>NC_089493.1:178275139-178597639 GCF_036850765.1 Saccopteryx bilineata | reverse complement strand
CTTCAGAAAAGGTACAAATGTCTAATAAGCACATGAAAAGATACTCAACTTCATTCAGCCTCCAGGAAATGCAAATCAGAACCACAATACCACTTTCACACACAGTAAGATACCTATGATTTAAAAAAAAAATCACACAGAAAAACAAGTGTTGGAGAGGAAGTAGAGAAACCGAAACTCTCTTACACTGCTGGCGGAAAGGTAAACTGGCCCAGCCCCCGGGGAAACATTTGGTCAGCTCCTCAAAAAATTAAACCTAGAATAATACCATATAATACAGCAATTCCATTTCTGTGTACATGTCCAAAAAATAAATTAAAAGCAGGGACTTAAATATTTGTACACCCGCGTTCACAGCAGCATTATTCCCCACCCCTTTTTATTGAATTTATTGGGGTGACACTGGTTAATAAAATTATAAAGGTTTCAGGTGCACAATTCCACAAAACATCGTCTGTACACTGTTTTGTGTGTTCACCACTCCAAGTCAAGTCCACAGAAGCATTATTTATAACAACCAAAAGGTGGAAGCAACTCAAATGACCGTAGTGGGTAAATGGATAAACAGCAATACAATGAAATATTAGCCAGCAATAAAAAGAACTTTGTATACTTACTGACACATGCTACAGCATGGATGGACCTTGAAAACATTATTTTAAATGAAGGAAGCCAGACACCAAAGGTCATATATGATTCCATTTCTATGCAATGTCTGAATCAGGCAAATACATTCTGACCAAAGGTAGATTAGTGGTTGCCAGGGCTTGGGAGGTGTAGGTGGCGTTAAAAAAACAAAAATTCAACTGAGTAAATTTAATAATCTAATCGGCTGTAGTCAACAATTTATGAATTTGGGCAGCAACCCTTCTAGCAAATAGGAAGGTGTTCTGAGGGGTTGTCAAAACAGAAGGCTTTGGGGGGGGGGACAAGGAAGTTACTAGGAAAAGAAAAGAGGATTGGTGCAGACAGAGTCACTTTCCATTAGGGGCCAGGTAGGCTGGGTCTCATCATGCTGATTACCTCACTAATGTTGACTGGGAAATCCCAAACTGATTAGCTTAAAATTCCACTCTTGCTAGAGGCTGTAGCTGTGAGTAGTTTAGGGACAAGTCACTGTGGGGCTTAGCAAAAGTGACCCTATTTTGGGCTTCTTTTTAACAGGAGAAATGGCTACAGGACTACTGAGGTGATGAAAATGTTCTAGAATTAGTGGTGATAGTTGCACAACTCTCTGAATATATGAAAAACCACTGACTTATACTTTTAAAGGAGTATGTGAATTATATCTCAATAAAGCCGTATTTTTTAAGTGCCTGTGAGCCATTTCTGGGGGTTGGAGGGTCTGGAATTTAAGATAGATATTAGAGGGGTTCTTAGCCTGGAGGTGAGAGACCTTTGGGGAAGCAGTTCCAGGGAGCCCTGTTCAGCTCTGCTAGTTTAAGTCTCAATAGCATCCTAAGAATAATTATATTAAGGAATCTATAACAAGAATAACTGTAACTCCTATTTAATGAGCATTTTACAGGTGCCAGGCAGGGGCTACCAGGCTTCGTGCATTATTTTTTTATTCTCACTTATTTCCGTTGGGAAGAAATATTTTGCAGAGGAAGTCACTGAGGCCAAGAGAAGTCAAGTAGCTGTCCAAATGGTCAAGTCCATTTTTGACCCCCACCTAGTCAGAGCAGAGCTAGGACTCAGACCTTTGCAGTCTAAGTGGCAATGGTTGAGAGGTGGTGTGGTGTGTGATCTTCAGGTGAATGACACCATTTGATTGTGCTGGTTCGTTCCAGGAAAACAGTAGGGGTGAGTAGAGGGTGGGAAGATACTCCCCTAGAAGTGAGAAGGATGACAAGGCCAGTATGGGGTGTATTCGTTGGGTGAAATTTACAACCAGAATGTCCCTAAAATACTTGCGCTGGCCAGTAGGCCACCTCCCTGCATTGCCGGCTTCAAAAGGGGCGGGGTGGGGGGGCCCTAAAGTGCCAAAGGCGGAGGAGGGAGAGTGCGCCTGGGATGGAAACCAGATGTGTTCGCCCTGCGCCAAGGGCGTGCACACACGCGTGCGCCAGCGTGCATGCGTGTGTGTGTGTGTGTGTGTGTGTGTGTGTACACTAGACAGTTGGCGGGCTTGTCTACTGTGATCGCACATGTGGTGTGAGGGGTGTCTCACAGCGTGTGGGAGGGGGCGGTAAATCCTCTAGACAGTGGGGCTGAAGTCGGGCGTGCCTGTGTCAGGAGTGCAGTTCTGTTTATTAACTCAACAAGCATCGTGGAGAGAGAGCTCTGTGCCAGCCCCATGCTGGGTGCCTGGGATACAGAGTGACAAAGCAGCTGAGGACCCTGTCTTTCCTGCAGGAGCTGACCCTGTGGGGAGGAGTAGTATTGAGGGGAGAAACCTAAAACAGATCGAGCCGGAAAAAATGTTGACTTCCTGGGTGCGCGCGTGCGTGCTCGCGTGTGATGGGTGAGCCGGGGCTAAAAGCACCCTCTCTCCCCTGTCTGTGGGCACCATGGCAGGGCAAGTAGCTGTGGATCTTGCACTGGGGAGGAGATAGGCCGCGCCTCCAATCATCTGAAACCCCAGAGGACTTGATTCTGGGTCCAGCAGCCCCCTGCCCTGCAATGCCTCACCTGCGGTGGGCGGAGTGTGACCCGCTCTATGCAGCATCCCCACGTTCGTCCGGGGGATCCTCCTGAGTTCAGGCTGAGCCAGTCCTTCAAGGAAAGCATTCTTACCCGCATCCTTCCAAGGCTCTCTGAAGGCCCAGAACCAAGTTGCCACGGGGGCGGAGGGACACCGCCATTCCCAGTCAACTGATGAGAGAGGTGATGTCCACAGAAGGGAGGGTCCTGTGACGAGCTAGAGGGGAGTCTGGGCAGATCTGAGACTTGCGTCTAGTTCTACAGCCTGGGACTGCAGGGTGCGTCATTCTGCTACTGGGACAGTAGGTGGCGCTAAAAGCCAGGAATACGCAGACGCCCCCAAGCCTGGAGCTCTGGGGAAAGAGCTGGCAAAACACCTCTAGTATGTAGTAAGCCCTCACTTAGCCTCCTCCAGAGGTTCTGCGACTTTAAACGAATAACGTAAACATGTCAGTTTTATCATAAGCTAGGTGGTATAGACAAGAGTTAAGTTCCTGTGGCATCTCATCAACTTTATAACCAAAGGACCAAGAAGGAAATATTCTGGACCCAGAGCACTTGTTGAGAGCCTGACACTGTGCTGGGCGCTTCACGCAGTACCCTGTTTAACCCTCCCATTATTTTGTAATTATCCTATTTTACGAAGAGGAAACAGGCTCAGAGATTTAAGTAACTTTCCTATGCCCCCAGTTTCACATGCGGCAGGACCACAGCCAAAGCCCAGTGAGAGGGCCAGGCTGTGCAGGACCGCGGAGGGACACGGGGTGAGAGCTGCCCCAGGTCTCTCTGGCAGTGGGTTGGGAGCAGGATCTGAGCTGGTCTCTGATGCCAGCTGATGTGAGCTGAGGGGCACAACTACATCTGTGACAGGTGGGGGCCCTGGGAAAAGAAGGTGGCTGGAAGCAGCAGCAGAGTCTGAAAGCAGGCCCAGCCTCCTCTCTCCGGGTTTTACCACATCCCATGTTGAGGTCTGAACTTGGGGGCAAGGAGAGGTGCCCAGCCTTCCTGTCTCCCCCCACCCCACATCCCGCCTGCCCCCAGATGTCCTGTTCACTCTGTTCACAACACACCTCTTCTGGAAAGCCTTCACTGACCACTGAGGCCCAAGAATCCCTTCAGTCTACCTGCTCCTGGAGGGTGGTTCTGGGCAGCCGTGTCTGTACTAAGCTGCCCTAACACATGGCCAGGTGTGGAACCTGCTCCTTCCTCCAAGCCAGCCCCCGGGGTGTGTGCCTTTCCAAACACACCCGCCAACGTGCTCTCCCACAATGGGAAGCGAGCACATGGGCTCCTCAGAGCAAGGGTCCTGGCTCGGCCACCCTCCCCAGCTCAGCCCCTGGCCAGCACCCAGGACCACTTGACAGGTCCCTAGCCCTCATCCTGTCATCCTGCAAAACTGCTCCTGAGCCCCCACCAGGAGTCAGGCACCGTCCTAAGCACTGGGGAGAGGGCGCCGCTCACCTCCGGGCAGAGGCAGATGACAAGCAGAAAACAGGTATGAATTCCCGTCTCTGACTGAAAAATAAACAGAGAGGAATGACAGTGGGGTGAGAGGGGGCACCCTTAAGAAGGTGGCCAGGGAAGGCCTCTCTGGGGTGTGACTGTTGAGCGGAGACCCAGCATCCTGGAGGAGGAGCCTTTTAGAGATCTAGGAAGGGGGCACAGAGGCAGGAAGAACCAGGCCTCAGTCCCAGGGTGAGAACAAGGCGGGGGGGCGGGGGCGTCTGGAGGGAAAAGAAGGCAGGGGTGGCTGGAGCAGACAGTGTGCAGTTTATTCTAGATGCAGAGGAAGCCCCCTGGAGCGTCCTAAGCAGGGGAGTGAGTGAGGTTCTCCATATAGCTCTAATCTGTCTGGCTGCTGGTAGAGCCACTGAAAGATTGCAGAGGAAGGTCCTGTCCCCACCTCCTGACCATAAGCAATCTGAAGCGGAGGGCCCGGGGCACAGCTGGTAGCCAGGGCGCCTGACCCGGGTCTGCAGAGTTAATCCCCTGGGCCCCGAGCAGCCTCTGATTAGCAGGCCCTGCCACTCCAGGCTGATAAACTCTCTGGCTGGGAAGAAAGTGGAGGAATCAAAGCAGGCAGAGGCGGGGCCTCCACGAGCACCCTCTGGGGCTTCTCTCTCCCCTGCCTACGGTGTACCCCTCATCTGGCACTCCCACAGCTCTATCTGGCCAGGCCTGTGTGGATTTTATGGGGCCTTCCTTAAAGAAGACAAAATCAGGTGCAAGGCTTCAGAAGAAACTCTGTGTGCGTGACGGGCCTGGAGGGCGAGTCTGCTTAGCTCCACGGTTGGCACCCGCTCTGAGTGCCCACATTTGGGGGAGTGAGCCCCACATGCACGTGAAGAAGCTGAGGTTCCGAGGGCCTGAAAGTTACAGAGCAAGCAGGGAGCTCCCGCGGCAGGGTTTCTGACTTAGTTCTATCGCCACCAGCCCAACCCACCTAAAAACAGTTGCCCTTTCTCCTGGGCGCAGGCCACAGGGACGGAGGGGAGGACTTCGTGCAGGGCATTGTGGAGACGGGTGGGCAGGCGGCTTCCTGGGAGGGAAATAGCTCATCTTGGGGCAGATTCACTTTGGGGACAGGGTCCTGGGTGGGCCAGGACTCCCACCTGTCTATCAGGCATTCCAGACTGGCACATTCTGAACCAACTGCAGCCCATGGGCTCAATCAAGGACATGGATGAGAATCAGAATCCCCGTGCAGACCTACAGAATCAGAACCGCCGAAGGGGTTCCCAGGCCCCGGATACAGAACACACTCGGCTGGTTTGTCTGCAGCACAGTCAGGGCTGGGCCCACTGATTTGATCATCCATCCCAAGTTCTGGGGGTCTGCCTCCCTAAGTCAGGCGGGGCCTCAACAGGGGCCATCAGGGACACAGTGTGTGAGGAGGCCAATTGCCCAGAATGTCACCTGGGATCTGGCCAGAACTGCTCTAGAAAAAGGAGGACGAGGCCCCGGTCTTGAGGACAATGGGCTTTGCCTAGCTTGAATCCTGCCTCTAGAACTTGGAGTGAAACCATCTCAGCTTCTCCCTCCGCTAACCTAGAAGGCAGAGAATAGATCGAGCCCAGGAATTATTAAGACAGTTATCATCCCCTAGAGAATCGGTGCTGAGTGCTGATTGTCCTGTGGGGCTGGTGAGACTCTGGTGCCCAAGGACATACTAGAGAGTGGGGGTCCCAAGAGGACAGGGACTGTCTGGGATCACCCAGCTAGAAACCACAAGATGGAATTGGATCTCAGGGCCATCTCATTTCAGAGCATATATTTTAGGCCATTCTGTCCTTTAGCCTCACTTTTTATTTCCTGTCCCTGTCTCTCCCACTGACATTCACTGAACACCTCCCCTGAGCGGGCTGGACAGAGAGGCCGGCCCCGTGCACTCGCCGGGAGGGGTGACAGGGGTACTGTGTGGTGGCATTCTGGCTGCATATTCACCTCCCCTCCTGGACTGTGGACTTGTGACGGTCATTTCCCTCCTCCTTACCAGCACATGGTAGGATCGTACTTCCCTTTGAGATCAGATATAACCCTGTGACTTACTGAGCCAATGACATGGTGGTGGTACAAACGCTAAGTGCCAGTGTGCGAGTTGCCATGTTCTCTTCACCTTGCCCATGATCTTGGAAATGCATGTGAAAGTGGAGGGTCCATCAGCCACTGTCCTCGAGTGCCTGGGTAAACAGAAACTCCTGCCCACTGGCATTGGACACATGGCATGAGAGCCGCCAATACCTGGCCTGAAGGCCCATATATGACCCAAGAGACAAACGAGCTAGGGTCTGGTTACTTCTTTTGCCACTTCCTAGGCAAGTGGCTTCTCTCTGAGCCTCAGTTTTGCAGCATAAAATGCTTTCATCGTAATGCTTTGCTCCCCGTCAGCTGTGATGTACAGTGTTCTGCACAGAGCCTGGCGCATTGTGCGCGCTCAATAATGATAGTACTGTTAATTACGATGCTTCTCTGCCTCTGATAAAAGTTGTTGGAAAGAACGAGTGATATAAAGCATAAAGGGAACCGAAAGCTTGGCCAGGTATCTGGGGATACATTAAAAGCCAAAAAGGCAAATGTGCCTTTCTATTCCTGTGTCCCCAAACCAGCACCAAAGGCCAGCCTCCCTCTGCTGGGCCCCCACTAGGAGGTGGGTTCTGTGGAAGACACTTGATATGCACCAGCTTATTTCATCCCTGCTCGGCCTGGGAGGGAGGGGCTGTTATTCATTCCCACTTCACAGATGAGAAAACTGAGGTTCTCGAAGTCAAGGGTCTTTCCCAAGGACTCTCTGCAAGAAGAGGCGGAGCCAGGGGGACCGGCTGACTCCGAAGCCTGGGACACAAACTTCTT
This sequence comes from Saccopteryx bilineata, assembly GCF_036850765.1. NCBI lineage: Eukaryota > Metazoa > Chordata > Mammalia > Chiroptera > Emballonuridae > Saccopteryx > Saccopteryx bilineata. Next base: position 178,590,643 of record NC_089493.1, on the reverse strand, counting down.
CAGGACAGAGCTCCCTGTTCTAGGGGAAAGAGAAGAGGCCAGCCAGAGGGGGCCCGGGATCCCCTGGCTTCCAGTTCAGGACTCTTTCTCCTCTACACCCTTTTCTCCGCTCACCTGAAAGGTGTGAAAAGCAGGCACGTAAACACACACAGCCAGAAAGAGAGAAAGCCAAGGAGACCCCCTAGTGGTGGCGGGCCAGCCCGCCCGCCCAGAGCCGGCAGCTCTCTACATACCAGCTCAGACTCCTTGTCACCACCGTGATTGGTAGACTAAACAGCTGGAGAGGAGCCGGCCTCCTCGCTCCCTCTCGCCAGGGCGGCCGGGGGGCTTTCAAAGACCGGCCTCGGCTGCTATCTCCCCCATCAGCCCCAGCAGCATTTAGCCACTTTCTTCAAACACCCAGCCAAGGCATGATGGTTAACGTCAAATCTGGCAGCAAGTCATAACCTATAGGGCTGGGACATTTATCACGGCCTGAGGCCCCTGGGGACTTCAAAGGGGCCTGAGGGGTGGAGGTGGGGGGGCTTTTCCTCCACCCAGAGCCTCAGATCTCTCAGAGCTGCAGGGAACAAGGACTACTTGGTTGGCCAACCCAAATTATAATAATGATAATAAATATTGATGACTAATAATAGCTATTGTGTACTGAGGGATTACTTACTACCTCCAGGGCACGTCACATTTTTTAAATCTCATGTAATGCCCATAGCCACACTGTGAAGCATTTCTTATTTTTATCCTTGTTTTTAGAGAGCAGGAGGTGGGGCACAGAGAGGTTAAGCCACTTGCTTAAGTCACACGGCCAATAATGAGAATAGCATCAAGCAACCAAAATGCTACGTCATCTCTGGAGGGATTACCATGTGCCGGGCACTCTGTGCGCTACCTCAGTCCACCCTCTAAGTCTCTCCGAGATAAGCATTCCAGTTCTCGTGTTGGAGAAGAGAGAGTAGTCAGAGACGTTAGGGGGCTTTCCTGTGGTGACGCAACTGGTAGGTGGCAGAGCTGGGATTTAGAAGTAGACTTGCTCCAAACCCTGCCCCTAAGCACAGCTCAGTGGCCCCCGGACTGGGGAGTGGGGACTGCCGAGTGGAGACGGGGGTGCTGAGGGGCAGCCTGTCCTCCTCACCTAGTCACAGCCTCTGTCAGGCACCAGGAAGCTGGAGAGCAGCCCTGGGGGTCCTGCTGTCAGACCGAAGGCCTGACCGGGATCCCTGGAGGGTCCTGGGAGCTTCCCACAGACACAGTGGACAGCCACACAGCCCAACCATCCCAGTACCACCGAGAAAGGGCAGAGGGGAGTGAAGGTCTGAAGCAAGGAGCAAAAATGGTCCCTGCTCACAAGGACTAACTCTCTCCATGAAGCCACATGTGGCAAGTATCCCATGAGAGAATACTCCAGAAGGCTTCCTGGAGGAGGTGCTATCTAGGCTGATGAGGAGATGGGAATCAGGTCTATGTAGGGGGAGCAGGACCATGAGAATGAGAGAGAGAGAAAGAGAAAGAGAAATCGAGATTTTAAGAAACTGGCTCGTGTGATTGTGGGCTGGCGAATCTGCCATCTGTAAAGTGGAATGCAGGTCAGAGTTGGTACTACAGTCTTGAGTGCAGAGACTGCAGATTCACGCAGCATCTCTGTTGAGTCGGGAGGCAGAATTCCTTCCTCCTCAGGAGACCTCAGTCTTTCCTCTCAACTCCTTCACATGACTGGTGAGACCCATCCACATTTGGGAGAGTAATCTGCTTTATTCAAAGTCTACTGATTTACATGTTCATAATGTCTAAAAAATACTTTTCATAGCAACATCTAGGCTGGTGTTAGACCAATCAACTGAGCACCGCAGACTAGCCAAGTTGACACACAAAATTATCCATCACAGATCATACCAAGGCAAACAGGGTATGATTCCACTGATACAACACACCAAGAACAGTCAAATTCAGGGGTAGAAAGCCACATGGTGGTCACCGGAAGCTGGGGTGGGGGAGGCAAGGAATGGGGAGTTATTTAGTGGGTATAGAATTTCAGTTTGGGAGGAAGAAACGCTCTGGAGACAGCTGGTGGTGATGGTTGCACAACAGTGTGAAAGTACTTAATACCCCTGAAAGGTTAAAATGGTACACTTTCTGCTGTGCATGTTTTAGCACAGTAAACACAAGGTTCAGCATCTCAGGCAGTGAGGGCCTAAGCCAGAAGCGGTGATGGGCAGAAACGGAATGAACTTCACTTAGTCAGTTTCTCACCCACCAGATGCCTCCTGTGAAGGCTGCACAGGATGGGGCTGTGCCAGGGCTGGGGGACAGTAGAGAACGACAAAGTCACTACTGCTGCCAGATGCTAGATATTGTCCTAAGCCCTTCAAAGCCTTTATTGGGTCTCGTGACCACAAAGAGCCCATGAGGGACGTGTATGAACATTCCCGTTTCACAGATGAGGAGGCTGAGACACAGAGAGGCTGCTGTGCTTTGCTGAAGGCCGCACCGTAACTCAGTGGCAGAGTGAGGACTGAAAGCCAGGTCTGCCCAATGACCCAATCGTTTGTGGGGGACAGAGGCCAGAAAGGAAATATCGAATCCTTCTGCCCCAGGAAGTCTGGCACTGAAATGAAGGAGAAAGAGGGAGTGGCAGCCTGGGGGAGCGAAAGAACTAGGGAGGGCCTTCTTGGGAAGATGGGGAAGTCCTGAGGATGCTTGGGGACCACGGGGGGGGGGAACCCGGGAGGGAGAGGACGAAGGGCAGGGCGGGTGGCTGAGGGGACACGGTCCAGGGGACCATGGAGGGGGAGCCCGGGGAGGGAGAGGGCGAAGGGCAGGGCGGGTGGCTGAGGGGACACGGTCCAGGGGACCATGGAGGGGGAGCCCGGGGAGGGAGAGGGCGAAGGGCAGGGCGGGTGGCTGAGGGGACATGGTCCAGGGGACCATGGGGGAGGAGCCCGGGGAGGGAGAGGGTGAAGGGCAGGGCGGGTGGCTGAGGGGACACGGTTCAAAAGGAGAGGGTGGCACTCAGAGGGGTCCTAAGGAGAGGTGGGGGCAGAGGCGGCCCCTCTGGTGAAGGCCTCTCCTCACTTAGATGGAAGCCCTGGTGTGAGGGGCAGGTCAGTGGCAGGGTTGAGAAGCAGGGGACTTGGGGACAGGGGACAAGAGGCACAGGGTAGGAGCATGGGCCCAGAGTCAGAGCAATACAGGCTCAGGGGTCAAGTCATAGCTCTTGTTGGTCAGCTGGCTAGCCCTAGGCAAGCCACATGCGCCCTCCACACCTCAGTGTCATCTCCTGTTCCATGGGGATAATAATGGGTCGTAAGTTATTATGACCAGTAGGTAAAATACTTCATGGAAAGTGTGTGCCCACCTGCTGGCTGGTTCAGTAGGAGAGGAGAAAGAGGAGGTTCGGGCAGCCAAGAACATTCCAGACAGACAGATCGACACCCAGAAGCCATGTGGGGCTGGGCGGGCTTAACCAGGACCGGGGGCTGGCAAAAAATGTTCCTGCTTGTTGTGCTTGGAGCCAATTCTGTCCGCCTCAGAGCCAGCCACTTTGCTCTTCCTGGTGTGGCCCTGGGCTGAGGGAAACCGAGGGGCCTAGGCATTGTATTGCATGGGCCATATGGTTGACACTTAATAGACAACTGAGATGGAGCAGACAAAGCCATTTGGCTCTGCTCTTGAGTAGCTGTGTGGCTCTGGGCAAGTCTCCTAGTTTCTCTAAGCCTCAGTTTCCCCATTCATCAAAGTGAGGATTATAAGCTGAGCTCCAAACTCTCAACAGTGACTATCTCAGAGAAGAGAAAGAGTGAGAGGAAGAATTCCACTTGATACTTCTTTTTACCCTTCAGTATCAAGTGGAAATTCTGCAACACTTTTGTGATCTATAAAGATATTTCTATTTTGAAAAAAGACAATACTCAACTGTCTTTCCTGCCTACTTCAGGTATGTGAAAATGAGATGATGGATGAAAAGTCCTCTGTGACACACAAACTGTGGAATGAATGAGAGAACATATCAGCATGATCGTTTGTCAAGCACCTTTTCAACTTTTGCAGAGGTTTCAGAGGTTTCCAGTATCAGACCCCATCCTTCTTCCTACCTACTTATTCCGTCCTCCAACCCACTCAACAAACGCTTACTGAAGGCCTACTGTGCGCCCGGCCCTGCACCAGGTGCTGGGGAGAGAGTGAGCAAGGCTTACCTTTGACGGGAGAGAACAAACAAGCCAATATCTACTATGATAGAGACTGATACACGCTATTGAAAATATAGAAGGGCACAGAGTCAGAGAAGGTTTTCTTTTAGAATGGGTGGTCAGGGAAGGCTTCTCTCAGGAAGTGACATGTAACCAGAGCCTTGACTAAAATGAGTGCTCAGCCGAGGGAATGTCTTAGAGAATAATCCAGATAGAGAGAACCCCAAAGCCAAAGACCCTGAGGTGGAACTCACTAGATAGCCACCATTCATTCACCCGGCCTCTGCCACACTCCCACCCATCCATGTATCCATCCTGCTATTCACCTGTTCATCCATTCTATTTACCTATCCACCCATCTTTTCATCCATCCTCCCCCTATCCACCCATTACTGCATCCATTGTATTTACCTGCCCACCCGTCCATCATGATCCACCCATCTATCCATCCATTAATCCAACATGTAGTGGGAATCTGTTATTATTCATTCATGGAGAGGAATGGGGAGACTTCATGAAGAATTAGACACCATCTCTACTGATACAAAGAGACAGGTGCAGATGGTTAGTGTGTGGGCTGGTGGGGGATAGATACTGTGTCCTCCATCACCCACCATGTACTTCTACTAGAGAAGCTCTCTCAATGTAGCCTCACTTTTACAGTTTTAGGAAATCTTCCTTGGGTTTCACAGTTCAAGTCCCAGCCACCTTCTCCATGAGATTTCTGGTCCTTCCTCTTAGAATTCCCTTCCCCTTCTGGTTTGAACCTTCCTGCTGCACTAAGTTGTTCCATCCTCTTTGGAGTTCCTTGTGAAACTATGAGTCTCCACCATCGGCTCATGAACTCCTTAAGATCAGGGTGAAAATAAATAAGTAATGGTATCAATAACCACCATAATCATAGGCTTCTTGAATGCTTCATTACACACTTAGTATTGGGCTAAGCACATTTAAAATACATTATCTTATTTATTACCCGAAGTACACAGAAGGGGACCTGCCTGCCTGTGAGGGAGGTGCTGTTATTACCTTCATTTTACAGACGATGACACCGAAGCATAGAGAATCAAAGTGACTCGTCCATGTCACCAGCCACTGAGGGGCAGCGCCGGGACCTGAATTCTGGCCGTTCCGACTCTAAAACCCATCTCTTAAGTGTCACACCATTGAGTGCCTTAGTCATTTCCTACCCTCGATCTCTGTCTCAACGGGGGCACTGAGTGAACAGAGGGAGAAACGGTAAGTTCACGACTCTGGCGGCAGATGCCTGGTTTGAATCACACCTTCACTACTGGGGGATTTAAGTTTTGTGACCTTGGCCATGGTCAAATCAATAAACTCCTCTGTATGTCAGTGGGCTCACCTGTAAAATGAGGTGGTCACAGTACCTGGCCCAGGTTTGTTGTGGAAGAAAGCGATGATTCATATAAAAACCCACAATGCTAAACTGGTGCGTGGCATGTGGTACACAACCCATAAAGGTGAACTGTTCTTTTATTTAAGAGAGAACACCTCCGTTCCTTCACAGTTGGGCTTCTTTGTTCTTTCACAATTTGCCTATGATATTGTATCATTCTTACTTTACTTTATTTGATAGAGACTATTCCTACAAGTACCAGAAACTGCCTTTAGAAGTTTTAAAATATGCCAAGAGCCTGCAAGCAGAGGGGCAGATTCAAACATGGGTGCAGAACCCCGGTGGGTCCCAATCTTAGCCCTCCCAGGAAGGGGAGATGGGCTGAGTGGGCTCGGCCCCTTCTCTGCCCCTCCCCAGGGGCCCGTGTCAGCTGGGCTCTCGGACCTTGCAGGGCCTCCCTGTAAATCACCCTGGGTGATTTATACAGAGACGCCCCGTCCGCTAATCCAGTAAACAGGATAAGCAGGGTCCAGTCGGATTTATGGGTTGCCAGGAGGGCCTTTCACCACTGAAGATGCACATGCAGTGACCCTTCTCCTGACCGCCAGCCCTGAGTGTCCTAATGGGCAGGGGTCACGCCACCTGGGTTCCAGCCCCCACTCTGCCCCTCCAGCTGCTGTTGGTGATGTTGGTCTGGTCCATTTTCCTCTCTGGGCTCCAGGCCCCACTGGCCCAGATGTCTACTGGGCCGCTGGCATGCAGTCAGCATGCAGGGAGGCTAAAGGAACTGTAAGACCTACAGTGTGGACGGGCCCTGGAGCGCAGTGATGGGGCCCACGAATGTCAGAGCCAGGCTGCCTTGCTTTCAAATACTAGACATTTCCTAACTGTGTGATTCTCTGAGCCTTAGTCCCTCCACACATAGAATGGCAATGCTATTAGTACATTTCTCCCAGAGCTGTTGTTACTATCCTAGAACAAGAGAACACATATAAAGGGTTCCTGCAGCACCGGCACCTAGTCAGGGTCCATGAAGTTACCAGATCATCACAATTATCATTTCATGGACAACTGCATGGGGATCACCTCACACGGAGGTGGCCAGCGGGAATGTGTGCCCCAGTTTACTGTGGTTGAGGGAAATTGGAGGGAACCTTGCAGTCCTCGATAGGCAGAGGATAGGTAACTATGAGGGTTCAGCAGAAGTTAGATATGACAGCCTAAATGTCTGCATAACACCTTGGATGGATGTTGCACAGTGAAATGAGATGTAGCAACAACACAGTAACAATCACGCAACTTACGAATACACCCAAATGGTCCTGGCCCGTTGGCTCAGTGCAGGAGTTCTGGGTTCGATTCCTGGCCAGGGCACACAAGAGAGGCGCCCATCTGCTTCTCTACCCCTCCCCCTCTCCTTCCTCTCTGTCTCTCTCTTCCCCTCCCGCAGCTAAGGCTCCATTGGAGCAAAGTTGGCCCGGGCACTGAGGATGGCTCTATGGCCTCTGCCTCAGGCACTAGAGTGGCTCTGATTGCAACAGAGCGGTGCCCCAGATGGGCAGAGCATTGCCCCCTGGTGGGCATGCCGGGTGGATCCTGGTCGGGCACATGCGGGAGTCTGTCTGACTGCCTCCCCGTTTCCAGCTTCGGAAAAATACAAAAAAAAAATACACGCAAACATACAGATCTGATGCAATCCCTATAGAACTCTCAACAGTGTATTTTGCAGAAATAGAAAAACCCATCTTAAAACTCATATGAAATTTCAAAGGCCCCAAATAGTCAAAAACAATCTGGAAAAAGAAGAACAAAGTCAGAGATCTCATACTTCCTCATTTCAAAACATACTACAAAGCCATAATAAAACAGCTGTGGTATTGGCATGGAGATAAACATATAAACCAATGTAATAAAATAGAGATCTCAGGAATAAACGTAACTGATTTTCACCAAGGGTGCCAAGACCATTCAATAGGAAAAAGAGTCATGTTTCAATAAATGAAATGGAAAATTAGATCTCCAGCCTGACCAGGAGGTGGCACAGTGGACAGAGTGTTGGCTTAGAACCCTGAGGACCCAGGTTCTAAACTCTGAGGTCGCTGGCTTGAGTGTGGGCTCAGCTGGCTTGAGTGTGGGTGGGCTCACCAGCTTGAGCGTGGGGTCGCCGGTTTGAGCATGGTATCATAGACATGACCCTATGGTCGCTGGCTTGAGCCCAAAGGTCACTACTTGAAGCTCAAGACCACTAGCTTGAGCCCAAGGTTGCTGACTTGAGCAAGGGCTCACTTGGTCTGCTGTAGCCCCCTGGTCAAGGCACATATGAGAAAGCAATCATGGGATTATAGACATGACCCCATGGTTGCTGGCTTGAGCCCAAGGTCACTGGCTTGAGCAAAGGGTCACTGGCTTAGCTGCAGCTCCCCAGTTAAGACACATATGTGAAGCCATCAATGAACAGCTAAGGTTTCACAAGGAAGAACTGATGCTTCTCATCTATCTCCCTTCCTGTCTGTCTGTCCCTATCTGTCCCTCTCTCTGTTTCTGTAAAAAAAAAAAAAAAAAAAAAGAAGTGGGACCTTTCCCTTATACCGTGTACAAAAATTAACTCAAAATGGATTAAAGACCTAAACTTAAGAGCAAAAACTACAAAACTCTTTGAAGAATATATAGGGGATATTTTTGAGGGCAATGATTTCTTAAATATGACACCAAAAACAGAGACTACACTCAAACACAAAAAGATAAACCAGATTTCATCAAAATTAAAAACCTCTGTGCATCAACATACACTATTAAGAGAGTGAAAAGAAAACCCCCAGTATGGGAGAAAGTATGATATTTGGAAATCATGTATCTGATAAGCGATTACTTTCCAGGATACACACACAAAAGACTCCTACAAATACACAACAACAGCAAAAACCAAACAATCCACTTACAAAATGGGCAAAGGACCTGAATAGACATTTCATCAGAAATGATATACAGGCCCTGGCCGGTTGGCTCAGCGGTAGAGCGTCGGCCTAGCGTGCGGAGGACCCGGGTTCGATTCCCGGCCAGGGCACACAGGAGAAGCGCCCATTTGCTTCTCCACCCCTCCGCCGCGCTTTCCTCTCTGTCTCTCTCGTCCCCTCCCGCAGCCAAGGCTCCATTGGAGCAAAGATGGCCCGGGAGCTGGGGTTGGCTCTGTGGCCTCTGCCCCAGGCGCTAGAGTGGCTCTGGTGGCAACATGGCGACGCCCAGGATGGGCAGAGCATCGCCCCCTGGTGGGCAGAGCGTCGCCCATGGTGGGCGTGCCGGGTGGATCCCGGTCGGGCGCATGCGGGAGTCTGTCTGACTGTCTCTCCCTGTTTCCAGCTTCAGAAAAATGAAAAAAAAAAAAAAGAAATGATATACAAATGGCTAATAAGCACAGAAAAACATACACATCATTAATCATTAGAGAAATAAAAATAAAAACCATAACAAGATACTACTTCATACCCACTAGGATGGCTACTACTAAAAACAAACAAACAAAAAATAGAACAAACTCAGGAAAATAACAAGTGCTGACAAGGATATGGAGCTATTAGAACACACGCATTGCTGTGGAAAACTGCTTGGCAGTTCCTCAATAGATTAAACACAGAATTACAATGTGATTAGCAATTCCAATCCTACGTACATGCCCAAAATAATTGAAAACAGAAACTGAAACAGATACTTCTACACCAATGTTTATAGCAGCATTGTTTGTAGTAGCCAAAAGGTGGAAACAACCCGAGTGTCCATCAACAGATGAACGGACAAACAAACTGTGCTCTATACATACAATAGAATATTATTTAGACATAAAAAGGAATGAAGTTCTGACACATGCTACAATAAGGGTGAACCTTGAAAACATTCTGCTAAGTGAAGTAAACCAGACAGACAAGGATAACTATTGTATGCTTCTACTTATATGAGCTATCTAGACTATAAGCAAACTCCTAGGTACAGAAAGTGGGATATGGTCACCAGGGACTTGAGAAGAGGGTGAAGGGGTAACTGTTGCTCACGAGTACAGAGTCCCTTGTGGGCTGATAAAAGAAGTTGTGAAGATGCATAGTAGTGATGGGGATACAACATCATGGATGTACTTAATGGCACTGGATTGTACACTTAAAAACAGTTAGAACGGTGAACTTTGTTTCATACATAATTTATCACAATAAACACAAAAAATCAACAACACTCATTTCATAAAAAGGGAGTACAGCAAACCAACCGAACTTGCATGTGTGTGCGTGCGTACGTGCGTGCGTGCGTGTAGAATGGGAGTGGGCAATGAGAATAAAATGGAATAGAGGAAATAAATGCAAAGTCCAGGCAGCATGACCAATGGTGGCAAAATGTCCTGAACATAGGAGAGTTGTGAACTTGATGCTTTGATTTGAGGTCAAAGAACCAAACATGCAAACTCATCCTGGAGGACAGAACAATGAACAATGGGCTAAGAAGTACCAGGCCACGAAATAGGCATGTAGACAGATGTCCATTGTATTAGTCTTTTTCATTTCTGTTTGAAATTTTCATAATAAAGCTTAAAGCAGTGCATTGCTGGGGCGGGAGTTCATGGGGTGCGGGGAAGCCAGAGACCTGGGTCAGAGGCTGACGTGCACCTACTCAGTGTATTTGGACAGAATATTGAAGACTTGGATCTTAAATGTTTACAGCAGCATCTCCTTGCCTGGAAAATGGGTCTAGTAACCCCAAGCACTGGGTTTTGTTCTTGCATGTGCCTTCTCTGCCTCCTCCAGAGGCTGTGGCCGGGAAGCCATTCAGGAAAGTGTGTAGTGAATGGCAGGATAGATACCAAGCCAATTGAGAGTTTAGATGTTTGAAAGGGCAGAAGGCCCTGTGGGCTCCACCTCTCCTGGTGTACTTCATGGAGGTGGTGGTGGCAGGGCACACGATGGCCTTGAGAGCACATGTGTAGTGGAGAGGTAGAGAGGAGGAGAAGAAAGAACAGGAGCGCAGCACCTGACAGCTGGGATAAAAGATGTGGGCAAAGGAAGGGCAGGACCAGGAGGAAGGAAAGAAGGAAGGAAGGAGAGAGGAAAAGCAGAGAAGAGGTGGGAGGGGCATAGTCCACAGGGCATTGCCACCCAGGCCCATTCACTCACTCATTTATAGAATCACTTGCTCATTCATTCAACATGGACTGGACCCCAACTATGTACCAGACCCTGTGTTGGGGATAGGGAGGCAGCACTAAACAAGCACTAAACAAGAACTCTGTGACGCCTGTTCTCACCGTGCTGACATCTACTGGGAAACAGATGTTACAAACACAATGAGATATAATCATCTTTGATGGTTTGATGGTGGCCAGGAGAGCCCTATAGGGAAGACGGCATTGAAGAAAAGGCCTGAAGGATGAGAGGAACTAACTTGTGAAAAGCCAAAGGGGTTACCCTTCCAGGCAGAGGGCACAGCTCCAGGCCCCTCTGGTGTAGGAGAACTTTGGGGATGGAAAGTGGTTGCTATGGAAACTCTAGGAAAGGACATCGGGAGCCTCTACCTGGATCTTACATCCCTTTTCTTTGTCTGAACTTTAGTTCCAGAAAGGCCCTCAGGTATCACACAGTCTAATACACAAACGGGGAAACTGAGACCCACAGAGGGGCTTCTCTAAGGTCATAGCTTGCCCATAGGGAAACCCAGTCCTCCCAACTGCAGTTGGATCCTTTCCTTCTTCCTGCTTTGAAATGGGGCCTTGAGAGAACTGGATGAAGGGCAGGTGGCACAAATGTGGTGACTCTGGCTTCCACAGGCACTGGGGATGTGCCACAGGGGCCCAGACATGCCACTGAAGTCAGTGGACTCAGGTTTGGGGCACAACGTAGGCCATTTTTGCCAGATAAAAATACAAGATACACATAAGTCCTGGAGCTTATTTCAACTACAACGACATGGGAGAATTCTCTAGTCTTTTCTAGAAACTTCTACTTTAGGCCTGAAACGACTTGGGGTTTGGGAGTTTGGTGGGGACAGCCAGAAGAGCTGTTTTCATATCATTCAAAGGTCCCCTGGGGAAGAACAGCAGACTTAAGGAGTCCTGAAGGAAAGAAGCGGGTGGAAGTTCAGGAGAGCAGATTCCAGCCCGACACCAGAATGTGGTTTCTGACCCCGCACTGTGTCAACAGTGGAGGCCCATCATCAGAGGTAGTCAAGAGACTGAATGGCCATCCATCTGGGAGACAGATGCCTGGACAAAACAGGAAGATGAACTTCTGAGATAGTTTCCAACTTGGAGTTAATGACTACAGGTTTAGGATTCAGGATCAACAATAAGATTAATAACATAACTTCCAAATTTTAGTTGAATTCATAACTGCATAAATGAGTCTTTTTTATTTGAGAGAGAGAGAAACATCGATTTGTCGTTCCACTTATTTATGCATTCACTAGTTGACTCTTGTATGTGTCCTGACAGGATTGAACCCCAACCTTAACATATCAGGGCAATGCTCTAATCAGCTGAGCTACCTGACTGGGGCTGACTCTTCTCTTCAGCTCCCACTTTCTATGGCTCAGAGTTGCTTGGTGGGTACCCCCAAAGCCACGGCACTAGGCATCCAGATACGGGGGGCTCCCTAAAGATTAGTCTTAGTCTGTCACAGGGAAGTGACAGCCTCAAGCATTTCCTCTCCTGGCACCATGCGTTTCATCAGGTACTGCTGAGCACGACGTTCTGGGCAGAGCTGCAGGCACTTGATCCGCAAGACAGCCCCGTGAAGAGCTTCTTTGGGTGCCTCTGACTCTTAAATTCAATTGTTTCTTTATTGTCACTGTGAGGGGGGTGTCTCTGAATTCTCTCCTGACACCTGGAGAGAATTCATTTGCATAAGTAATTCTGCAGCGAGGTTAAGTATAGAGGTCCTGGGAGAGAGGAACCTGCCAGTTCTCTGCAAACCCTGAGGAAGCAGAAGGGCAGTCCGGGGCAGGGCTGAGGAGGGGGCTGTGCGAGGAAGGTGGCACTGGAGCAGAGCTGAGTGTGTGTGCACACAGCACGCACCCTATCCCTGCAAGAAGCACCATGGAATTCAACGATATAGCCTCTGTTTCCAAAAATGGCTTCTAGCCCACCCTAAACACATCCAGAAATCTTCCCCGGATTTCTCCTAGATTAAGTAGAACTGGCAAATAGCAACCAGGAGAACTGAATCAAGACACAGGGGGATTCATTTCTTTCTCTTCGCAAACACTGACCCAGCCTGCAGCACTTGGAGATGGCCGGGTTCTGCTCTCTCAGCACCTGCTGCCTGCTTCCCTCCACCTACTCAGTGCTGAGACCGAACCTGCAGCCCCCTGGGCTGCAGGGAGCATCGTCCGCCACACTTGGTTTTGGACAGAGCTTCTACCTGAGCCTTTCGACCAAATTGCTGGAGACATTTTTTTTTTAAACCTGGAAACAAATTGGAGCTGAGGGGGAAAAGGTGTCGCTTAATTTCAAGCTCAGTTCTGTTTTTCTAAAATTAAGTCCTCTAAAAGGTAGGATAAAACAAATATCTATTTACCACAACTAGGCTTTCTAATGAGCTCCCCTGTGCCTTCCCCTTAAATTCAAACCACTTGTCTCCACATAAAAATCTCCCGTAGGTACCACTGTTAACACCCTTCTGAAGGAAGGGCCCAGCCGGGAGCTGGCAACCCCTGCTTGTGGGCGGTGCGCCATGGAAGGTGTGGGGCTCCAGCAAAGGCGGTGCGTGGAGCACGGGATCGCCGCTGGAGACGCCTTCTTTGTTGAGGTTATAGGAGTCATCTACAGTGATAAAACCTCCAACAGACACGCAGAGGGGGACTCAAAGGGCCTCAGGCCCAGATCCTAGAGATCACTGCAATTGCAACACAGCCTGGAAGAGCACGTTCAGTGCTCAGGGAGAAAAAAGAACTTGTTTTCACATTCTTCTGCCCTGGAGCCCACTGGGTGTTTGTCCAGCTCTGGGAGAGGTTATCTGCATCTGACTTGAGGCAGTCCTAACACTAGACCTCAAGATAGGTGAACCTGGGGATGCTGCAAAAGGTGGCTGAGTGTGTGTGTGAGTATGAGTGTGCATGTGCAAGCGTGTGCGTGTGTTTGTGTGTGTGTGGGGGGTTTAGATCAGAAAGTCTTGGACTCGGAACCCACAGAATCAGCTTCATTGCTGGCCCTTATCTAGCTAATGAACGAAAGGGTCTTTTCTTGGAGATGTCAAGGTTCTGAGGGCTCTGCCTCTGCCCTTGACTCACTGTGCAACCTTGAACAAATCATCTCCTTGTCCCAGGTCTCAATTTCCCTAACTAATGCTTCTTAACGTTTTGAAGACACTGGCCTTTTAGCAATCTGATGTAAGGCTGTCTTTCTAGGAAGGACATTTTAATATTTGCAGATTCCAAATTTTATTTACACATCGAGGGGTTGTTAGGCCCCTGGAAGTCCTTGGAGGGAGGTCTCTAGGAGCCTCAGGTGGTGTTTGCCATGGTTCAGTCTGGTGCACAGTGCCTGCACATTGTCAGTGCTCAAGCAATGTTTGTAGAATGAATAAATGATCCCTGCCAACTCTCACTTCCTGTGAGTCTATGATACTGTGTGCCTGGGTTTGATTCTGCTTAGGCCCACTCTGCAGACAGAAGCAATGGCACTCAAGAAAGACTCTTGCCCAAATGTTAAGAGGCGTGTACATGCAAACACACACACACACACACACACACGCACGCACGCACGCACGCACCTACCAACTTCCATTCCTTTGCCATACAAATTTTATCAAGCACCAACTACGTGCCAGGCACCAGGGCTGCTGCGGTGGTGACAGGCCTGACCCGTCCCTGCCCTCATGGCGCGCATGGTCTAGCAGTCTGCGCAGAGACCTGCCCCAGACCTGGGCGCACCGCGTGGCACAGCCCTGCAGTCAGGGCCACCCCGTGACTTCCATGGGCTGTGGGCACTTTGCCTCTATGTGCTCCTTCCTCCATCAAAAAATATTTTAAAACATTACTGTGTTGGTATAAAGATGTATGTAATCCAGGACCTGGTACATGTTCACTATTGCTATTTTCCTTTCTCAATTCTGATAGTAAAAGACCTAGGGAACATTTTTGTGGGCCCCTGATGTGTGGGTACAGTGCCTAATGGGTAAGCCGCCCTGCCGGCGGCTCAGCCTTACGCACCAGAAAACGTAAAACAGAAGGCGGTGAGGTACGCATCTCAAAGTGGAAGCTGTAAGCGTGAGGAGGAAGAGGTTTGGGCAGACCTTGGAGGGAGCTGGCACAGAGGCAGAGCCCTGGAGGGGGAGCAGGGCTGCACTGACTGAGCAGAAAAGGCATCTGGGAGAGACGAGAGAAGCAAAGGCCTGGGTGGAGGAACAGGCAGGACACGTGTAGGTAACAGAGGTGACCAGAGTCCAGTACCCCTCAAAACTGGACCTGGAGCTCATTCAGGGTCCTACCAACAGACTCACCCCATCCACTCTTACTTGCAGTCTCAGCAACAACCCCCTACTAATTAAGCACTGAGTAGCACCAGGCACACAGAGCACTTTATTGCTATCTTGTTTTATAGGGAAGAAGACCAAGGTTCGGGAGCTCAAGCCACTTGCCTGTGGTCAAGCAGGAAGAGGCAGGACTCTGACTTCCACATGACGCTGTTTTTCTGAGAGGCCAAAGGAGCCCCACCGTGTCATCATGCAAATGGGAAAACCACAGCCCAGAGCGGAGATATGATTATTGCAAAGTCACAGTTTATTTTTGACAGTTGAGATCAGAATCCAGGTACCCTGGCTCCAGTCCAGCGGCCCTGCCCACCAGCCAGGAGTTTCAGTGCTTTCTAAATGATCACACTGGCATCATCTGGCCTTCCTCATCCTCCCAGCCTCAGAAAGCACAAAGGTGGTCTGCACTATGGCCTTGCCCCCTTCCTAGCTGACCCTTCCTGCCCCACCTGTCCGTGCATGTTCCGGAAGACCAGTTTCTGTGAGAGTCAGACCCAGATCCTTCTTTCTCAAAAGGTTGTCATGAAGGGGGCCTTTCTCCTTGCGGGTCCTCCACTCCCTGCCCCTGGGGGAAGGCTCAGCAAGGTCAGAAAGGCTCCAGCTGAGAAGCACCTGCCTCCCACGCTGGCTAGGAAGATGTTATCATTGCTGTGAGCTGACTCACCTTTGCAAGAACTCGGCCCGCTGGGCAGGCACGCAGTTCTGGGCGCCACAGTCGTCTCGGGGTGTAGATACACCGGATCAGTCCTGGGGAGGGGCAGCACAACCACCACAGGCCTCCACGTTATGTACCATGGGATGGGGTGCAACTGCAGGAACCAGGATGTAAAAGCTGTCATCATGTCTTGGGAGAACATCCTATAGAAGAAGGGAGATAAAAGTTTGGGGTTCCTTTAAGGGAGCGTTTGCCTCTTGGGCAGAAGTGACAGGGGTGGAGGTCCATTCAATTCAGGACCTTATCACAGTTAGTGCTGAATAAGGATAGCATGGGTCTAGAAGGTGAGGCTGGGCAGGAATGTTGGGGTACCAGCAAGGGTGCTACAGGAGGTCACAGTCATATGGACTGGGATGCTTTATGATGTCAGTGCCTTTTCGCCTCTTCATCCCATTTTCTAGGGAGGCAACATGGTTGAGTGGAAAGAAATATTATGACCTTTGAAGTAAGATAGTCCCTGTTGACATATATGGTTTCTACAACTTACAACTTAAGTGGCCTGTCATCTCTCTGGGACGCAGTTTCCTCTTCTGTAAAATGGGGACAAGTAACAATCACAAAGGGCTATTGTGAGACTTTTGTAAGATAACAAGAGAGAGGTCCTGGCAATAAATGAGTTTGTCTTCCCACTTTCCAGCTCCAAAACTGGACATAGCTGGCCAAGGCTGAATGACTAGCAGGGGCCGTCAACTTAGAGTAGGAACCCCGGTCTCTTGCTGCCCAGGGGGATATGGCCTACCTGTTTAGGTCCCACTTATTGAGCACCTATGATGTGCCTGAGCTGAGTGACATTCCACTGAGTACGGCCAGGTACAATTATCATCCTCATTAAACACATGAGGTTCCAATCACCAGGCAAACTCTTTAAGTCAGGGGTCTCAAACTCGCGGCCCGCCGAACAATTTTGTGAAGCCCGCAGACTAATTCATGAAGTTCAAAATATTTTGGATAAAATTAAGTAAGCCTAGGGGCCTACTTGTATTTTTCATTTCTCTAGCATCCTAGCTAGATATTAGCTTAGTTAACAGCAGTTGTGATGCGAACTACAGTTTCTGGTCGTTTTGTGACACTGAGTAAAACTGCATGTACGATTGTGCTTGTTGTACTGATTTTTTTTTGTTTTCAACTGCAGTGAGAAAAGTATTGCGTAACAGTTGCCTTTTGTAGACCTAGTGCGGCCCGCCCAACGGCTGCGATCTTGCTCTGCGGCCCACATGCTGAGTTGAGTTTGAGACCCCTGCTTTAAGGTCTCACAAATGAAGAAGCAGCAGCCTCGGGATTCCGATTCAAGTCTAACTCCCAAGCCCACGCTCTTCACCAGGGGCCGCCAGCTCTAGTCCTCCCCACTGTCTGTTTTATAAATAGACTTTTATTGAAACAGTGTTGCTTGTGGCTCTTTCCACATATGTATAATGGCAGAGTAAGTCACTGTGAATCCATTACATGACGTGTACAGTTTTACAGGCGGTAACTTTTACTAACTGGCTACTTACCAAAAACATTGGCCAAGCCCTACTCTTAACCACCAGTTTATAGTCTTTTCTTGGGAATTTTAAAAGAGAGCCTGCTTACCACTAGGACATATATTTAGGACCTGAATTCTGAGAGAGAGAGAGAGAGAGAGAGAGAGAGAGAGAGAGAGAGAGAGATTGAATTACTGTCGGTATGTCTGCACTTCCCCTCCATCTCTCCCTAACCAGATCGTTTGGTCCAGAGGCATGAGCGAGTAAAACAAAGACCAAGGCTCAGTGTTTTGCATTTGCATGCTGTGATATAATCAGGAGACTTTTATTTAAGTTTTAAAGAATTAAGAAAATGGCCTGACCTGTGGTGGTGCAGGGGATAAAGCGTCGACCTGGAACGCTGAGGTTGCCAGTTCGAAACCCTGCACCTGTCTGGTCAAGGCACATATGGGAGATGATGCTTTCTGTTCCTTCCCCCTTTCTCTCTCTCTCTCTCTCTCTCTCTCTCTCTCTCCTCTCTAAAATGAATAAATTAAAAAAAAATTTAAAATAAAATAAAACAAAGAATTAAGAAAAACAAAATTAAAAAGAAAAAAATATTTAACACGATTAATTGTATTACTTACGGATTGATATTATTTATTATTAATTCTATTTATTAGAACTGTATCTTTTTTCCTTATATCTAAATGATCTACATTGTGAATGTGTGATAACTTAGGACCACCTCCTTCCCCAAGAGAACAAGTAGGATTCTTAGCCACAACCGGGGAGATAATGAATTTCAATATACAGGAATTAAAGAACAGATCCAGTCCCAAAAAAAGATACGGCCACGGTGAATCTGAGCAGAAAGAGCACTGGACTGGAAGCCAAGAGGTGCTGTTTCTAGACATAGCTCCATCTAAGCAGGTGGGCTGAGTTTCTCTCAGGTCTCCTGTGCCTCAGTTTCCCCAATATAAAATGAGGTTAAAACCCTGGCCAATTAGCTCAGTTGGTGAGAGCATCCTCCTGATATGCCAAATTGCGGTTCAATCCCCAGTCAAGGCACATACAAGGAGAAACCAATGACAGCATGAATCAGTAGAACTAATCTATGTCTCTCTCTCTCTCTCTTCCTCTCTCTAAACCAGCCAATAAATTTAAATATTTAAAATGGGCTTAAAGACCTGATGACTGTTTATGGCACTTCCTAGTAAGGCATTGTATTCCCATAAAACGTACCAAAATAAAGCCTTTGAGGGCAGTTCTGCCTAAAGGAAGAGGCTTAACAGAGATGACCTTTGAGCCCACAACTGGGATTCTCTGGTCCGAGCCTCTCCAATTCCTTTGGGAGTATGTGCTGCTATACCAGGCACCTTCCCAATCAATTCTGGGCTTGTCCCAAGATCCAAGCCTCTTATCAGAAGAAGGGGATTTAGGTCTGGGGAGGGTAGAGTGTCCTTGGCAGGGGACAGTGGGCCAGAGGACGCCACAGTTGTTTTCTGTGCTGCGGTGGGGGTGGGGGGCGAAGGGGGAAGCTGAAGGAAGTGGGCGAGTCTCTCCTGTCATCTCTCCTGGTCCTCCGGATGGCTCTATCAGAGCATTGGGGAACAGGACAGAGCAGCCTTGTCATCATTGCGAAGGGCGCGGGGTCCCTACCTTTCTGCTAATCCGCATCACCATCACTCTCTCTCTAGGGCAGGGACGAAACCTTTTTGTCTTTATTTCCTGCCACTTCTAGAGTCTGATAGGCAAAAACGAATTTGTTTCGCTTGTGATCATTCCAAAATGTAGCCTTTTCTCGTTTAGCTGTATTTTTACTTTTGTAAATAGATTATTCATGGCATTTGCTTTAATTTTTTAATTAAACTTACTGAGGTGACATTGGTCAATAAGATCATATTGTACATTCAAGTGTACATTTCTACGCTACATGATCTATATATTGCATTGTGTGCCCTTCGCCGAAAGTTTCAGTTTTTTCCCTGCAACATTTGTCTTGTCACTTGAATATTTTTAAGGTCACAAACTTCATATGTAAGTATATATTTTCTTTTGTTAAGCTTTTACAAAAATCAAAATTGGGTGTAGCAAGAAAATGTGAATAGCTTTTCATTCCTTCCTCAGCATTTGTGAATTCCCAGGAAACTACCAATAATTAACATTTGCTGGGTGACTACTATCACTTTTTCTGTATTTATACAAAATTATTCAAATATATACATATATAATTATATATATAAATAATTATAAATACATATGTTTATAATTTCTTCTTTTTCTTTTTATAAAAGTGGAAATATTCTGCCTGGTCTGTGGTGGCACAAAGGATAGAGCTTCCACCTGGAACGCTGAAGTCACTGGTTTGAAACCCTGGGCTTGCCTGGTTGTATGGCCAGTAGCCATGGCCACCATCATAGCCACCTGGCCCATATAGGTTCGCATTTGATTCGGACAGATGGTAATGAAACAACGGAGCCAAGAACTGGTGGGCCATTACCTTTAATCCTAGCTTGCACCCAGCGGGCAAGAAATACACACAGTGGGTAAACACTTCCCTTTCCATTCAGGGCTCCCTGACTTATCCCAGTTTCCTAGAATCAAAGTTTTCTACCTCACCAGCCTTATTCACCTCTGTTCCCCATCTCCTTCTCCCTGCACAAACTCTGCACAAACTGGCTTCTCCTTCAGCACTCCGCCATCTTGGCTGCTTCTCCTCTCCTCCATGTGGCTTTTCTCTGCTCTCCTCCAGCATGGGCTTCTCTGCCCCATTTTATAGTATAGAAATCAAAACCTTTAATTCAATATACAGACAAGGAAGTCTCTGATACAAAGTCACTTATCTGAGGCTTCCTCAGGAGAGTACACTACCCCCTATCATGCAACAGTCAAGGGTGTGGGGAAAAGCTTAGTCTTAAAACTAAGCCTTAAGCTATAACGACCTTGCCTGTTTACAACCTGTCCCCCACACCCAATGCAAACTATAAGCGAGCAAACATATATATCATATTTACAAACTTATTTGACCAACACTGGTCAAGGCATATACAAGAAGCAATCAGTGAACAACTAAAGTGTAGCAACTTCCTCTACCTCTCTCTCTCCTCTATCTCAATAAAATCAATAAATAAAATCTTTTTAAGCCTGACCAGGTGGTGGCGCAGTGGATAAAGCATCAGACTGGGATGTGGAGGACCCAGGTTCAAGACCCCAAGGTCGCCAGCTTGAGCATGGGCTCATCTGGTTTGAGCAAAGCTCACCAGCTTGGACCCAAGGTCACTGGCTTGAGCAAGCAGTTACTCAGTCTGCTGTAGCCCCACGGTCAAGGCACATATGAGAAAGCAATCAATGAACTAAGGTGTCGCAATGAAAAACTAATGATTGATGCTTCTCATCTCTCTCCGTTCCTGTCTGTCTGTCCCTATCTATCCTTCTCTCTGACTCTCTCTTGGTCTCTAAAAAAAAAAAAAAACTTTTTAAAAGATAAATAGGCCCTGGCTGGTTGGCTCAGTGATGGAGCGTCACCCTGCATTTGGATGTCCTGGGTTCAATGACCAGTCAGGGCACACAGGAAAAGTACCCATCTGCTTCTTCCCCCTTCCCCCTCTCCTTTCTCTCTATCTCTTCCCCAATCGCAGCCAAGGCTCCATTGGAGCAAAGTTGGCCGGGGCACTGAGGATGGCTCCATGGCCTCCACCTCAGGCACTAGAATGACTCCAGTTGCAACAGAACAACACCCCAGAGGGGCTTGCACCCAGCGGGCAAGAAATACACACAGTGGGTAAACACTTCCCTTTCCTTGTTGGGTGGATCCTTGTTGGGTGCATGTGGGAGTCTCTCTCTCTGCCTTCTCGTTTCTCACTTTAGAAACAAACAAACAAATAAATAAAAGTGGGGAAATTCTATCTTTCTCACCTGAAATGTTTTTAAAAATTCTACTTTTAAATTGAACTAACCCTCTCTTAGATTCCTGTACATCTTTTCTAGTTTACAAACGCTTTCTACTCAACTTCACTTCAAGAGTTAGGCAAGAATTGTTGAGCCAGTTTTACAGAGGAAGGGAACTGAGACTCAGGGAGAAAAAAACAATTTACCCAGGACCTTCAACAATTCAGTACGGGGACAAAAATCCTAGAGTCTTGATTCTGAGGGTCTTTCTCTTTACATTGAGTGAATCAGACCCTTTGCCCCTGAAGTCATTCTCCAGATGCAGGCTGGAGCTGGGTTAGAGAAAGTAAAAGTACTAAGACAGGCAAAGGAAGAAGAGAAATGTTAACTGTCCTAGAGATTCCAACAACCCCCCATGTGCTAGGTCACACTGGGGGGCTGTTCGCCCTCTCTGGGCTCCCTGGGCTCGCCTCTGAAATAAAAGCCTAACGAGAGGGTTCAAGCTGTGCTCTACGGGGCTCCAGGGAGTTCACTCCAAAGTGAACACCGGGAGCATGCTTAGGGATGCTCATCGCATCACTGTGCTGGTGAGAGTTGGAAAGAACTGTCATGCCTGCCAGTAGCGAGTGGGTTAAATGCACTGGATCATTCACTTAGTGATCTCTTCATTCATTCATGGAATAGTTATTAACCACTGCCAGGCTCTAATTTTGACACTGGGAATCACCAGTGAACAAACAGACCAAGTATCTGCCTTCTTGGAGCTCGCCTGGCAGACTGGGCCACCCACTTGTGAGCTGCAGGGCAGGGAAGGAAATCAGAGGGAGCCACATGTCCCAGCATGGATGGGTGCCCAGGCCACAGGATTGGAAGCAAGGCACTGAGATTGGTGTGGGCTGAATCCTTTTACATAACCCCACCTCCAAGGGAACAAGTGTGTCTGTCTGTGGGTCCACATATAGGAAAAGGTGCTGAGGAGGGCGTGGGAGGGTGCATCTCTGAATGGTGGTGTTGCTTCTGACAAGAGGGGAGTAGTCCAGGGTTGAGGGTACCTTGTCTGGGACACTTTAACCTTATCTGTAGTTTGTTAAACAAGGAAGACATATTCAAGTATTATTTAGAGTTAAAAACATTTTTAAAGTTTAAGACAAACAAGTCCAGAGAGAAGGGAAGGACAAAAAGAAACACGTTTCAGTCTCTCAGAGTCCTTTAAAATCTCACATGCTCTGGCTCTGTGATCTACCCAAAGCTAGGAAGCATCTTGGTTTGGGGATCATGGGTTTTAAATTAAACAAACCAATACACATTACTTACTGTCTGCCTTCAAGGACAAGCAGACCTCACCACTGAGGCAGCATCCGCTGTGTCCAGCCCTGCACGGTGTCCCCCTTTGCTACTTAGAATCCCAGCTCAGCACTGCTGGAGGGAACGCCTCCCCGAAGACTTACTTTACAATAGGAAAACGCAGGTCCAGACTTTGTAATTTCTTATTAACTGAGGACTCAATTAATGGTAGAGCAGGAAGCAAGCCTACCTGGCTTCCCGATCCTGGGCCCAATGTCCGGGGGAGGAGAGGGAAGAGGAGGGCAGGGGATGGGATGGATGGAGGGGACGCCATCCTCCAGGCTCCCAGTGGAAGCTCCAATGATGAGTCCTGGTGTCTGGCACATGCTGAAAGGAAGCCTTGTCGACATGGAAGGAGATCAAGGCAGCCGGGGGGTGCTGAAACCTCCTGTCGGGTCCAGCATCTCTGAGGAGATAGGGACACTTCGGCTGCTGCCCCCACCCCCTCCTTGAGCTCTCTCCACTTGAATTCCGAGGGGCTTTGGAATCACTAGACTGTCTCCCGCTCCCAGGAAACCCCAGGCATCAGTGGAGCCAGGCGACTGGCCATCCATCATCCTTATCTCACGGCTCTGGCGGCCCCAGGTCCCTGGCCTGGATGGGCCCAGGGGGTCGGGATGGGTGGGGGTGGGGCGGGGGCTGAGGGGTGCCTCGATAACAAGGAAAGCAGCTGTCCCTTGGAGAAACTTCAAAGTGCCTGGAGCTGAAATTTATGGGCAGAGTTGCTCACATTAGGGGCCAGAGGGCTATTCATCCACAAATATTTACTGAGCACCTACTGTGTGTGTGCCAGGCTCTGGGATGGGGGAATCCTATGGGCCTGAGATTTTGTTGTTTGTTGCACGTCTACCTCAGTGGGCTAGGTTGATAAATGGGTCTATTGGTTAATTCATTAAGTATTAAACAGCCATTGTATACTGGGGGTTTCTGGGGACCCTAGACTATTCCAGTGGTTAACTCTTTAAGTAGTATGAATGTTCAGGTACATCCTCATGCCTCCTAACCATCCAGAGTACAATTGTACAAAAATTTTTATTTTAAAAATGTGTAAGGCAACATTTAAAAAAGGCAAATGTATGTTCTTCTTGTTTCCATAAATTGGTTATCAAATAAACATGACTTTAAATTAATAAAACTGTAACTGGAACTAATTTCATTTTTTGAAGAAAAAAAAACCTCACTCCTGGGAGTCAGCGAGAATGAAGAAAACTCACTACTCAAAGGGTTAAATGAGTATGTCCTTTCTGCAGGCAGGATTTGAGATCTGCTAACACAATGGTCAAGAGCTTGGAGTCAGGAAGACTTGGATAAGTTACTAGACCTCTCTGCGTCTCAGCTTGCTTAGCTGTAAAACCAGGATAATAACTATACCTACCCCATCGAGTTTAGGAGAGAAGAAAATGAAATGAGAAACTAAAGGTCAAAAGTTTAGTCATCTTGTGGTAAAGTGGTTATTTTTGTGACTGCTGTTGATCGATACAATCATTCATTGATTACGTATGTACGGAGTCCCTGCCATGTGCTGGGCAGGTGCTGAGGGGCAACGGGCATGTTGGCCTGGGAGGGTTTGTAAGAGTCCCTGCCTCTCCGGGTAGGTCTCTCCTTGGAAGAGGCTTCAAGACATTAAAGAGAGGTTCCTGCACAGGGCCCAGGAGAGGCACTTGGACTTGGCAACCTCTCAAATCCCTTTTACCCCAAGACTCTAAGGGCCCCTGATCCTCTTCCCAGGGTGGGTCCTGGAAGGGGACTTCACTACCTTACAGACCATCCCAAAGGAAGGCCTTCCCTTTGCAGAGCTGAGCTCTTTCTTCCTGAGAGTCCCCCCTTACTGTCCTAGCTCCGTCCTCTGAGCCCTACACAAATTCTATGAGCCTCAGTTTCTTCATCTGTAAAAGGGGGATGGAAGTAGTTTCTCTCCTGTAGGGTTATGGGGAAACAGAATAAGGTAAAGATTGGAAAGCACTTGGCACATTGAAGTCTTCAGTAAGTGGCAGCCAATAACTATTAGCAGCAATAAAGTAACGATAGCCTCTGGGAATCAATAAAAGGATGGGGAGGAGGAGGAAGAAGAGGAAGCAGGAAGGGCAGCAGAGTTCTACATTTTTAGAGTGAAAAGCAGCTCTCAGTTCTCGGGAGTCCGAGTTTGGCAGGAAAGACCACACGTGAAGATGTCGCCATGCTTGGAAATCCATGGGAACGTGGACGGGAAGGGCATGTGGGGCCCTTGCCCTTCTTTTCCACCCTGCGGACGCATTATTACCATTTCCACTTCAGGAGCAGGCCGAGGTTGCTGGAGGTGAGCTGATTTCCCAGGCTCATGGAGCGCGGCAGAGCTGGGCCTCACCATGGCTCGGCCTCCCCTCCCACTGCCCCTCACGGCAGCAGGGGACTTGCCAGGCACAGTGTTAGGAGTTGAACTGTGTCTCCGTAAAAACTCACAGTTGAAATCCCAACCCCCAGGACCTCACAATGTGGCCTTATTGGGAGATAGGGTCTTTACCGAGGTCATCGAGCTGAATGAGGTCATCAGGGTGGGCCCTAATCCAACAGGACTGTGTCCTCATTAGAAGGGAAACGTGGACCCAGAGACACACACAGAGACACACACAGAGGGGTCCATGTGAACAGACACAGGGAAAAGGCGGCCCGCCACAAGAGAAGCCTGACCCTCCCTTCCCAGCCCCCAGAAGGGACCAACCCTGAGGACACCTTGAGTTTGGACTTCCCAGCCTCCAGAACTGTGAGAGACTATATTTCTGTCACTGAAGCCACCCCACCTGGGGTGCTTTGTGACAGCAGCTCCCCAGAGACTGCCTGCACAGCAGCACTGAGGAATTCCCTGAAGGTGTGCTCAGCTGGGCCAGTCCTGGAGAGGCAGGAGGGGTGGGGTGCTCAACGGCCCCGCCCCGCTCCTCTCCCTGGGATGTGGGACAGAACCACGAGGCTGGCAAGGCAGCGTCTGACCACAGGGCCAAGGCTTCTGGGTTGATCTTTGTCCTTTGTAGCTCTCTGGAAGTGAAAGCCCATTTTCCTGGTGCCTTTCTATGAAGGCTGGACCAACCCCACCTGTGCTGGGGACCGGATGCTGTCCTCTGGGAAGGCCTGCCTGGCTTGGTGTGGCCTCCCTGGGACTGGGGACTTGTCAGAGAGCTGAGAATTCTAGCTGGCGGTGTTCATTTCCTCCTCTCTCTGTGATCTTTTTCCTCTTTCCTTCTTCAGGGGCTTCCCTCCCCTTGGACTGTGTTCTGCAAACCCCACCCTCCCCCATCTCACCCCTAAGACTGCTTTCTCCCAATTCCCCTCCTCCCAGGCCACCTCACCTGGTGGCCCTCAGCAAAGCAAGGGACAGTCCAGAGCCTGGGGTTGCCTGGGAGATGGAGGCAGGAAGTCTACACTCACTACTCTGGAGCCCAGAAGAAATTATCCAGAGCTGGTTTCTCCTCCCACCTTCCAGGGAGACTTGCTCTTGTCCCTGGCCTGGATACATTATTATATTTTGCTTTAATTGCATTAAAGCAAATGACTATGTCCCCCTGTGGTTTCGATCAGGTCCGGGATCTGATAATCAATACTGGCACAGTCTAGACGAGAGTCACTTTGAAGCTGTTTTTAGCAGGATGAGAACAAACAATTTTTTCAAAGTGGCCACATTAGGCAAATAGGCTGGGGTTCATCTTTTTTGGAAAGAAGCATGCCCTGGCTCCAGGCAGCCTGCTGACTGACTCCCAGGTCTCTGGGAGGACTGTGGACTGTATGTTTTGGGCCACAAAGAAGAGACGTCACATGCTTAGATATCCTATGATGTGATCCTGGTCCAGGTGCCTCTTCCAGGAAGCCAACCCTGACTGACACCAGCTGGCTTGGGCCTGAAAGGTAGCATAGTGCCATGTGAGATGGCTGACCCAGGAGACGGAAGACAGACAGACTTCATACATGGCACTGCAGAAGTGGAATCATGGCCTGCTCTCTTCAGTTTTCTCTCAATACTTGGGAGCTCATCAGGTGGAAAGCCTCCGTGTGGTGCTAGTCTGTCTACCACCTCTCTAACGTTTGCTAAGATCCCTGTTAGCAAGAGAGCAGGCCTAGGGCTCTGCAGGGTGCTAAGTAAGATTCAGCTAGATTTCACTTACACTGTTTTGTCTTCACTGATTTTGTTTCCTATGGAATCTATCAAACAATACTGGTTTTCCCTTGATGGAAAGTGCACCGTTCAAGCACATTGTTCAAACTATTGTTTAAGCAGTGATGTTGGTTGCTGACAGAGGACTTTAGGAGACAGTGCTGGGATGTGTGTGTGTGTGGGGGGGGGGTTTGCGGGTGACTGTGTCTTGCAGCTGACCCACTGAGCAGGGACTTGAGCGAAATCAGCAAAACCAGGATGGAAATAGACTAGATTCCTAAGGGCTTCAGAGTGAGCCCGAGGCATACAGGAAACCAGTCCACAGAGAGGCTGGGGCAGCATGCTCTGTGGATTAGTCAGGCATTCTGGCTTTGCAGTTGGGCCCGTCTCCCAGAGGGCTTCCTGCCTCTCCCTTGTGTCCAGACTTCAACTGGGGTCCTCTGCTTCTCCTCATCTCCCAAACAAAAGCCCCAAACATTGGGCCACCCACTTCAAAGAATTTATCCCAGAGGAGCCATCATGGTGTAGATGATGATATTCCTACAAGAATGTTCATACCGTACTGTTGATAAGAGTGAGAAGTCAGAAAAAAAAAATCCAGTGGCCAAGAATAGTGGCCTGATGTCATCACAATGTATTTCAATACTCCAGGCACCGCCTGGGTGCAGGGCAGCATGTACGCTCAGCAGTTAGTAGGTCTGGACATGGGTGACATAAATAAATAAATATATAAAGTATTTATATATATATAAAAATTATTTATATATATAAAGTATTTATATATATACATATATATATATATATATAAAGTATTTATTTTACTGATTTTTAGAGAGAAGAAGGGAGACAATGAGAGAGAGACAGGAATAGCAATCTGCTCTTCTATGTGCCCTGACTGGGGATCTAACTGGCAACGTTTTGAGCTACAGGATGATGTTCTAACCAACCGAGCTATTTGGTCAGGGTGGGTGACACATATATAGTTTTTAATTTTTAAAATTTATTTATTGATTTTAGAGAGGGAGAGAGAGAGAGAGAAAGAGAGAGAGAAACATCAATCTGCCATTCTACCCATCCATGCATTCATTGATTGATTCTTGTATGTGCTCTGACTAGGGATTGAATTCACAACCTTGGCATATCCAGACATCATTCTAACCAACGTAACTACCTAACCAGGGTTTTTATTTTTCAATTACAGTTGATATACAAAATGATATTAGTTTCAGGTGTACAACCCCGTGATTAGACATATAACTTACTAAGTGATCATCCCAGTAAATCTCATACCCAACTGACATTGTTCATAGTTATTAGAGTATCATTTACTATATTCCCTGTTGGGTGATATTTTAAGCAAGTTAGTTACCCTCTTCAAGCCTTAGTTTTCTCAGCTATAAAATGGGACTGATAATGTGAACATGAATAAAGGAAACCTCATTTGAAATTAAGTCGGGAGCTCAGAAGGAGGACCTCACACAATACCACTCCATGACAATTACACACAATAGGAAGAGACTAACCTTTTTCAACATTCCCAACCAGAAGTGTCTCTACCACTCCAGCAGGTGGAAGGAAGATTTCTCCTTACCCAGCAACAAGTTCAGCCAGTGGTAACAGTCACAACTAACCACCACCTTGAACTCCCCAATGGACTTTAGTTCAAATCACGCCTTCCTGACTAGCTCCATTTTCTCTTTAACAATCCTCTCCTTTGTTTGCTGGACTTGCCTTCAGTTTTTGCTAAAGCATTCTTGTCCCAAATTACAATTCTTTGCTATTCTCAAGTAAACCCATTTTTTTGCTGGTAAAAATAACTGGCTGACGCCCTGGCAGTTTTATTCAGTGGATCGAGTGTCGGCCCAGTGTGTGGATGTCCCAGGTTTGAACCCCGGTCAGGGCACACATGAGAAGCAACCATCTGCTTCTCTTCCCTCCCTCTTTCCCTTCTCTCTCTCTTTCCCTCTAGCAGCCAGTGGTTTGATTGGTTCAAGCATTGGCCCTGGGCACTGAGGACAGCTCGGCTGATTCGAGCATCAGTCCAATGGGTGTTGCTGGGTGGATCCCAGTCAGGGTACATGCGGGAGTTTGTCTTACTATCTCCCTGCCTCTCAATAAAAAGGAAAAAGAATAAAGAAAAGAAAAACCTAGCTGTTTTATTTTTAAGGTCAACAATAATAATGCCAAATTCATTTTCTTGTTTGGAGGAGTAAGTGAGGACACGTATGGAAAACACTTAGCACCACACCTGGCACACGGTAAGCACTTGCTGGATGTTGGTTTGCTGTGCTCCTGTTCAGACATAGAAAAATAGTGTAGATGAATATTGATGATACGGGAATACATGTACGGTACATGAAAGTGAAAAAGCTAACTGTAACTCAGCATACAGGTAGGCATTCACGTTAATAATGGGACAGGATGGACAGACAGGAGGAGGTGTGGTTGGGAGAGGAGTGGGAACCGGCTGGCTGCTGTGTGACCCTGTCCCATTGCTCAGCCTCAGCCCCGCCACCTTGAGGGTGCCAGGGAAAGGCCAGAGTTGGACTGATCTTTGATAACCATCAAGATACAACAAAAGTGGTACCAACTGAGTGCTGACTAGAAGTCAGGCACCTGCTAGGTGCAGTCCTGGCTACTTTATTCTTCACTAGCCCCTACGAGGTGGATGCTATTAGTATTCCCATTTTACAGATGATGAAATTGAGGCACAAAGGGGCTGAGTAATAAGTTGACCAAGGTCTTGCAGTCAGAAAGAGGTTAGAGGATGGCTTTAAACCTGGCTCTAATTAACTATGCTATACCACCTCTCAGGAATCTTGTTTTCCAAATAAGAGAATTAAAGCCCAGAGAATCTGGACATCTGGTCCAAGGCTACACAGCAAAGCAGAGGCAGAGAGGAACTAGGATTCAGGACATCCCAGGCTTAGGCTTTGAGGCTCCACAGTGCCCCCTTCAGGCAGCCTGAAGCTGCACCCGCCACTTCACTCCTGGGAGCTGTGGAACCAGCGCTGCCTCAGCTAACATTTGGATTCCTCCAAAACCACAAGTGCAACAGGATGGATGGCAGGGAACTAACTGTAGGTCCTTGGCAAGGAAAAGAGGTAACCCACAAAACACCTGCACCTTCACCCTGGAGCCTGGAGCACTGCTCCCCGCTCTAAATCCTGTTTAATTTAAGGCAAATGTAATCCATATGGCTCTGATTCATTTACACTTAAATCTTCAAAATATTGTGTTTTAAGAGCTGTTACTTACAAAGCCTTCAGAACCTGTTAAAGATTCAACTCCTCCCCGTTCCCCCCATCCAGCCCAGCCGCCCTCTCCTTTCTCCACCGCAACCTGAGCTCACACCAGCATCTAACCTGGCAGAAAAGCAGCTCACAGACTCAGACTTGGAAACCTGTTCGTTGGCGAAGGAAAGAGTTATCAGGATGTTTAGAGCAGCATTGTTTGTAATCCCCCAAAGCTGGAAACAATGTAAATGTTCATTAGTGGGAGAATGGATGAATAAAAATTGTGGCAAATTCATAGCAATGAAAACTAATAAACAAGATCTTTACATAGCAAATTGATAGGTCTCACACATTGTTGAGGGAAAAAACATGTTGAAGATGAATTTATAATATAATACCAACTATACCACTGAGAAAGAGAGAGAGAGAGAGATCTATATATCTGTACCAACTACCCTGGTAATGTTTATTTTTGTAAGCTGGTAGTGGCTACATGGATGTTTGTTTTATCATGTATATATTTTTGTATAATTTGGAAAAAACTACATAATAAAAATTTCAAAAGACCCTATGCTAAGCATCAGCAAAGAAAGTTATTAACAAGCTTAGCACCCTGGCCGGATAGACTGGTTGGTTAGTGTCGACCTGATGCTCAAAGGTTGCTTGCGGGCTTGATCCCTGGTCAGGGCACACAGAGGAACAGATCAATGTTGCTGTCTGTCTGTCTCTCCCTTACTCTCTTTAAAGTAAATAAATAAAAAATAATAAATAAATAAAAGGAAGTTATTAATAAGTTTAAGCTCTGGCTGGGTAGTCCGTTGATTAGAGCATCATCTGATATACCAAGGTTGTGGGTTCATTCCTCAGTCAGGGCACATGAAAATCAAACAATGAATGCATAACTAAGTGGAACAACAAATCAATGTTTCTCTCAAATCAGTCAATAAATTTTTTTTAAAATAGAAAGTTATTAACAAGTTTCTCATTTCACAGAGGGAGAGAAGGAAATAATTTAATATTTGTCAACTATATAACACTTGCTGACTACTTCCTAGCTAGGAACACCATCATCACATTTAGGTTCCATACCCTTCGCTGAATTTGTAGTACATGTTGTTACTGTTTCGTTTTACAGATGAGGCAACTGAGGCTCATTAACGTCCTCAGGGTCAGGCAGCTTATAAACCACAAGGTCAGAAAACAACCTCTGTCTCTGGCCCCCAAACTCACACACCAGACTGCATGCTGTTGAGGCAGGCATTGTTGTTTGATCTTTCCCCACAATTCTTTGAATTAGGTTTCATTATTACCAATTGTCTATCTAGATGAGGAAACAGAGACTCTGAGCAGTCACTTGCTAATGGTTGTTGGGGGAGTTAATCCATAGAAACCAGACCAGGGGGCCTCCTGTTCACTTACCTTCCAATCCATTGAAGCTCTAGGTTACTCCCAAGGGGGAATGAATGCCCCCAAATTCGCACTGGCCAGGTCTGGGGCGCATGGGAGGGGAGAACCATGCGTCTTGGAGCCAAAGGAACCAACGTCCACTCCATTTCCACTCGGGATCTGCAACCAATCTCTGTCAGTCAGGATGCCTGCAAGAGAGAGGCGGCACATTCAACCTGGGCGATTTGAGGAGAGTTTAATATAGGATCTATCCACAAATTTGATGGGCAGGGTTTAGGAAAAGCAACCAGTTATAATGCAGTACTCTGGGGGTGGAAGGAGCAGGGGGCTGTTCCCAGCTAGGTGTGAGCAAAAGGAGGGAGCATTGTTCAGCCCAGATGAGCAGGTTTTCTGGAGTGGGCTTCCTGATTATGGCTGGGGGGCACTGGAGAGGGCTCAGCCAAACCCGCAGGGATGGAGCTGAGGAAATAGATCCCAGTCTCACACTCTGCCCTCCCTTAGATCCCTTGCTGGAACTCTTTTTGGCCAAATCCAAGAGGGTAAAAGAGACTCTTGATGCAATTCATATGGGTCAGCCTCTCAGGGCACAGAGCAGGGTGTAAAGAGGCAGAGGGTCAATCCAGGGGGCCAGACAGGTGATACTCACACACTCCCCAGTAAACACTGGCTTTCCTGCAGACATACCCAGATTCTGACCATTTCTTATCATCTCCAGTGCTAGCCCTAATCTGAGCCACCATCACCCCTCAGCTGGGTTACTGCAACAGACTCCTAGTGGACCTACCAGCTTCTGCAATCTGTCCTGAACAGTCCAAGGGATTCTTGTAAATCTTAAGTCAGGCTATGTCCCTCATCTGCTCCAAATCTTCAAACAAAGAGTAAAAGCCAAAGTCCTTACACAACCACACAAGCCTTGCACGATCTGTCATTCCCCCATTCCCCTTGACCTCGTCTCCCTAGTTTCCTCCGGTCCTCACTCTGTTCCAGCGGCCCCAGAAAGCCGGAGCCGCTGACATGTGAGGAAGGTTCCTCCTTTAGGGCCTTTGCAGATTCCTCTGCCTGGAATGCTGTCCCTCCTCTCCCTCCTTCACTCGGACCCAGTCTTGACTCAAGTGTCTCCTGCTCAACAAGATCTACTGGGACCATCCTTTGTAAAATTGCAAGTTATCTGCCTCATCTGCCTCCCGCTTCTCCTGATCCCCATCACCCTGCTCGACTTTTCTTTTCCCTTTATCACTTCACATCTTTCAACATGCCATAGAATTTACTTATTGGTTGTGTTTCTGTCTCTCCCCACTGGAGCGCAAGCTCTTTGAGAGAATAAGGCTCTGTTTTATTCATCCATGGAGCTCCAGAACTTGGAAAAGAGTGGGTATTTAATACATAATCATGAGGTGTTGTTGAAAGAATGAAATGGGGTTGAGGAACAATTAGGCTTGGAAACTCCAGTTAGAAAATGGTAGAGGGTGGGGAGAGCCAGTGAGATTAGTGGGTCCTATGTGAGGGGAAGGAAAGAAAAAGTCAACATGCAGTTATTCATTATATAATATCATAATACATTGTAACAGGTATTATACTATAAAAGGCATGTTCTACCAACAGGTATCAAAGACATGAACATTTTGTATGCCCTTTGACCTAGCAAATCCACTTTCAAGAATTTTTACTAAGAGCCCTGGCCGGTTGGCTCAGTGGTAGAGCGTTGGCCTGGCATGTAGAAGTCCCGGGTTCGATTCCCAGCCAGGGCACATAGGAGAAGCGCCCATCTGCTTCTCCACCACCCCCCCACTTCCTCTCTGTCTCTCTCTTCCCCTCCCGCAGCCAAGGCTCCATTGGAGCAAAGATGGCCTGGGCGCTAGGGATGGCTCCTTGGCCTCTGCCCCAGGCGCTAGAGTGGCTCTGGTCACGGCAGAGCAACGCCCCAGAGGGGCAGAGTGTCGCCCCCTGATGGGCGTGCCAGGTGGATCCCGGTCGGGCGCATGCGGGAGTCTGTCTGACTGTCTCTCCCCATTTCCAGCTTCAGAAAAATACAAAAAAATAAATAAATAAAAATAAAGAATTTGTACTAAGAAAATGACGGCAGAGGTTTTTTTGGGTAAAAATTTAGCTTTTAGCTGCAATAAAATCATTCACTGTAGGGTTGTTTTTTTATATAATAGTGAAAACCAAAGTGGGTGTCTAACAATTGTGGAATGCTTAACTCAATGCATAGTATAGCCATAGATGGATTTCTGTGCAAACATTAAATGTATTAATTGACTTGAAAATATATTCATGATAATTGTTTAGTGAGAAAAGCATTTTATAGCCTGGCCTGTGGTGGCACAGTGAATAGGGTGTTGACCTGGAATGCTGAGGTCACCAGTTCGAAATCCTGGGCTTGCCTCGTCAAGGCACATACAACAGCAATCAAAGAACTAAAGTAAAGCAATTATGAGTTGATACTTCTTGCTCCCCCTACTCCTCTCTCTGTAAAAATCAATAAAAAAATAATTTAGAAAAGCATATTATAAAACAGCATTATAGTATATGATCTTGTTCTTTTTAAATTAAAATATATATGTACTTTTAAATGTTTGGAAATCTATATATAACCTAAAATATTACTAGCACTTTTCTCCATTTTCACATTATTCAGGTATTTTATTTATTTTTGTCTGCATTTCCTAAATTTGCTTCCAGGAACTTAGACTATTTTTTAAAAACTACATTTATTGCCTGACCAGGAGGTGGCACAGTGGATAGAGCATCAGACTGGGATGCGGAAGACCCAGGTTCGAGACCCTGAGGTCGCCAGCTTGAGCACGGGCTCATCTGGTTTGAGCAAAGCTCACCAGCTTGGACCCAAGGTCTCTGGCTAGAGCAAGGGGTCACTCAGTCTGCTGTAGCCTCATGGTCAAGGCACATATGAGAAAGCAATCAATGAACAACTAAGGTGTCGCAACAAAAAACTGATGATTGATGCTTCTCTTCTCTCTCCATTCCTGTCTGTCTGTCCCTATCTATCCCTCTCTCTGACTCTGTCTCTTTAAAAAATAAAAATAAAGTTTAAAAAAAAACAAAACTACATTTATTTTTTTTAAACAATTTTTATGAGCCCTTGTACTTTTCTAGGCTGCAGTTTTCTCATTCTTGAAATGGAGATAAAAACAGGTTCAAGTGCTTTTTATTTCAGAACAGTTGCTCTTAGGTATGTACTGAAAAAATAAATCCAGCTATAAGATGAGAAAATGAATTAAGAGATGTAAAGATTGAGAGGGAAAAAATAAACTATCACTATTGCAGTGACTATGTTTATTGACTTAGAAAAATCAAGCTCGCCTGACTTGTGGTGGCGCAGTGGATAAAACGTTGACCTGCCTGGCCGGTTGGCTCAGCGGTAGAGCGTCGGCCTAGCGTGTGGAGGACCCGGGTTCGATTCCCGGCCAGGGCACACAGGAGAAGCGCCCATTTGCTTCTCCACCCCCCCTCCTTCCTCTCTGTCTCTCTCTTCCCCTCCCGCAGCCAAGGCTCCACTGGAGCAAAGATGGCCCGGGCGCTGGGCATGGCTCTGTGGCCTCTGCCTCAGGCGCTAGAGTGGCTCTGGTGGCAACATGGCGACGCCCAGGATGGGCAGAGCATCGCCCCCTGGTGGGCAGAGCGTCGCCCCTGGTGGGCGTGCCGGGTGGATCCCGGTCGGGCGCATGCGGGAGTCTGTCTGACTGTCTCTCCCTGTTTCCAGCTTCAGAAAAAAAAAAAAAAAAAAAAAAAAAACGACCTGGAAATGCCGAGATCGCCGGTTCGAAACCCTGGGCTTGCCTGGTCAAGGCACATATGGGAGTTGATGCTTCCAGCTCCTCCCCCCTTCTCTCTCTCTCTCTGTTTCTCTCTTTCCCTCTCTCTCCAAAAATGAATAAATAAAAAAAATTTTAAAAAATTAAAAAAAAAATCAAGCTCAACCTACAAAAATTTCTCTACACCAGGCATAATCAACTAAACAAATATAATTTAAAAATATAATGCCATCCATACATAGTAACAAAGTCTATGGGAATTAATTAAGAACAAAGACAAGAGGCTCCCCTTTACCATTTCTATTCAACACTAAAGTGGTTATTTTAGCCACTGTAATAAGAAAAAAAAATTAATAAAAGGCATGCAGCTTGGAAAAGAACAAAAATTGTCTTTTTTTCACAGATAATATGAGTGTGTGTGGGAAGGTTTAAGAAATCGACAATGGCAATTACTAAACTCAGAACAGAAGGTCAATATTTTAAAAATCAATTTTATCTTTATAGTAACACAAATAAAAATTTAAATTAAAAATACCATTTACAATAGTTCTCCAAACCAAAAAATTCTTAGAAATAAATGTATCAAAAGATGTGTAGAGCCTGACCAGGCGGTGGCGCAGTGGGTGGAGCGTTGGACTGGGATGCGGAGGACCCAGGTTTGAGACCCCAAGGTCGCCAGCTTGAGCGCGGGCTCATCTGACTTGAGCAAAGCTCACCAGCTTGGACCCAAGGTCGCTGGCTAGAACAAGGGGTTCCTCGGTCTGCTGAAGGCCCGCGGTCAAGGCACATATGAAAAAGCAATCAATGAACAACTAAGGTGTCAAAACGAAAAACTGATGATTGATGCTTCTCATCTCTCTCTGTTCCTGTCTGTCTGTCCCTATCTATCTGTCCCTATCTATCCCTCTCTCTGACTATATCTCTGTCCCTATGTATAAAATAAAAAAAAGATATGTACACTAAAACTTACAAAATATTGAGAGGAAATTAAAAAGCCCTAAACCAATGGAGAACTGTAACATGTTCATAGATTGAAAGACTTACTATTGTTAAGATATTATTTCTTTCCAAATTTATATACAGATTCAGCATAATCTCAATCAAAATTATAGCAGGATTGTTTTTGAAGCACAATTAACTCTAAAATTTACATGGTCATTTCAACGACCTCACATATTTAAATCAGTTTTGAAAAAGGAGAACAAAGTTGAAATAGCTATCCTACCTGATATCAAGACTTACTATAAAGTCATGATAATCAAGACAATGTGATAGTGGTCTAAGACAAGTGGACTAGGAAGAGATATAGAAATCAGTGAAACAGAATAGTGTTCAGAAATAGACCCACATATATTTATGGCCAATTGATTTTCAATAAAAGCTCCAAGAGAATTCAATAGGGAAAAAGACTTTTCAACAAACTGTCCTTGAACAACTAGAGATCTGTGAGGGGGAAAAATGAACCTCAATCCCTACCTTATACTACACCTCCAAATCCTAGATGAATCAAAGATCTAAATGCAAAAGCTAAAACAAAAACTATTAAGCTTCTAGAAGCAAAGAGAAGAAGGTTTTCAAACTTGTGGTAGACAAATATTTCTTGGAGAGATTGCTAAAGGCACAATCTGTAAAAGACAAAAATTGATAAATTTTCAAAGGAATGCAAAAAGCCACAAATTGCGAGAAAATATTTGCAAAAGGTATCTGATAAGAACTGTTACGTAAAATATTCAAAGAACCCTTGAAACTCAAGAATAAGAACAATCTGATTAAAAAATGGGCCAAAGACCTGAACAGATACTTCACCAAAGGAGATATACAGATGGCAGATAAGCACATGAAAAAAATGCTCAACATCGTATGTCATGAGGGAACTGCAAATTAAAGCAACAATGAGCTACCACTACACACCTTGTACGGCCAAATCGAAAACACTGGCAACACCAAATGCTGATGAGGATGGGCAGCAACAGGAACTCTCATTCACTGCTGGTGAGAATGCAAAATGGTCCAACCACTTGGAAAACAGTTTGGCGATGTCTTACAAAACTAAACATGCTCTTGCCATATGATCCAGCAATTTGTGCTCCTTGGTAGTTATTTAAACGAGTTAAAAACTTATATCCACACAACAAATTGCACACGGATGTTTATAGTAGCTTTATTCATAATTGCCAAACCTTGGAAGCAACTGAATCCTTCAGTAGGCGAATAGATAAAACAGCGGTGCATCCAGACACTGAAATAACTCAGTACTGAAAATAAGTGTGCTATCCAATCATGAAAACACACGGAAGACACTTGCATGTATGTTACTAAGTGAAAGAATCAAACCTGAAAAGGCTACATGCGGAGTGATTCCAACTACATGACATTCTGGAAAAGACAAACCTGTGGAAACAGTAAAAAGATCAGTGGCTGTCAGGGGCTGCAGGAGGGAAGGGTGGAGAGGCAGAGCACAGAGGATTTTTTAGGGCAGTGAAACTGTTCTATATGACACTATAGTGGTGGGTACAAGTCATTCTCCATTTGTCTGAACCCACAGAATGTATAACACCAAGAGTAAATCCTGACATAAACTATAGATTCTGGATGACAATGATGCATCAATGCAGGTTCATTGATTGTCACAAATGTACCATTCTGACAGGCCATGTTGACAGTGGGCAGGCTAGGCAGGTGTGGGGGTCAGGGAGTAGCTGAGAACACTGTACGTTTCACTCAACTTTGCTGAGAACCTAAAACTGCTCTTAAAAATTGATAAATTAGACTGCATCAAAATATAAACTTCTGGCCCTGGCCGGTTGGCTCAGCGGTAGAGCATCGGCCTGGTGTGCGAGGGACCCAGGTTCGATTCTCAGCCAGGGCACATAAGAGAAGCGCCCATTTGCTTCTCCACCCCGCCCCCCTCCTTCCTCTCTGTCTCTCTCTTCCCCTCCCGCAGCCAAGGCTCCATTGGAGCAAAGATGGCCCAGGCGCTGGGGATGGCTCCTTGGCCTCTGCCCCAGGCGCTAGAGTGGCTCTGGTCACGGCAGAGCGATGCCCCAGAGGGGCAGAGCATCGCCCCCTGGTGGGCAGAGCGTCGCCCCTGGTGGGCGTGCCGGGTGGATCCCGGTCAGGCACATGTGGGAGTCTGTCTCTCCCCGTTTCCAGCTTCAGAAAAATACAAAAAATAAAAATTAAAAAAATACATATATAAACTTCTGCTCATCAAAAGACATTATTACTAAATGAAAAGATAAGCCAAATATGGGGGGAAATGTTTGAGATAGATAGATACAGATATCTGACAAAGGACTTGTATCCAGAATAAAAAACTCCTACAATTCAGCAATAAAAAAGGACAACCTAATTTTTTTTAAAATGGCAAAAGACTAGAACAGACACTCAACAAAAGAGATATAAAAATTACCAATAAGCATATGGAAAGGCAATTAACATCCTCAGACCCAAGGGAAAAGCAAATTAAATCTGAGATAGCAGAACGGCTGCTAAAATTAAAGAATGGCTAAAATTAAAAACATGGACAATCTCAAGTGTTGGGGGGCAGGGATGTGGAGCAACTGGGACTCTTACATTTCTGACTGAACTATAAAATAGTCAAACTACCTTGGAAAATTCTTTGGCAGTTTCTTTTGAAGATAAAATACATTTACCCTATGACCCCATAATTCCATTGCTAAGAATGAAATGAACAATCTGATTTTAAAATGGGCCAAAGATAAAAACTTTGACAGTTTTCTTTTGAAGATCAATTACCCTGTGATTTTGCAATTCCACTGCTAGGAATGAACAGTCTGATGAAAAAATATGACATGCACACACAGGGCTTGTACTGAATGCTAATTGCAGCTTTACTCATTTTAGCCAAAACCTAGAAACAGCCCTAATGTCCATAATTAGGGGAATGGTAAATAACTTCTTACAATGGTCTACTATTTATCAATAAAAAGCACAAATTACTGATACATACAATGACATAAATGAATCTGAAAAACACAGTGAGTGAAAGAAGCCATTTATATGAAGTTCTAGAATAAGAGAAACTAACCTATGGTGATGAACAATAGAACAGTCTTGTGGGGGACTGGGTGGAAAGTGCCCAGAGGGAACTTTCTGGGGTGATGAAATGTTTTAAATCTTTATTGTGGCAGTGTCACACGAGTGTACACACTTGTCCAAACTCATCCAACTCTACCCATAACTCAATGCATTTTGTGTGTGTTTATATTATAACTCAATAAAAACTATGTAAAACTAAAAAACACTCAACATCAGGAAAAAGGAATGAATATATCAAAATTTACGATTTTAAAATGGGGAATAACATAGTAAAGAAATGACAAATTAGAGAAAGATAATTTGCATGGTCAAAAGCTAACAAGAATAAAAAGGAACTCTTGACAATTGACAAGAAAATGAGCCTTAATAGAACATTGGGCAGGGACATGAGCTAGCAGTTTGCAGTTCTAGTTAAATTAGTTATGTGCATATATATTACTTGACCATTTCATTCCTAGCTATTGATCCTAATCGATCCTTGCACAGGCCCAAGAACAAGATCCATTATGTTAAAGGTAGTACTGTTTGTGGAGCAGAGCAGAAGGCAGTCTGGAGTCCATTAATTGGGTGGTGAGGAGTTGTGTTAATTCATCCCTCTGTAGCTGAAGTCATGTGCACGCACAGACATACATTCATTGAAGACATGATACTTTCCAGATATTGTTTTGTGCTACATAAACTAACTCATTTAGGCTTCGGATTAGGGAGGAATTGTCATCACTCACCATTTTACAGAAGGGAAAACCAAGGCACAGAGAGGTCAGGGAAGGTTTTGAAGGTCACACAGGTTGTACCTGCAGAACCAAGATTCCAGCAGAGCAAGCCCAAAGTCCATCCTGTCAACTGCTAGCTATGCCTACCTGTGCTACCTTTGTATGAATGCAGGAGGAAACTCAGAACCTTGAGGCCCAAAGTCCAAGGCTGCCGACCAAGTAACACAAAAGCTCATGTATAAAAGGTTAACCTAGAGCAAGCAGGGTCTGTGCCTTTGGCCCAAACAAACATCCTGCCAGCATTTCCTCAAATTTAGCTGGTCGCAAGGAGGGATCCAGGTGGGAGCCCATGTGGTTTTGATAGAAGGTCCATTCAAGCGGAGCTTTAAATATTATA
Source organism: Saccopteryx bilineata (assembly GCF_036850765.1). Classification (NCBI taxonomy): domain Eukaryota; kingdom Metazoa; phylum Chordata; class Mammalia; order Chiroptera; family Emballonuridae; genus Saccopteryx; species Saccopteryx bilineata. The sequence continues at coordinate 178,550,505 of NC_089493.1, read as the reverse complement.
GTGGCACTGTTTGCACAGTTAAATTTAAGGATCTGTCAGTTTATGATGAATTTTTATTTTTAAGGGTTTCAAGTAAGCTGTAAACATTCACTCCAGACCGAAATTCCCCCATTTAACACCTGGGAGGGGCAGGGTGAGAAGGGGGGAGCCGGGAGGTGAGCATGGAGGGGTGAGAAGAGGCTGGGTACCAGCCTGGGGGGAGACATTCCCATCAATACCTCCAGGGGGAGGTGTGAGGGGCCAGGTGCCCCATAATGAGGGAAGCTGACTGCTTCCTCAAAGGAAGCAGAACCATTTTCTTTGCAACCCAATTTACTTTCTCTTTTCCCCCTTCCCAGCAAAGCAGGGCTGTAATGGGCATTTAAGATCAACAAACCTTTGCGATCTACTGCTGGAGGAAGGAAGTCCGGGATGGAATGCATGGTATGGACATAACTCTTTTAATGCATACATATAAGTGGAAAAGGGACTGACATTATATATATATATATAATATATAATATATAAATATATATAATATATATATTTTTTGCATTTTGGGGCATTATTTAGGTTAGTGAAATAGTAAAAACTCACAGCTTTCATAATCATAAAAGGTTATTGCTAAACAAACAAATAAAAAAAAGACCCAAACTACAATGAACCACATGCTATGAGTGATCGCTAACCTTTCTGCACCTTCACCCAGTGTCAAATCCCAGGGACCCCCTCTTCTTGAGATGTCCTGTGTAACCTTTGCCACACCCTCTGCAGTGGTTATTATTTTTAATCCCCATTTTATAAATGAGGAAATTGACGTTTAAGGGAGATGCAGTAACCTGCTCAGGGAGATGTAGCTAGGAAATGGAGTGGCTCTTTCATAGGGAAATCGTATTGAGGCAAATGAGCTCAACTATGAAGTAGCATCTTATTCTCATCAGTGGGGACACTTAGAAGTTCACCTCCAAGAGATGGGGAATTGAACTTGGGTCGCTTGGTCTCTTCCTGAGTGCCTGAGCTGTCCCATCAGCTTACAGCCCACAGGAGAGCCCCCTTTCTACCAGTGGCGATATGGGGTCTGCCTGGTGAAGCAGGCGTTGTTTCACTTTCCCAGACACAATGTGGCTGTCTCCTCATTCTGTCAGAGAGAAAGTAGGACACCTGGAACAGGAATCCTCTGATAGTGAGGACCAAAATTCACACCCAAGTGTGTACATCTGTGAGGGAGAGGCCGTGATTGGAAAAAAAGGGACTTCAGCTTGGAAAATGAAACCAACAATTGCAGAAATATATTTAAGCAAATTTTTAATAATTGTGACTATGTGTTGATTCTTAGAATAAACAAATAAATCAAGTGCTGTTTGTTTTAGGTTTGGGTCTAATTAGATCATAGGATACGATATCTTTCACTTTACTTTGGTTCATTATTACAAAAATCGTCTATGGGGTTTTTTTTTGTTTGTTTGTTTTTAATTGATTTCCAAACTGTTTTCTCTTGAAATGCATAGCCATTTCGTCTTTTAAAATAGTTACTGGCCTAACGCTGCTGTTTCCCCGTTTGCCACGACATTGTAAGGAGCTGAACAGTATCAGAGCATCATTTTCACCGAGTTTGTGAAATCCATATGTAAGGTTTCTACGATATGTCCACTTTGCACTGTGATTTATTTGTACTATTATTGTTGTTATCATGACCAGGGAGAAAGAAATTGAGTTGATGCAATGGGTGCGGACAGAAGTTTGTATTAAAGAGGCATGCTGGGTGGGAGAGAGGACTACTTTTTAAAAGTATCAGTTCCCTTAGTGAATTGTTTCATGTTTCAATGCCTTCTGCTTCCCTCCCCAAACTGTAACCCTAGGGACTTTGGATAATAAATACTCAAATAACAGGAGACTCCCTATCTACTTATTAAATACATAGCATACTTTTAAGTAGGAGGTATATGCTCGTTAAGTATATACAGAAGAAGTAGCCACCCACGTATGTCAAACACGCACCTACATGGCAGCGCTGGTGAGTGGCGGTTCCTCCTTCTAGGTGACAGAGCACCAGTGCTGAGGGCTGAGTTCCATGCTTCTTCCTAATGGAGATGAATCACCTTAATGTGCCCCAGGAGATGGAGCCTGAAGTCAATCCAAATGCTTCTGTGATGGGGTAAAGGACCAAGCTCATGGCCCAGAAACTGGGTACCACACAGCATGGCTGCCTGTGGCACCCTTGTCTACTCTCCTGCCTCTGCTCTTCATACTGGCAGAGAGAACTTTCTGCCTCTGGTTGGAGTATGCGGAGGGGGACGCATCTGGATGGATGATAGGGACTAATGTCAACTGCGATCATTTACAGAGCACTTCCAGTGTGCCGGGCACTCTGCCAACATCACTTCTAATCTTCACAGCAGTCCTATGAGGTAGCTGTGATAGTGGTATTATTTGGGATTTTCTCATTGAAAATGACAGAGAAACCAGTTGGGACTAATTTAAGCAAAATGAGGGACTCTATCAGCTATTGCTGCATAATAAACTGCCCCAAATGCAATACTGAAAACAACAAGCACTTTCATTGCTCGTGGGTCTGCAGGTCAGCGGGGTGGGTCTTCTGGTCTTGCTGGGCTGACCTTGGCTGGGCTCCATCATTCATTCCAGCCAGCAAGCTATAGGCTGGTCCCGGATGGCTTTGGCTAGGACAACAGGACCGTCCTCCACGTCTCTTGTCCTCCAACAGACTAGCTCAAGTCTGTTCATGGGCTCAAGAGGGAGAGTGTAAATGCACAAGGCTCACTGAAACCTGTCACTTCTGCCATGTTCTCTGGCCAAAGAAATCACAAGACCAACCCAGATCCAAGGAGTGAGGAAACGGATTCCAGCCTTTGATGGAAGTTGCTGCAAAGCTCTATTGCCAGAACATGGGTACAGGGAAGGGTGAGGAATTGTGGCTACTTTTGTAAATAGCCTTCCACAAGGAATTTATTTGTTTGTGTATCTGCAAAGGCAAAAGCGGCTGCTGCAGGCAGCTAAACGCAGCCACCCGAACATTATCTCCATCTGGTGTGGCTCTGCTCTGTGGGTTGTTCCATCCTCAGATATGCGTTTCTGTCATAATAGCAAAACAATGAAAGGGACTTCGCATTGCTCATCTCACAGCTTCACACCTACTAAATAGAGTCAGCATCTGTCCCCTCACAGCTGGACTCTCATTGGTTGGGGCTGGGTCCAGGGGCCTCCCTGGACAGGTCACTGGAAGGAGGGGGATGAGGAGTGCTGAGTGGCTGAGTCCCAGAGCCAAGGGTGGGATTACCTCCAAACCACGTGGGCAGAGGAGGAAGAGGGATGGTGCCCTACAGGAAATTGGGGACGCCAGGTGGAAGGTGGAAGGCTGCCCACTACTACTGTTACTTCCATTTTACAGAGGAGAAAACAGAACCTGAGAGGTTAAGTGCCTTGAGCGAGGTGACTCAATGTTGGAACATGCACTGCAGTCCACATCTGCCTTCCCCCAGAGCCTACACACTGTACAGAGGCCCTAGCAGCCTCCCAATCCAGAGGGGAATGAAGATTCCTTAACCCAGGCTGCTTGCTAGCTCCCCTCTCCAACTCTGGTCATCTCCCTGCCCTGCCCTGCCCTGAGAAGGCAGCAGACAGGATGAAGAGGGGGCTAGGGATTGCGTCATGTGGGAAACTGCTGAAGATTCTGGAGCGGCTTGGAGAAGAGTTGGGGTTGAGGGCTGCCCCAATATCAGAGCTCCTTCCTAGAAGAAGTCTATACAGCTGCAAAGGGCACACAATAGTCAGAATAAACCTCTCAAAATGAAGGAACAGGGAGGACTCTCTCAGGGTGGAGAGGGCTAAGAGGAGAAAGGGGCTGGGACAAAGAAGAGAAAGAAAGGAGAAAGAGGAGAGAGGGGCGAGGGCGGGAGGGGCATTCAGGGGCCTCCAGATGATTCCTAGGGCATCCTGTGTTTTGGATCCACAAGGTCAACTCTGACATGGGATTCTCAGATGGTGACTTAGCCAAGTCAGGCACAAAAACTCAGACAGAAAACATCATCTTCTAATCCTACTCCCCGAAGTAGGAGATAGCCCCTAAATTCCAGCCCAAATGGCTTCTCTGCAGCCCCAGTGACAAGAAAGCAGGGTGGTGAGACCTCAGCTTGTGCCTCTGTCAGACTGGGTTTGAATCCTTCTCTGACACTCCCCAGCTGTGTAATGGGGAACAAACAAGCCACTTCACTTCTCAACCTCTGGTTCCTCATCTGAAAATGAGAATTCATTCCAACCTCTCAGCTATTAGAGGAACCCCATGAGCTAATGCGTACCAAGCGCCCGCATGGAGTGAGAGCCCAGCGCACCTGGAGTAATTGTGCATGTGCAGCCCCTCGGGGGCCTCCCCACTTCAGGCCCGCACAGCGCCCCCCACTGACTCAGAAATAGGTTCCAGGTGCCACAGACCGGAAACCGAGGGGCCCTGGGGGGCCCCCTCCCCAGCCTGCCTCTCTGTTCTTCCCCTGGCCTCCTGGTGCCCACTGACACACAGATCTCTTTCACCTCCAACTGCAAGAACCCAGCAGCTGATTTAGGAGTGTGCTCAGGGCCCAGAATGTAAACCATTTCTCACCAGGAATGTGTAAACAACCCATAAAGCAAAGGATTTGGGGCCTGGTCACGTGGCCCAGCTGCCCATAAAACCAAAGCATTGATCTCTGCTTAGAGCAAGCCTCTAAAGCCACGGGAATGATGGAGGGGCTGCGTGTTGGGAACCTGTAATCTCCCACCATACATCTGAGGTGGCATGTTTGAAGTCCTAGGATGAGTTATTTATATCATTTTTGCAATGTGTACTGAAAGGGCATTAGCCCAAACTCCTAGCATTGGGGCTTACAGGAACCTGGCCACTTAAAAATTTAGGGGGAGGGGGACAAGGGGTCCCTTTGGCAAGGCACTCACGAGCCAGAGTTCCTCTGGGCAGCCATATAATCAAAGCCAGATCACCCAGCCTAGGATTCCCGGAGCCCTGCTGCTCAGGCCACCTTCTCAATGTCTGCTGTGTCCGTGCCACCTGACCTATTATTTACTGAATAAATTTTGTTTGAAATCACTATTCTTCCACTCAGCTTCATTCCAAACAATTTCCATGAAATCATGTGTTTTCTATCTTATATATCATCTCTTTTACATTAAAGCTCTTGTACATTAACACACAGTCATAACTTGAAACAACAAATGTTCACTTGTACCATGCAGGATTGCCTAGCTTACCACCAGGACCGCCCGGCTTTCCCACACTTGGGCAAACACTGACCTCGTCAAACATGCTCACCGTACAAATGGGGAAGCTGAGGCCCAGCGAGGAAGAGTCTTACCTGAGGTCAGTCAGCTATTTAGGGAGCAGAAGGAATTACGAAGAACAGCTCCCTGCATTGAGCACTTACTAGGCATCAGCACAGCACTAAGCCCCTCATGTGTATCTCCCAATTCATACAACAGTGAAATACTGTGTCACTATCCCAATTTTGCAGATGAGGTTGCTGAAGCCCAGAGAGGTTAAGTGGCTTGTCCAAGGCCACACAGCTAGTTAGTTCTTTTTTTTTTTTTTTTTTTTTTTTTTGTATTTTTCCAAAGTTAGAAGCGGGGAGGCAGACTCCCACATGTGCTCGACTGGGATCCACCCGGCATGCCCACCAAGGGCTTTGCTCCATTGTGGCCGGAGCCATTCTAGCACCTGAGGCAGAGGCCATGGAGCCATCCTCAGTGCCCGGGCCAACCTGGCTCCATTTGAGCCCTGGCTGAGGGAGGGGAAGAGAGAGACAGAGAGGAAGGAGAGGGGGAGGGGTGGAGAAACAATGGGCGCTTCTCCTGTGTGCCCCGGCTGGGAATCAAACCTAGGACCTCCACACGACGGGCCGATGCTCTACCACTGAGCCTACCAGCCAGGGCCGCTAGTTAGTTCTTTAACCAGCATTTAGGTCAGCCTGACTTCAAAGTTTGGCTCTTAATCATCCAAGGGAAGGAGGCAGGGGAAAGAGGAAGGAAGGAAGGACTGGAGTAGTTCTGAAGTGCTGGCAACTGTATGCCCGTTGCTCATGTTCATATCCTCCTCTGCTCACTATTCCGTGTCCTGACCCCATAAACTCCTCCCCAGAGCCTAGAGTTGTCACAGAGAACCCTGTATCGTCCACCAGCCGGAGGGCACAGGAATAGACGTTTGAATTCCAAGGCCCCAGGGTGGTTCAGAGAAGGATGCCCCCCACACTGCAGCAGAGGCCCTCCGGACCGGGCCTGTGGGTGCTGCACTGACACTGGGGAAAGTCGGGCTTTGGATCAGGCAGCCCTGAGGTCAAGTCCCAGCTCCTTTGTCCCCTAATTAAGTAAACTGGGCCAGCCACATAATCTCTCCGAGCCTCAGTGCCTTGTGGATTCAGTGGGAATGATGTTCATGCCTCTCTCGTGGGATTTCAGTGAAGGTAGAAGCACTGCTGTGTGTCAAGTGTTTAGCCTGGTGTCTGGGACATGATGTTTAACAGTCTTTTTAAAGAGAAAAAAGGGCTCAGGCTTTAGCCGGGTAGCTCAGTTGGTTAGACTGTTGTCCTGACAGGCCACGGTTGCAGGTTTGATTCCTGGTCAGGACACATACCAGAATCACCTGATGATGGCATAAATAAGTGAAACAACAAATCAATGTTTCTCTCTCTCTCCCTTTTCTCTCTAAAATTAAAAAAGAAAAAGAAAAGTAAAAAGGAATCATATGGAGAGGGCAATGAGGACTGACTCCCACCTCCCCCAGGACCCTAGAGCAGAGCTGTAGCCGGCCATGCAGCCTGCAGCCGTGGGCTGGGGAGCAGAGGCCAGCTCCGCACCCAGCTCTGCCACCAAGAAGCAGCTGCAGCCAGCCATGCAGCCTGCAGCCGTGGGCTGGGGAGCAGAGGCCAGCTCTGCCACCAAGAACCAGCTGCAGCTGGCCATGCAGCCTGCAGCCGTGGGCTGGGGAGCAGAGGCCAGCTCCGCACCCAGCTCTGCCACCAAGAACCAGCTGCAGCCGGCCATGCAGCCTGCAGCCTGCAGCCGTGGGCTGGGGAGCAGAGGCCAGCTCCGCACCCAGCTCTGCCACTAAGAACCTGTTTTCTCAGTTGCCGAATGGGGAATCACCAGGGCCTCTAATTTAAATGACTGCCTTTATATTCATGGAATTGAGTTGTGGCTTGTCAGATGCTGTCCCAGGTCATTGAGACCAATCCCTAAGTCGAATTTAAATGACTGCCTTTATATTCATGGAATTGAGTCGTGGCTTGTCAGATGCTGTCCCAGGTCATTGAGACCAATCCCTAAGTCTACAAATATGGAAACTCTTCACACACATGCACACACACGGAGTTCTGATATGTAGGGGAGGGACGGTACTCGAAGGTTCTGCTACCACAGAAACTGCTGGCCTTGCAAACCTTCAGTTCTCCCTGTTCTGAAGCAGGCACAGTCAAGAGCCTCATCTTCCTTAGTTTTATTTATTGACTGATTTCAGATGGAGAGGAAGGGAGAGAGAAAGAAACACTGATTTGTTGTTCCACGTATTTATGCATTCATTGGCTGATTATTTGTACCTTGACTGGGGACCAAACCCGCAACCTTGGCGTATGGGGACAAATCTAGCTAACTGAGCTACCTGGCCAGAGCCTCAACAGCCTCCTCTTAGAGAACTACTTTGAGCATTATACGGATGAAGTCTATAGGGTGGTTTTTGTATAGGGCCTGACATATGTATAGTAAATTCAAGCTCCGATACAAGCTGTTATTCCTTGCTGCTGAGAAACACATTTTCATGGCCTGATTTAGGGAAGCAACGGTGCTGGGAAATGCTTGCTGGGCTCTCAAACAGAGGAGAATAAAAATGTAGATTTCACCGAAAACTTGGATGGTCAAATAAAGAGTATCTGCTGCATGATGACACTTCCTCATTCAACACACTATTTGTTTTTAGTCCTAGGCGAAGGGGCACTGCCTGGCTCTACAGAAGGCTGAAGACCATCCCTGCCCTCAGTACTCAAACTCCCCAGCTACGTGGGAAGACGTGAGTGAACAGCACAGTCTGCCCTGTTCATAAAGCTCTCTTCACGGGTGGGGGGCGGGACACTTGGAAAACATAAATAATTCCAACCAGCGTGGGTCCAGTAAACAGGAAGGCAGCTTTTGAGTTGATCCTTTAAGAATGGGAAGAATTTCCTTTAAAAAAATTTCCTTTAAAAAAATCTGCCTGCATCTACATGTCCAAATTCCACCCATCTTTCAAAAGCCACTTCTTCCCAAAAGCCTTCCAGGAGCACCCCTTGATGGTAGGGTCCCTACCTCTTCATTTAAAGTCCCATAACCCTTTCTCTGCCCAGTGTATTGGCTCTTATCACCATAATCTGGTATTCATGCGTTTCTGGGATTCTTTTTTTCCTCATCTGGGTTTTTTTTTTTTTTTTTTAAGTCAACTCTTTGTGAGCCTTTCTTGCACACAGTGAGTGCTCAATTACTGAAGTGAACTGAGTAGACAGGTGCAGTTCTAATGGCCACGTCAGGGCACTGGGACAAAAGGTGGCACCCTGAGTCCTGGCGATGGAGTTTGCTGCCTATACATGGTCCTGTCTCAGGCTCCCCCAGGGAGCAGCTCGGGTTCCACAACAATAAAGGAGATGCATGAGCTGCATCTCCCTCGCGGCCCTGGGTCTCCCCCCGGACCCCACTTTGCCTTGAACGTCAGAGTATCCCAGGGCCTCAGCATCTCCTGCGTGAACCCACAGAACATATGGTCTTTGGGTTACAGTGAAACCCCCCTGTGCAGGCTCTGGCCTTTCAGAGGGGGTGATGGGCACGCTCTGCTGGGCATTTCACGTGTTCCTTCATTTCATCCACACAACACTGTGGAACAGGTGGTCTCATTTTGCCCAGTTTAGGAATTCAAGATCACCTAATTAGTAACTTTGATGCTTCCCTTTTTTGTCACCACCCCACACATCAACCCATTCCCTGTCCAGGCCATTTAATCTGCTGGGCATTTCTCAAACTGTCCTTTCTCTCCATGCCCACTGCCACCACCCTGGCCCAACTTACCATCTCTTCTTGGCTACAGAGCCTCCACTGCCTCCCACTGACCTCCACACCACCAGCCTCTCCTCAATACTGTAGCCTGCAACTTTTTTTTTTTTTTTTTTTTTTTTGTATTTTTCTGAAGCTGGAAATGGGGAGAGACAGTCAGACAGACTCCCACATGCGCCCAACCGGGATCCACCTGGCACGCCCACCAGGGGCGACGCTCTGCCCACCAGGGGGCGATGCTCTGCCCCTACAGGGCGTCGCTCTGCCGCAACCAGAGCCACTCTAGCGCCTGGGGCAGAGGCCAAGGAGCCATCCCCAGCGCCCGGACCATCTTTGCTCCAATGGAGCCTTGGCTGCAGGAGGGGAAGAAAGAGACAGAGAGGAAGGGGGGGGTGGAGAAGCAAATGGGCGGTTCTCCTATGTGCCCTGGCCAGGAATCGAACCCGGGACTTCTGCACGCCAGGCAGACGCTCTACCGCTGAGCCAACCGGCCAGGGCCGCAACTTTTTGTTTTAAAAATCTTTTAAATTTATTTTTTTGTGCATATACACACAATATATATAAGGTCTACCAGAAAGTTCTGTTCGTTTCTATATATCACAAGTTTCAACACGTAGGCACATGTTTATTTGGCGCATGTGTGCCTCTCTATTTTTATCACTTAATGTATACATACTGACGTAGCAAATTAACTAAAACAAAGTTGATTCACATTAGTCTCATGTGTGAAGCGATAATGTACCCATGGGTACTGATAAAGTTCATTTACGTCACTGTATTTTTACGAATTTCAACAAGGAAGAAATGCTACAGAAGCATGTAGAAATTTATTGAAAGTGTTTGGTGAAGGTACAGTTTCTGATAGGACATGCAGAAGATGGTTTGAAAAATTCGAAACAGGTGATTTCGACCTTTCTGATAAGCCACATTTTGGGCGACCATCTTTGATCAATGACGATGTTGTTAAGACCATGTTGGAGCAAGATCCTTTTCTGACAACATCGGAGATCGCAGAAAGGCTTAATTCAGCTCAGCAAATCATTAATAATAATAGCAATTATATTATTTAATAAAGTTTATTGACGGTAAGAAAAATTTGTATTTTGTTTTATTCCAAAAACGGACAGAACTTTCCGGTAGACCTTATATATAAACACATACATATGATTTTACATAAATACCTAAATATGATCAGAAATACCCTTTATTTATCAGTATAGTTTTCTTTCTTTTCTTTTTTTGGTTGGTTCTTTTTTCTCATTTTCTCCCCTCAACACAGCCCTCTACACTCCATGCCAACAACCTAGTGAGTCTGTGTTTTTATCTATCCTCATTCAACCCTTTGCATATATTTGTATTCACATTTATCTATTTGGTATTGTTTCTTTTTAAAAAAAATAAAAATGGGGCCCTGGCCAGTTGGCTCAGCGGTAGAGCATCGGCCTGGCGTGCGGGGGACCTGGGTTCAATTCCCGGCCAGGGCACATAGGAGAAGCGCCCATTTGCTTCTCCACCCCCCCTCCTTCCTCTCTGTCTCTCTCTTCCCCTCCCGCAGCCAAGGCTCCACTGGAGCAAAGATGGCCCGGGCGCTGGGGATGGCTCCTTGGCCTCTGCCCCAGGCGCTAGAGTGGCTCTGGTCGCGGCAGAGCGGCGCCCCGGAGGGGCAGAGCATCGCCCCCTGGTGAGCAGAGCGTCGCCCCCTGGTGGGCGTGCTGGGTGGATCCCAGCAGGCGCATGCGGGAATCTGTCTGACTGTCTCTCCCCATTTCCAGCTTCAGAAAAAAAAAAAAAAAAAAAAAATGGTACCATATTTTAGTTTTCCACTCTTTGCCTTTTTACCCAACATCACTTCACTGACATTTTCCCAAGCAGCTAGTATAGCTCAAATTTACTCTTGTTAATGGCTGCCTAATATTCCATTGTGTGGACACGTCAGTTTAGTCGGCGGTCACCTTGTTGATGGTCATTTTCTGCTTCCAGTTTTTCACCACTGGGAACAATGCTGCAGTAAGTGTTAGGTAGCGTTCCAGAGGCAAGGGAGGCTGATTCTGTTTGATGAAGCTGGAGGCTCAGTTTCTAGGACCAAAGCCCCAAACCTCACCATGGAATAGCCTGACAAGTTCACCAAGCTGTGGTCCCACTGAGCCCTCCCACCGCTCTGCCCGCCCCGTGCTACCTCTGCACCTGAAATTCCCCCTTGTAGCCCCTGGGAAACTGCTCCTGGTGCTGCAGCTGCCAGGTCTGGACTCCTTGGTTCCCCCTACACCAGCACAAATGGGAGAGGTCTCAAAAAATTCCACCCGATTGGAGGAGTCTAATGGGATGGTCACATCCTAGCAGCAAATAGGAGTTTGAGATTCCTAAATTGGGGAGGTGGGCTCCATCACAGGGATTTCCCCCAAAATAGAGAAAGGCTACTCAAAAGATGACATGCAACTGTGACTAGACATCTCCACTTCATTTTCTTTTCTTCTTTTTTTTTTTTTTTTGTATTTTTCTGAAGCTGGAAACTGGGAGAGACAGTCAGACAGACTCCCACATGTGCCCGACCAGGATCCACCCGGCACGCCCACCAGGGGCCACGCTCTGCCCACCAGGGGGCAATGCTCTGCCCCTCCGGGGCGCCGCTCTGCCGCGACCAGAGCCACTCTAGCGCCTGGGGCAGAGGCCAAGGAGCCATCCCCAGCGCCCGAGCCATCTTTGCTCCAATGGAGCCTCAGCTGCGGGAGGGGAAGAGAGAGACAGAGAGGAAGGAGGGGGGGGTGGAGAAGCAAATGGGCGCTTCTCCTGTGTGCTCTGGCCGGGAATCGAACCCGGGTCCCCCGCACGCCAGGCCGACGCTCTACCGCTGAGCCAGCCGGCCAGGGCCCACTTCATTTTCTTATACGTCTTTCCTTATTAAGGCCTTTATCCCTATGGGGTAGATTCCCAGGAGTTGAATTGCTGCTTCCCAATCATCCGTCCCACTTCCCATTTCCACCAGCCTGTTGTAGGGGTCCTACTGTCTTAAATTCCCCGCTAACAATAGGTGTTACAGCTCTGATAGCCATAAACTCGAGCAGTTAGACTTCTTTATGTGTTCCTGACAACTCACATCAATGTGACTATCTTTTTCATAAGCTTGTGGGCCAGTTTGCTTAGTCCTGGCTGGCTAGTAATTGACTTCGCCCATTCTCCTACTGAGACGTCCTCTCCTTGGAAGCTACATACTGGATATCTTCTGTCCGCCCCTCCAGATCCATGCTCTGCCTTTCTCTTTTTTTTTTTTTTTGTATTTTTCTGAAGCTGGAAACGGGGAGAGACAGTCAGACAGACTCCCACATGCGCCCGACCGGGATCCACCCGGCACGCCCACCAGGGGCGACGCTCTGCCCACCAGGGGGCGATGCTCTGCCCCTCTGGGGCGTCGCTCTGCCGCGACCAGAGCCACTCTAGCGCCTGGGGCAGAGGCCAAGGAGCCATCCCCAGCGCCTGGGCCATCTTTGCTCTAATGGAGCCTTGGCTGCGGGAGGGGAAGAGAGAGACAGAGAGGAAGGGGGGGGTGGTGGAGAAGCAAATGGGCGCTTCTCCTATGTGCCCTGGCCGGGAATCGAACCTGGGTCCCCTGCACGCCAGGCCGATGCTCTACCGCTGAGCATCTACGGCCAGGAATGCTCTGCCTTTCTCCATCTGCTCTGCACCCCTTACACCACTTAGGGTGACTAGAGTAAGTCCCCAGCCCTCAGGGTAGGTTTGGCTAAGGGGAGGTACAGCTGGAAGTCTCTGAGCAGGAGGAAAGGGGGGGGTCGGTATTTATCTCCCAAGCCCTTCCCCATCCTCCCTCTGGGCAGCATGGATCCTAGGCACCAGCTACTGTGCCCCTCCCTGGTGCATCTCCTCAGCCATGCCCACAGCTTTGAAAACAGTCCTCTGCCAGTCCCTTTGTTACATCTCCTTAAACAACCCACTTTGGGTGCCACCCACCTCCTGCCAGGACCTCGCTGATACAAGGAAGAAAGTCTTTCTCTGTCACCAGTATTAGTTTGTTTTTTTTTCAAGCCCCTTTTTGGCCCAATGATTTTGTTTTTAGTATTTTTTTGCCACACTAAAGATTTACATACATATATATTTTTTGTTTGTTTAATTTTTAAATAATCTCTCTTCTCTTTTCTTAGTTTTCAGCCCTGAAATTGTAAGGTCTTCCCTGCCTCTAGACCAGGAGTTGGTGAACTTTTCCCGTACGAGGCCAGAGAGAACATACCACAGACTTCGCGGGGCGTAGGGCCTCTGTGGCCACAACCCGACGTGCTGTTGTAGAAGGAAGCAGCCATAGACAATATGTCAGCCAACGTGTTCCAATGAAACGTTATTTACAAAAACAGGCAGCAGCAATTGCTTTCCTAGGTATTCGCCCAAGAGAAATGAAGGCATAGTCCACACAGCCTTCCTCCACCCCCGCCCCCCGGTGCCTGCGGGAGATACGGTCTAAGACCCCCAGACTTGAGACCGTGGGTAGTACCCGACCCTACATATACCATGCTTTCTCCTACACGCACATACCTATAAGTTTAATTAGGCACAGAGATTAACAAGCAGTACTTCATAATCAAATGGAGCAATCAGAACAATACGCTGTGATAAGTTATGCGAACGTGGTCTGTCTCGTAAAACATCTCACTGTGCTCTCTCTACTCACCTTTCCACTCAAGGGAAGCATGTCAGGGTTGCTCTTTGGCACATCTGAGTTGCCAGCACCACTACTCTTGGGCTTCGGAGGCCATTATGAAGTAAAATAAGGTCAAGTGAACACAAGCGCTGCCGTGCCAAGCCAGCCAATGGCATACCCCAGGTGGCCGCCAAGTGATGGACGATCCGGGGTGCATCTGCGCGGAGACGGATTCAAGGGGCGAGTCACGCGAGATGGCGCGAGATTTCACCACGTGGACCCAGCACCGCGCAGCATTGAAAATTTACGAATTGTTTATTTCTGAAAATTTTCATTTAATGTTAGCGGACCTCGGTTGACCACCAGTAACTGAAACCACAGAGAGTGAAATCCTGAATAAGGGCGGGGGACAACTGCATTATTCATCTCAAAGAAGCATGAAGTCCTGGTACATGCTACCACATGGATGAACCTCGGAATCAGTCCGCGAGGTTAGAAAGGAGCCAGGCAGAAAAGGTCACATGCTGTGGGACTCCCGTTTCTATGGGACTCCATTTATATGAAATGTCCACAATAGGCAAATCCGTAGAGACAGAAAGCAGATCAGTGGTTGCTCAGGGCTGGAGGAGGACAGGGAATAGTAGATGGGTGACTAAAGGGGACAGAGAGAAAGAGAGTGTGTGTGTATGTGTGTGTGTGTTTGAGATTATAAAAATGTTCTAAAATTGACTTTGGTGCTGGTTGCACATTTTCATGAATATACTAAAAACTATGTTTCAAATGGGTGAATTATATGGTATGTGAATTATATCTTAGTAAAGTTGTTGTTGTTGTTATTATTATTATTATTATGTATTTTTCTGAAGCTGGAAACGGGGAGAGACAGTCAGACAGACTCCCGCATGCTCCGGACCGGTATCCGCCATCTTTGCTCCGATGGAGCCTCGGCTGCGAGAGGGGAAGAGAGAGACAGAGAGGAAGGAGAGGGGGAGGGGTGGAGAAGCAGATGAGCGCTTCTCCTGTGTGCTCTGGCCGGGAATCGAACCGGGACTTCTGCACGCCAGGCTGACGCTCTACCACTGAGCCAACCGGCCAGGGCAAGTTGTTATTATTTTTAAAAAGGCAGCCCGCTGAATTTGGCCTGCCAGCCCCTGCTCTGCTGTATACACGCAGTCCCCTAGAATCTCTTACAATATTTTTTGTAATTATTTTATTTTAATTCTTACATTTAAACTCCTGATCCATCTGCAATTCGGTATTGGACGGTATAAACTGGGGATTCGTTCTTATTTATTCCAGAGGGCTACATCATTCGTCCTGCGTCATCTGTGAAATAAACGCTCCATTTTTCCGCTGAGATGAGGTATCTCTTTTGTCAAATGTTCACATTTATAACCTAGGATCTACTTCTGGATTATTTATCATGTTCCACGAATCTATTTGTCTATGCCTTCCCCAATACCACGATCTGATTTTAGTGACTTTATTGTATGTTCTGGTTTCTGTAAAGGAAGTCCCCCCTCATGTTCTTTTCTTTCACACTTGACTTGCAGCCAGTGCGCTTATCAAAATGGATATCACTCCCTGCTTAAAAGCCTTTTAATGGATTCTCACTGCTCTTACAATGATGGCCCACATCCTGATGGCCTTGAACATGGTATATTTGGCCCTGCCAGCTCTCCAGCTTTACTTGGCCAAGGATACTGCATCCTGCTCTGTACTTCAGCCATGCTGAAGTTACTTAAATGCTCCTGCCCTCTCCTGCCCCAGGACCTTTGCACTGGCACTTTCCTCCACCAGGAAAGCCTTTCCTTTCCTATTGTCAAGTAAACTCCTCTTCTTCAGCCTCAGATTGATCACAATTCCTGGGGGAAGGTGACCCTCCCTGACCAGAACAAATCCCCTTCCTCACATTGTAAACCAATGCTGTGTTTCATTTATTGCACTTGCAATATCACATTTTATTTGTACACTTTGTTGACTGATGTCTGCCTTCTCCAGCGTCCCGTTGCCTTCCCCGTATTTAGCACTATGTGCCACTCCAAAAAAATGTTGAAGGAGTGAATAAACAGATAGCAAAGCAGGCACCCGTCTGCCTGGCTCCCAAATCTACCCTCTTCCTTTCATCATTCTGTGTGCTGCCATGGAGCAAGCCCTAGCTGGGACATTAGCAGACGTGGGTTCCAACTGAGGCAATGCCGTAAACCTGTCTGCTTGCAAAGTGCTTTCATATTCCTTGCCTCCTGTGATCTTGCAATCCTCACAGCTACTATGGAATGCAATCGGCATGGGGATTCGTTTCCCCTTCATTTTACAGCTGAGAAATCTGAGGCCAGGGATACAGTGACTTGTCCAGGGTTACATGGTCAATCAGAGGCACAGCCAAGAGCCCTGCTCTCCAGGTCCCCAAGTAAGTGTTCATCTGAGCCTTCCCTGAACTGGCTCTCAGTTTCCTCCCTTGTGAAATGTGGAAGGGGGGTTTCAGCAGTGTCCCACACCCCAGGCACCCAAGATGTTGCCATATCTGGGTTCTACTTGTATTATCATTGACTTAAATTTTTTTATTTGAAGGACTTAAAAACAAATTTAATTACCTTAATTTTAAATTTACTTTTCTAAAAGAAACTTACAAAAGTAAGGAAAATTATTACTTCTGTCACTTCATGTTACCACTGGTTGCATTTTATCTAAGACGTTTTAGTAAGTTTGTAGCTATTAGAATGGCTCATCTGGGAGCTATCAAAAATCCTCTCCTCCCTCCAGCAACTGAGATTCTGTGCTCTGGAAAACCCTGGTGTTGGGGCTGGTTGAAGACAGGCAGCCCTCCATGAAACTTTTACTCATTTAGTCAATCAACAAACACCTGCTTAGGGCTACCATGTAAAAGCACCATGCCAGGTGCTTCCACATCAAGGTGTGGTGGAGGTCCCAGACTGTGGCTGTCTCAGGGAGGTGTTGGGGGTGGGGTGCAGCTGTGTGCTGATTGTGTGTGCCTGTGTCAGAGCGTGTATGTGTCTGTGCATTCGTCCACGTGAGAGTGTATGGGATTCTCTGCACACACCAAGGTGGCCCTCTTCCCTAGGTTCCACCACAGCCCTTCCTTCCAGCCCAAGTGTGAGGTCAGCCCATGTGACTGCCCCGGGCAGGGTCTGCTTTCTCTCAGGGCCAAAGCTGTAGAGTGAGGGAGACAGAGGGGCCACCAAGGTAGGCACTCCCCCCCCCCCCCCGCCAGATCTCTGGGAGGCCAGTACGCCAAGTGGGCCCCTCAGGAGTCGTCACTGGGCACTAAGCCACCCTGGACCTAGAATTCTGGAATGTTCCTAGTCTTACCCCTCAGCCTATCAATGAAGAAACAGGCCCTAATTGGGGAGATAGCTTGCCAGAGCCCCCAAGCATGTAAGTGGCAGGGCCTCGGAGTCTCTCTGGCCTTCTGCAGCTTCCCCACTCTTCAGGATACCTGCCCAGCTCTGTCTGCTACAGAGACGATGTGAAATGTGGCGCAAACAACTCCGTCAACAGAAGTTAAACCAATGCTAATGTGTATTGTGCACTCACTGGATGTAAGGCCCTGTTTTAAACACTTTAAATATATTAACACACTTAGTTCATAAAATGAAATAAGCAAAATAGGGACAGATTCATACATAGAGAGCAGGCTGACAGCTGTCAGTGGTGGGGTTGTGTGTGGGGGGTGGATGGACTGAGAAAACAAAGACCAAAAAAACCCGGAAAAACTCATAGACACAGACCACAGTGTGATGGCTGTGGGGGTAGGGTAGAGGAGGGAAGGGGGGTAAATGGTGATGGACAGGTGTTGGGGGGTGATCACACAACATTGTACACAGATGTGTGGTAGAATTGGGCACCTGAAACCTGTATGATTGTGTTAACCAGTGTCACCCCAATAAAGTCAATTAAAAATAATGAAAAAACAAAATATAAATACATGAACTCATTTAGTTACTTAAACAATTTTATGAGGTAGCTAGGACTATAATCATCCCGTTTCCAAACGAGGAGAGTGAGGCACAGAGAGGGTCATTAACTTGACCAGGGTCACCCTGCCGCTAAGTTGGCTTTGAGGCCAGTACGCTTTGCCTCTACGTTAAGCAGAGAAGGAGAGCAGGGGGAGAGGTATGTGGGCAGAGAGACCCCTTCCTTCCTTCTGCCTCGGCGTTGAGAATCGCTGGTGCCTCCTGTCATCCTATCGTCTGCTCTGGGAGCCTGGGGCGCTGCTCTCAGCTTTGCCTCTGCTGTCTTGGCATCACTTCCCAGACGAGGGGACCCAAACTGAAGGAGGCAGAGGGTGTATGTGCCCAAGATGACGCAGCTGTCCTCCTATCCCCTGCCCATTTCCCAAGTACCATACCAAACAGTTTGCCTGCCGTGTTTATCTTAATCCTTACAGCAATCTTATAAGTAAGTACTGTCACCCCTTTACTAGATGGGGAAACAAAGGCTCAGAGAGGTTAAGTAATTTGCCCATGGGCACACAGATAAGAGTGGCTGAGGCAGCACTTGAACCTAGGTCTGTCTGATCTGAAGTCTGTGGCCATAACCACTAGGCTTTCCTGCCTCACTTGTCCCTATACCTCAAAACTACAGGCAAGGAGGGCAAGGCACATACATTGTCCCATCTTATGGAGGAAGAAACAGGCAGCTTACCTGGGAATGCTTAGCTAGTGAACATAAGAGCCAGGATTTAGACCCCCTGGCCAGTGCCCTTTTCTTTGTTCCTTTGGGAATATTCCAGAAAAGGCCTAGCTCTATGCTTGCCTGTGGTCAGCAGTCCAAAGCAAATTCTCACTTACTATTCCACTGCTACCTTCCCACCAGCCCATGAAGGTCAGGACATGCTCTACTGTGGGCAGTTAGGGGCCCACAAAGGAAACACAGTTGCCCAAGGCCTTGAACTAAGGCCTTTGACTCTAACTCCTGTGAAAGAGCTAACTGGTCTTTCAGCTCTGGCCAGAGGCAGGAGGGCAGGCTGGGGCTCATCCCCTTATCAGGCTAATTACTACCTTAGAGTATAGTCCTGGTGCTCAGCGGGAACCTGTGGGAATGGTCTCAGAGATTAGAGCCGTTTATTGTCCCAGTGAGGGGACAAGGGGCGGGCAGAGCAGTGGGGATAAGCTTACCCTCATAATTCCCCTTCAAGCAGTTTGCTTTCTTAAAGATTTCTGGACACAGACACATTTCTTGAGCCTTCTGGGGCAGGGCTGAAGGTTTCTGCTTCTTTCGTGTGTAGCGGGCAGAGATGTCAGCCATAGCAACCCCTCGTCCTATAAGTAGACAAAACAGAGTTGAAATGAATGCAGGTGGGGGCTACTTCCCTCTGACGCACAGGAGTTGGTCACTGACTCATTGATGATGGAGATAAAAGTTGAGCAATAGAGCTTGGGACATGTTTTCCCAGAGTTACCCCCTAGCCCGGGAAAGCCCCTAGGGGCTGGCATTGGTGGACATAGGTAGAGGAATCTACAGCTAGATGTTGAGAGGAGGGACTGAGAACCAGAAGGCAACTGTGACAATCACATGATGGCCACCATGGATTAGTGTGGGCAGTGTTCCCGGCACCGTAAAAAAGTTGCTGAGCCCACTGAGTGATTAAGGGTGCCGGAGTCACTAGGACAGGGTTTAAGTCCTAGTGTCACCACTTCCTAGCTGTGTGACCCTGAGCAGCAGGGCTGAACTAGTGAGGCAACTGAGTCACCCAGGAGACACAGTTTAAGGACACACAGCCCTGAGACTGAGTGCCCCTAAATTTTTGCTCCTGGGGTACCTCTCTTATCCCACCCTAATACCCAGCCCTGCTGTGAGTTGAGTTATTTTCTCTTTCCAAACTCCAGATCCATCACCCGAATGGTGGGGATGAGGATGACAGCTTCTGCCTCAGGTGGCTGCAAGGGGTAAGTGAGAAGAAGCAGAGAAAGCACTTGGCACAGGGCTGGCACCCAGTGAGCACTTAGAATGCCAGCCATTGTTCTAATTCAGAGTAAGGCTCTGTGCTTTGTGCTGGGCTTACAACGGTGAATATTAAAGACTGAATGTTTACATCCCTTCGAAATTCATATGTTGAAACCCTAACTCCCAGTGTGATGGTGTTAGGAGGTGGGGCCTCTGGGAGGTGATTAGGTCATGAGGATGGGGCCCTCATGAATAGAATTAGTGCCATTAACAGTGAGCCCTGTCATATGAGGATACAAAGTCCACAATCTGCAACTAGAAGAGGGCTCTCACCAGAACCCAACCTTGCTGGCACCTTGATCTCAGACTTCTGGTCTCCCAAACTGTGAGGAATAAATTTGTCACTTATAAGCCACCCAGTCTATGGTACTTGTTATAGAAGCCTGAACAGGCTAAGACAGAGGCACACCTAATTCCTGACTTCATGGTGCTTACAGTTGAGCCAGGAAGACATTGGGCATAGACTGTGATATGAGATGATTGAGGAGGAGGGGACTAGCCAGAGAAAACATCAGTAAAATTAGAAGTAGGATGAGAAAAAGAAACCCCTCCCTTCTCCAAAGATGGTTGATTAGAACCAAGAAAAGTGTGTTCTTGCTCTAAAAATGACCAAAACCATGATGGGGCCCTGTATCTCACTCAATTTAGTTTATTTAACCCTCAAAGCCATTATCACCATTAAATAGTGAAGAAACTGAGACTCAGAGAGGTGAAGTGATTTATCTAAGGTCACACAGCTTGGATGTGGCAGAGCCAAGACTCAAACCCAGGAATGCCTGATTGTCTCCTCTACAACCTGACTCTGCTGATATCTGGATGAGTGATCTTGGACAAGTCACACTTCCGTTTCCAAGCCTCAGTTTCCCTACCCATCAAGGTAGAAGGTGAGGGTCGCATGAAGTCAGATATGGGAGTGCTTGGAACACTACGGCTGCTATCCGTGGCTGCAGGCTTATTAGTATAGGTGATGCAGGACGCACTGAGGGCTCCTTCTTTGTGATGAAAACCCTGTGGGCCTTCTTCCCCCTCCCACAGGAAGCTCTGAGTCAGAGCGCTGAGACTTCCCAGGCCTTCCAGCTATCCTGCCCTTAGGAGCAAAAGCACATGGAAGCATTTTAATCAGCAGTGTGACAACCACCTCTCTGGGAGGAAAGTGTTGTTGGCCCCCATTGAACAAATAAGAAACTGAGGCACAGTGAGGGAAGTCACCTGCCCTAGGGGATACAGTCTGTGGCTGAGGGGAACCTGAAAGCCGACGGTCCCTGGACACCCCCTGCTCTAGTTTCCAAGTGGCTGAGGCAGCACAGGCCAGCGCTGGAAGAACAGGGAAAGGTACTGTTTTGCTCTGGGGGTTGGGGTGGAGAGGGTGGGCCCCAGCAGCCCTCCAGCTCCCTCCCCCACAACACCACCCCCAGCTCCCTCTTAGGGAGCTCCCTCTCCCCAACCATGCAAATACCCCAGGCCCTTTCACGCTTCCTTCTCACCTGCTTGTGAAGGACTTTAATCCCATACCTTAGTTGCTTTCTGATGGGAGACGGGAGGAGTCTGGAGCAGAAAGTGATGGAACAGGACCCTAATCTAGCCAAGTGGACACTTTCATTTTTTTAATTGTTGGAATCCAGTAAGGTGCTCAAAGTCTCACAGTAAATCAGGGGCAAAACCTGGGCCTGACCACAGGTGTCCTGAGCTCCAAAGCCCACCACCTGGCCCTCACCTGCTTTGTGCCATGTGATTTTCCAATGGTGAGAGCCTTAGCTATCAGCAGACAAGAGGCACTGAAAAATACTTGTCCTGATATGAATGAATGAATGAATGAATGAATGAATGAATGAATGAATGAATACTTGTCCCCACCCTTAGGGGGCACATGAGGGTGTGAAGTTGACTCCTCTAAGTGACCCTACCTGGATAGGCAACGGTCAGTCCCTCTGAAACCATCCCTCCTTCCTTTGGAGTGAATTCAACCTGGGTCCCCCTCCTTCTGCCAGAGGGTTGTGTGCCACCTAGAGGAAGCTGGCAGCCCAGCACCCTCACCCCCTGGGGAGAGAGATAAGGGGAGAGGTGCCCACTCCACCACTTCTAAGATCCCTCCTACCCCTTTCCAACCGCTTACCTGATGCTGGGAAGGTTGTAGCCAAGCTCAGCTCCAAAAAACATCTAATGAATGAGGACATTCTTGCAGCAGAAAGGACTTGAAGTAGAATCGGTCACATACACTCACACCTCAGTATTTCCTCCTCGGTTTCTTTACTTTTAAAAGAGGCAGACAGAAGAAACAGCATCCCTCCTGTGGTGTTGCTGCCAAGGACGCATAACCCGTATCTAATCACCAGACAAAACCAAGTGAGGGGACGTGCTACAGAGTAACAGTCATCTTCAAAAGTGCCATGGTCATGCAAGTCAGAGAAAGTCGGAGGGACCATTCCAGGCTGAAGGAGAGCAAGGAGACGTGACAACTCAAGGCCACACGTGACTCTGACTCAGTGCAGTCAGGGGTAGGAATGTGTCAACGTCAATTTCCTGATGGTGAGGGCTGCATTATGGTTCGTAGGAGACTGTCGCGCATGTTGGAAATAAACACAAGAGTATTCAGGTGAGGCAAGGTGTCGCATCAGCACCTGACTCTTGAATGACTCAGGGGGAAAAACTTCTATTTCCTGTACTGGTGACTTTTCTATAAATGTGAGGCTGTTTCAACAGTTAAAATGTATGAGCATTAAAAATAAAAATAAATCAATTTATTACAGCAAGAACATGCAGACAGTACTAGCCCCTTCAGATTGGAGTGGTGGTGGAATGAACACCTGATGGGCAGATAAAATATATTATGCTCACTTTGTTAAAGATGGTGCTGCCCACATGGAAGCCCGTAGCCCAGGTGATATTAGTTGCTCTTCCTGCTTGGGATGGGCGTGATTATATTAATGTGTGTTGGAGGTGGGCTGTGGGCAGGCAGGATCCTTGTAGCCTGGGGCTTGGTTTTAGGACTAAGCCTTTCCCACCTTTTTTGATGTGGGGTGGTGCACTCTCATGAGGAATCCCATTATGCCTCAGATAAGTGACTTTGTATCAGAGACTTCCTTGTTTGTATACTGGCTTAAAGGTTTGGATTTCTACCCTATAAAGTGGGGCAGTCTGGGAGCTTGCTCTCTCTCGGTTCCTGGGATTGGTATTGGAGAGGAGAGCAGAGTAAGGCCACGTGGAGGAGGCCAGGAGAGGCAGCCAAGATGGTGGAGTGCTGAAGGAGAAGCCAGTTTGTGCAGTTTGTGCAGGGAGAAGGAGATGGGGAACAGAGGTGAATAAGTCTGGTGAGCTAAAAACTTTGATTCTAGGAAACTGGGATAAGTCAGTAGCTGGGGTTTGGAGCCCACTGTGTGTTTTTACTTGTCTGCCAGGTGCAAGCTAGGATTAAAGATGATGACCCACCAGTTCTTGGCTCCATTGTTTCTTTACTGACTGTCTGAAACCAATGCGAACCTGCATGTGAATGGCCACGATGGCGGCTCCTGGCTTTACAACACCTGAGCTCTGAAGGCTCTCCATGTCACTGCGTTTACTTCTCACAGGCTCTGTGAAGCAGGCACCATCACCCCCATTTCTCAGATGGAGAAATTGAGATTCACAGGGTTGAAGTCACTTGGCCAAGGTGTGCTGATTTGCAGCCCTTGGGCTCACTACCTCCCTAGGCTACCTTCCCTCAAGCTGCCCTCAGCCCAGTGCCCTACTGCCCGTCTTCTAACCGCAATCCTTCTCAGGGTCAACTTTATTCATTCACTAAAGAAATACTTGTTCAGGCCTGACCTGTGGTGGCGCAGTGGATAAAGCATTGACCTGGAAATGCTGAGGTCGCCAGTTCAATACCCTGCACTTGCCTGGTCAAGGCACATTTAGGAGTTGAAGCTTCCTGCTAGTCCCCCCCCCCTCTCTCACTCTCTCTCCTCTGATCATTTTTAGAGAGGAGAGAGAGAGAAGGGGGGAGGAGCTGGAAGCATCAACTCCCATTTGTGCCTTGACCAGGCAAGCCCAGGGTTTTGAACCGGCGACCTCAGTGTTTCCAGATTGACGCCTTATCCACTGAGCCACCACAGGTCAGGCTCTAAAATGAATTTAAAAAAAAAAAGAAATACTTGTTCAGAGGCTTCCATGAGGCAAGCATCACACCAAGGGGTGGGGACGTGCTGGAGTATAAAACAGAGGCTGTACCCGCCCCCGTGGAGCTCACAACTGAATGGTGAAAACAGGCAAATATGGGTACAATCCCCAATTTGATAGGGGCCGTTGAAGAAAGAGCAGCAGGGTGGTCAGGGAGTGTTCTGGGGCAC
Organism: Saccopteryx bilineata; assembly: GCF_036850765.1. Classification (NCBI taxonomy): domain Eukaryota; kingdom Metazoa; phylum Chordata; class Mammalia; order Chiroptera; family Emballonuridae; genus Saccopteryx; species Saccopteryx bilineata. Next base: position 178,526,526 of record NC_089493.1, on the reverse strand, counting down.
ACAGGAGGCGAGTGGGCAGCGCTGATGCAGGCGGCTGGGCAGCAGGAGGAAAGCCTGTGCTGCAGGGGTCGGAGCGGCTAGCAGCTGAGGTCCGAGCAAGCAAGCAACAGGCAGGGACATGATCCCACGAGATCCCGTGGGGCCTTAGAGGCCATTTTTAAGGAATCTCATCTCAACTCAACTGCAGAGGAAGAGACAAGAGGGTTGTGAGCGGGAGAGAGCTGATGAGATTTGCATGTTTGAAGGATCACTCTGGCGCTGCTGTGGAAGATCAGAGGGGACAAGAGTGGAAGCAGATGGGTCCTTATCTCTCCCTCCCAGTTTTCTGGTGGAGTCCAGGTCTTATCTTGCTTTCTAGAGAGCTCCTTGAGGCCAGGGAGGGCGGCTGTCTTGGAGGTCACCATGCCCAGGCTGTCTGTCCCAGGCCTGACCAGGAGAGCTTGGTTTTCTGTCCTCTGCTCTGTCCCCTGGGGACAGTTTGGGACACACTCTGCTCACGGCTCCCCGGGGGCTCCGCGGCCCCAGCTCGGCGGAATGTTTGACAGAGGCGTGCACGTGTTCTCCAAACAGACCTTGATTCATGTTTCCAAGAGAAACTTGCAAACAGACTTCTGCCGGCTGCATCCATCAGGGGAGAGATGGGCCCTGTAAACAAAGGCCCACAGGCTGTCTCCATCTTCCAGGCAGACACCTCTGCCTGCAGGTCCCTGGCAGCCCCCTGCCCTGCCCTGGCTGCCGGGCCGTTATCTGTGCCAAGTCCTTCCCAGAGCCTCAAAGACACAGTGCTCCTCACTGCCCCCATTTTACAGGTGAGAAAGCAGAGGCTCTGAGATGTTAAGTCAGTTGCCTAAGGTCATACAGTCAACCTAGCATGACTACTGCATTTCCCTAGTATATTATTAATAAAAATAATAGTTACATTTAGTTAGGAGTACTCACTAGGTACCAAGTGCTGTTTGTTCTAAGTGCCTTCTGTAGATGAACTCATTTAATCCCCACAACAATCCTATGAGATATGGGCTCTTATTTTTCTGTTCTTTTTGTAGAGGGAAACGAAAGCACAGAGAGGGAGGTCAAGTGATTGCCTAAGTCCTGCTGAGAGGAAGTGGGGATGGCGGGACTTGAACCCAGGCAGGTGAGCCCAAGCCCCGAGGCTTCAGCACTCCACCACACTCTACCCACTTCTCTCCCGGAGCTAAGAGCAGGCCCATGCCTCTCTCTTGCTTTTATCTCTGTCGGAGAAGTGAAGAAACCGAGGCCCAGAGAAGAGAAGTGACCGTGTCCCAGACACTGGCTTCCAGGCAGAGTGGGGCCTGGACAGGGTCTGTGAGCTCTCCTTTTCCGAGGCCAGGATAGGAACTGGGGACCTGGCTCTACCCCCAGCAATGCCACTGACTTGCTACTGTGTGACCCGTGACAAGTCACATCCCCTCTCTGAGCCTCGGTTTCCCCATCTGCTCAATGAGAATGACAGCTCCAGCCCTTGCCTACATTCTAAGGCCTGCTGGAAAACCATGGCAGTGAAGGGGTGGTGGGACAGGGTGGGGTGCCTGGCCCAGACTCCTGTCCAGTGAATGGAATGTCTAAGCAGCATCATTCTGGGGTCAAAAGCCCCATGGGGTGGGACTGGGCTGGGCCCTCCTCCTCTGTGAGACCCCCCACCTTGGGCTCCAGCCCAAATTGCCAGACACAGGCCTGAGAGGAGGACCCCCCTTGAGGCGGGGGTGACCAGGAGCCAGCCAGCTGGCCATTTGTCCACAGATGGGTGTGCAGATAACGGACGTCTGGAGATAAGGCAGAGCCTGCTCACAGACCAGTGGAGGGCCAGGCCAGCCTCCGGGGGGCATGAGGTGGTGGGGCAGGGAGGCAGAGAACTCGGGGTGATGCAGGCAGAGGGGCTGGAGGGCTGGACCCCATCCTCAGGCCTGGGAGCAAACTCTTTCTGCTACCCCCTTGCACAGAGCTAGTGCCCTCCCTTCTTCTGGGCCTGACACCCCCTCCACCGAAACAAAACAGACCAATGCGAGCAAATAAACAAACAAAAACATGCTTTTATCAGGAGTGCTGCCTAAACCAGGTTGAGCCCTGGGGTAGCACTGGGCCCCACTCCATCCCTGCTGCTGGCTTGCTGGGCAGCCTGCAGCGGGTCACTGCCAGACCCTGAGTCTTAGCCTCCTCATCTGGGCAGTGGGCACAGGGATGCCTCTCTCTCTCTGTCCTCACAAATACGAAGGGCACAAATAACAATAAACAGCTAATGCTGTGTTAGTGCTGAGAATTATCCCTTCTTTATACTGTTATAAAGATAATAAGGGACTGTTATTATCCCTTCTTTACAGAAAAAGAGACGGAGCTATGGATATACAATGCAGTATACAGATCATGTATCATAGATATGTGTACTTGAAAGTAATATGATCCTATTAACCAACATCACCCTGATAAATTTAATTTAAAAAACTGAGATATGGAGGAGTTAGGTCAGACAACTAATAAGTAGTTCAGATCTAGGCAATTTGTTTTTAGAGGTGGCCTCTTAACTGCTTGAAATGTCACTGTCAAAACTGTTAAAAGAGCAAAGCAAAGTGCAATTAGTGCCCATTTCAGTTTCAAAAATACATATTAAATTTAGCCTGAGCAGTGGTGGTGCAGTGCGTAGAGATGAAATCCCTGGTTCGAAACCTCAAGGTCACTGATGAGTGCAGGCTCAACAGCTTGAGCACAGGGCTGCTGACTTGAGCATGGGATCATCAACATGATACCATCATGTTGATGATCCCATGCTAGCTGGCTTGAGCCCAAGGTCACTGGCTTGAGCCCAAGGTCATTGGCTTGAGCCCAAAAATCACTGGCTTGAAGCCCAAGATCTCTGGCTTGAGCAAGAGGTCACTGGCTCGGCTGGAGCACCCTGGTCAAGGCACATATGAGAAGCAATCAGTAAACAACTAAAGTGACTCAACTACAAGTTGATGCTTCTCATCTCTCTCCCTTCCTGTCTTTCTCTCTGTCAAAAAACTAACTAAATAAAAATAAAATGCATACATTTATGTTTATACATTCATAGACATTTTTTGAAAAATGTGCATGCAAATATTAACAGCAGTTAATATCTAAAATGGGGTTCCTCAGCCTATAGACATAGGCCAGGGGTCCCCAAACTTTTTACACAGGGGGCCAGTTCACTGTCCCTCAGACCATTGGAGGGCCAAACTATAAAAAAACTATGAACAAATCCCTATGCACACTGCACATATCTTATTTTAAAGTAAAAAACCAAAACGGGAACAAATACAATATTTAAAATAAAGAACAAGTAAATTTCTTTTTTAATAAATTTTTATTAATGGTAATGGGATGCCATTAATAAATCAGGGTACATATATTCAAAGAAAACATGTCTAGGTTATTTTGTCATTAAATTATGTTGCATACCCCTCGCCCAAAGTCAGATTGTCCTCCGCCACCCTCTATCTAGTTCTCTGTGCCCCTCCCCCTCCCCCTAACTCTCTCCCTCCCTCCCTCCCATGTCCTCCCTCCCCCCACCCCTGGTAACCACCACACTCTTGTCCATGTCTCTTAGTCTCGTTTTTATGTTCCACCAATGTATGGAATCATGTAGTTCTTGTTTTTTTCTGATTTACTTATTTCACTCCGTATAATGTTATCAAGATCCCACCATTTTGCTGTAAATGATCCAATGTCATCATTTCTTATGGCTGAGTAGTATTCCATAGTGTATATGTGCCACATCTTCTTTATCCAGTCTTCTATTGAAGGGCTTTTTGGTTGTTTCCATGTCTTGGCCACTGTGAATAGTGCTGCAATGAACATGGGGCTACATGTGTCTTTACGTATCAATGTTTCTGAGGTTTTGGGGTATATACCCAGTAGAGGGATTGCTGGGTCATAAGGTAGTTCTATTTGCAGTTTTTTGAGGAACCACCATACTTTCCTCCATAATGGTTGTACTACTTTACAGTCCCACCAACAGTGAATGAGGGTTCCTTTTTCTCCACAGCCTCTCCAACATTTGCTATTATCCGTCTAGTACAAGTAAATTTAAATCAACAAACTGACCAGTATTTCAATGGGAACTATGGGCCTGCTTTTGGCTAATGAGATGGTCAATGTCCGGTTCCATATTTGTCACTGCTAGGCGTAACAAGTGATATGACGTGCTTCCGGAGCCATGAGGTGTGCGTCCCCCGTCACTGGAAGTAGTACTGTATGTGAGCGACGCCGCCACCTCTCACTGACCACCAATGAAAGAGGTGCCCCTTCCGGAAGTGCGGCGGGGGCTGGATAAATGGCCTCAGGGGGCCGTAGTTTGGGGACCCCTGACATAGGTAGACTCATTCTTTTTTTTTTATTTTAATTTTTTATTCATTTTAGAAAGAAGAGAGAGAGAGAGAAGGGGGGAAGTGCAGGAAGCATCAACTCCCATATGTGCCTTGACCAGGCAAGTCCAGGGTTTCGAACCGGCGACCTCAGCATTTCCAGGTCGACACTTCATCCACTGCGCCACCACAGGTCAGGCATCAGACTCATTCTTTATGCTGGGGGCTGGTGTGTGCATTGCAGGATGTTGAGGAGCACCCTTGGCCTCTATTCATTAGATACCAATGTTAGCACTGCCCCCCACACCCCAAGCTGTGACAACCAAAACTGTCTCCAGACATCCCCAAATGTCTCTCTTCCTGCGGTGAAAACCACCGATTTGGAGGACCTTTCAAGAGGGAGATTCGCTTTCTAAGATCTGTGATGAAAATTTTGCCAAGAGCAAGCCCAACACATTGAAACAAGAAGAAATACTAATAAAGGTAAAAAAATAAAGTCATTGAGTGATAGATGGGTAAGAGGATAAACAAATGCTGACTGAAGGAACCAGATGGAAATCAGAGCCCCAGTGTTCGAGGGGAGCATTTTGAGACCATCCTAGAGATGGCCATAATGAGGGTAATAGGCTCTTCATTGAACACTTACTATGTGCCCAAGATCCCAAAGTGTGTCCCCAGGCTGAAGGCAGGATTCAAACCTGGGTCCCTCTGGCTCCAAAACCTGTGTGCCTAACCATGCCACTTCAGCCCAGGGGAACCCCGTGAAGCCACTAGGAAGGATGCAGCAGGGGCACTGCTCACAACAGCCAAGAGCAAGAACAACCTCAGTGTCCGCCAACGGATGAATGGATAGCAACATGTGGTATCCGTACGATAGAATATTACTCAGCCTTGAAAAGGAAGGACATTCTGACGCATGCTACACCATGGATGAACCTTGAGGACGTGATGGGAAGTAAAATAAGTCAGTCACAACACCAACAGATACCGTGTGGTTCCACCCATCGAAGGCACCTGGAGTAGTGAGCTTCATAGACATAGAAAGTGACGGGAGCCACAGCATGGAGGGAGGTGGGAATGGGAGTTAGTATTTAATGAGTAAGAACTTTCGATTTTATAAGATAAAAAGAATTCTGGGAATTGATTGCACAACAATGTGAATGCACTTAACATTAGATAGACTCACCCATAGTGACCTTGGACAGACATGGGGAAGGGATTAGAAAGAAGAGTTCAGAGATAGCCAGAGGATGGTCCCTGACAAATTCAGCTTTGGTCATGAGAGCCCCAACTCCCATTAAACAGCCAAGGGACCCTGCAGGCTTCCTTACTATCATTGTTTCATATTTTTTAATATATATATTAAAATATAGTCATAACTCTGAAAATAACAAATGCTCAGCTTGTACACAACCACTGCACAATGGGTGTGTCTGCCCACACCCACAGATGGCAGGGCGGGGCACGCTTAAGGCCTTTGGATTCAGGTGGATTGCCATCGGCACTTCAGCATCCCCCACCCCCGCACATGGTAAACGCTATACAAGACTTAGCCATTGCTATTATATGCTGTGAGATGAAATTATTACACACTGTAAAATGGAAAGTAAAAAATGAACTTATTTCTTGTGCTTAAAAAACAACATGGATAGCACCTAGACTTAAACGTAGAAAACCTCCAGAGAGATCCATGGGACCCTGATAACTATGGCTGCCTCCAGCGAAGGGAATGAAGAGTCTAGGGGCTGGGGGCAGGGAGTTTGCTGTTCATTCTGTACTTTAAAAAATGGCTTGACTTTTAAACCTAACAAATGTAAAACTTAAAAAAAACAACAACAATTAATAGGCTGATTAACTCATGACCCAGCTCAATCATTTATAAGGTTGTTCACCAATTATGTCCCACCAGGGGCTCTGAGAAATGATGTCTTTTAATAAGGTGACCAACTTTTTTACAATGAAAAAGAGGACACAAATAAATTGAAGAAAACAATATCGTAAATAAAAGAAACATTTTATTCATTGCAACAATAATATACTATAATATGATAAATGCATAATAAAACATTTATAATATTTTATATTGTAATTATGCTTACATGCCTATTAATTTTTAATAATAATAGTAAGAAAAAAAGTACTCATTTAGATACAAATACGTCACATCACACGCAATGGACCAACTCTGCATTGATTGAATATGGACATTTACAGATTAGTCTTCCAATATCAATGTAGGAGGACACTTGTTGAGGGAGGATGGAAGTTACAAAAGAAGGACTGTCCTCCCAAAAGGAAGATGATTGATCACCTTACTTTTAAGCATCTCAGAGCCAAAAATTTTATGGCAACTCTCACTTTGTAATCCATTTGCCTTCCTCCCTCTCATTGCTCCCATCAACCCGCACTCGGCCCAGATCCATGGAGGAAGGTCCCCTGTGGGACTTTGCTCCTCCCTGTCTTTTGTGTCTCTCACCTTGACAAGGTCCCACTGAAGCCAACTCCCCCTGCCCCTCTACAAGGCACAGTAACCTTTCTGCAAATGCAACCCTGAGTTACACAGTTCCTCTGTTACACTCTTCGGTGGCTCCCCACCACTCTCAGGATAAAAGTTCAAAGCCCTTCATGGCCTGGCTCTTGCCATGCTCACCATATACACATTCCCTTTCACCTCGGAGCTCCAGCCTCAAAAACCTGCTTTTAGGTCTTGGAACTTGAAGCCCTCTTTCTTGCTGCTGTTCTCTGCACTCTGTCCTCTCTGCTTAGAACAGCTGAGCTCTGGTAGACTCAGTTACACCAGGAGTCCCTGCACACCCACTTTCTCTTCTTATAGTGCATTTGTCTGCTTGTCTGTCCCACCAGTAGTCCGAACACTCCCTATGACTGAGGGCATTGTCCAGCACAGGGCCCCACCAGGGCCTGCTGTATATCAGGTGCTCTTTAAACATTCCAATCAACAAATGGGTGAATGAATAGATGCATTCCTTTTTCCGGGCCTCACACATGCCATTCTTCCTGCCAGCTATCCCTCCTTCCTCCTTTCCCTCCGTCCTGATCCTGCCCACTGGGTCAGGTCCCATTTGAGTCCCATCTCCTCTGTGAAGCCTTCCCTGATGATGCTAGAAATGGAGTTCTCTCCCTTCTGCCACCCCTGGCCCTGGGGTGGCACGCCCCTTGAGAATTGGGGCCAGGTGTGTTCTGTCTCCCTTTTCACTGCTCACAACATAGTTATCCACAGCCCCAGAGGCCCAGGGCTCAGGAAGGACACAGAGTGCAGACACTCCTAGGGACACAGAGCTGAGGATGCTCAAACAAGTCCATGCGTCACCCAAAGAGTTCATGTGTCAAAGAGTCAGAGGGCCTTACAGTCAGAGGGCCTTACAGTCAGAGCAGATCGGCAGGCTGGATATGACACCTGGTCTCCCAGCGGAGGAATTTTACTAATGACTGTGGCGCACTCACTATTGGCTGGGCCCTTGCTGAATTCTTTATCCCAGTATCTCATTTCATCATCACAACTGCATTATGCATTAGCTAGTACTGATGCCCTCATTTTACATATGGCAAAAGTGGAGCTCAGAGAGGTATAGTAACCTCTCCTGGGTCACACAGCAAGCAAGCATCAAAGCAGAGTTCCTTAATTTCTTTTAATGACGGAGCCATGCCATCTCTACAGCTGCCCCCTATCCACCCACCTGGTGCCTCTGGTCCTGGGACAAGGAGCAGGGATGCAGGAAGGACCCCAGCCCTGTTCCTGGAGAACCTGCGCCCAGGGTTGCCACTCCTCTTCCCTTCCCTCAACAGCCTGAAGCTGAAACGAAGCTGGCAGGAGGTTCTGCCCAGATCCAACGGGTAACTTCAGGTGGGCCTTTCACCTTTGTGGGCCTCAATTTCCCCATCTCTGACCTTCCTGGTGTCCAGGAAAGGCCCTCTCAGTGCACCTAAAGGCTGCAGCAGGGTTGCCATAGTGACAGGCTGAGCAGCTCCTGCTCCCAGAGGCCTCTGCGCAGGTCGTGGTGCCCGCCACGCAGGGCGACGGTGCCTCGGTGGGGCCCCTTATCGGGAGAGAGCCCACAAGGGTGGCCTGTGGAGGGAACGTGCCTTACCCACAGGAGCAGGCTCGGGTCAGGTTGCGAGTCTGGTTAATGCCTCTGTGCATTAGGCCTGTCGCCCGCTGACAGGATTTTTTGTTTAATTGGAGGCATAAGAAAATAATAACATCTGTTGGCATGAGGAAGGTTGCAGAAGCCCAGTGGGGAGAGTTCTCAGGGAGGTGGGGGTGTAGTCTGCTGTCTGGGCTCTGCCACATGGGCTGGGAGACCCTGGGCGAGTCCTATCTCTATGGGCTTTTGTCTTGCCGTCTGGAATGAGCAGGTTGGACTAGAGCTGGCTAACTCCAAGTCTGGTCCAAAATGGTCCAAAAAGGCACCTGCATCAGGATTTCCCAGGGAGCCCATTACATTCTGATCCCCAGGGGCCACTCAGCTCCCCAGACTGAGACTCTCCGAGGGAAGGGGCCCGGGACTCACCATGTCCTGACTGTGGTGAGAATTAGTGCTGAGGTTCCCAACTGACAGCACAGGGTCCTGCACGTGGGGAGTGTCAGCTGTCCTCAGGAGCTGCAGGTCACGAGGGTACGCACCGGAGTACTCACGGGCGGTATAATGCTGGTGATTTCAACTGTTTCCTTTTCCTTTTTTAACCTTCGAGCACTTGCTGATTTTTCTACAGGGAGTGTGTAGAGCTGTGTAACTGACAAAAGTCATTTGGCGGGGGAATGAAATGGTCCTCCGGTTTGCTGTAGCGCCGGTCTTCTTGGTAGATATGCAAGGATGCAGAGACTGACATCCTGGTGGATTGCTGTTGGGGATTTATAGTGGTTGTTGTTGCTTTTACAGAAATCAGGCCATCTTGTATGTGACCCTGCAACTGGTTCTCCTTTCCTGACAATATCACAGACATCCTTGGGTGAGAAAACTAGCTGTATTTCATTTCTATTTAGATTTATAAATATTTCATTTCAAAAAAAAATTATTGATTGATTTCAGAGAGAGAGGACAAGGTAGAGGGGGAGAAGAGAGAGAAACATTGATCTGGTGCTCCACTTATGCCATCATTGTTTGATTTCTGTCTGTGCCCTGACTGGGGATCAAACCCCCAACCTTGGCGTAGAGGGACAACTCTCTGGACAACTGAGCTTCCTGGCCAGTGCTTAATTTTCTTCCTTGCCACTTCAAATGGAAGTAACTGAAAACAAAAGGGACTGTGAAACTTTCGGGTTCTGGTTTTGACTTTGAGCTGAACTATTCCACATTCATCCCCCTCCGATACACGCCCACATATGTACACAGGCACGTACGTGCACACATGTGCGTGCATGTGCACACACACCTCTGCCTTCTTTCCTCTTCTTGTATTGTTGGGGAACATAACATCTCACCCCATGAACCTAACCCCCGGCAAGAGCAGTGAGTAGAGTTCAGTCACCTGGGCTCGACACACAATGTGAAGTCAGACCCTCCTAAATGAGTGCCTGAAACCAGTACCAGCCGGGGGCAGAGGGGGCCCCAGTGCCAGCCTCTCCTTCAGGGCCCCGAGGGAGCGTGCTCATTCAGGGGCAGGGCGGCTCTGCTCTCCCACAGCCACCCGCCAAAGCCTTCCACCTACAGTTGCAAATAGAGGCCACATCCAGCCACAGATGGGTTTCGTTTGGCCCAATTATCATTAAAAATGTGTTTTAACTTAAGACATTTTAAAATTGGGTAATTTCACATAATAACCTAGATTCCCCTGCTTTTCTTAAAAACTCCAGGATTTGGCCACTCTGGGCCCCAATTCCTGAAAGGCCACCAGCGACTGTCACTGAGCATCGTCACTGTCCCCTCACGACAGGCACTGCCCTCCAGGTTGGCACAGCCCCGCCTAGCCCACCCCAGGTTACCTGCCCAGCTTCTGCAGCCCTGTAACGCTCTGTAACCCTTGGGAGGGTCCCTTGCCAGCCCACCTGGGGTAAGGACAGAAGTTTTGAGAAGACAATGGGAGCCCCTTGCCTCCTTTGGCCCTTCACTGGCTGAAATATTAATATATTCCAAGTCACCCCATGTGACAAATTCCTCCAGGAGATGCCCAAGACAGCAGTTAAAGGGAGAAGCCAAATATGTTCCCTTCCAGACTACAGTTTCATATACAACTGCGACATACCCATGATGGGGGTGGGGATCGCAGGGAGAAGGCTCAGCTGGCAGTCCAGATTTGGCGTGGACAGAATTGGGACTCGACTTAGTGACCCAAAGTGGCTGTAGGACTTTGTAACTACCTGAAGTGACCAGAAAACTCATGGCATTGCCCAAGTTTTCATTCAAGGGGCAGGATAACCAGCTTCACAGAATAAACAAAAAGGGACAGAAGGGACAAAATTCCACGTTAAAGTCTCTATGTTCCGTGTGTTCCAGTAATGGCTGCTTGAGGGTAGGGGTGCAGGAAGTTACATTTCAGCCACACAGCCTTGGCAGATTGGGGCCTGAATAGTAGGTCAGAAGGTCTCCTAGGAAAGCCAGACCCCATCACTTTGGGGTTCGGTGAGCCTGAACCACGGCCGCCTTGTATTATGAGACTTGGGTTCCAGCTTGGACTAAGCAGCCTCAAATCTGTATAATGCCATCTCCAAAGGGTTCAGTACTTATGACTTGTGTGTCACACCCCCAGGGGAGAGAAGGGAAGGTGTCTGAGCAGGACATGATGACGGTCAGCCTGTCTCCAGGCTCTGTAGGCTCCTGACCCTAGGTTCTCAAATTCCAGCCAGAGCACGAGGGCTCCCAGTGGCACTGGGCTGAGGTCTGTGGGTTTGGTATGTGGGCGGGGCGCTGGGGGTGACACACAGGTGAGGGTAGGGACAAAGTGTGCGTAAACAAAGTGAGGAGCCAAGGGAGGGGCCTTCCGGGTTTATCCTGAAGCCAGTGTCCTGTCAAGAGTGGACGGCCCTTAGACACCGCCCTGTCCCCCCACCCCCAGCACACGTTACAGAATGAGAAACCGAGCCCCACCCATGGCCAGGGGTTTCAAGAGGCTCAGTCTGGACTCGGGCGCGAGCAGACCCAAGTTCTAGGTCTTCCTCCAGAGGACTCTAGGAGGAAACGAATTGGGGGTGGAGAGAAAAGCTACTCTTTCAGAAAAATAGTGGAAAACCCTTTGATTTAAAAAGTGCAGCATATAAAATACAGCCAATAATATTGTAATAGCTATGTATGGTGCCAGTGGGTAGTAGAAATATCGGGGCAGCACTTTGTAACGTATATGACTATCTAACCACTATGCTGTATACTTGAAACTAATACAAAATAATACTGAATGTAAACTGTAATTGAAAAAAATTTAAAAGATATGTGTGTGTGTGTATAAACAAAGAAAAAACTTTTATTTATTTGTTTATTCATTTTAAAAAGGAGAGAGAGAGAGAGAGAGAGAGAGAGAGAGGAAAGAGACAGAGAGAGAAGGGATGGAGGAGCAGGAAGCATCAACTCCCATATGTGCCTTGACCAGGCAAGCCCAGGGTTTCAAACTGGCGACCTCAGCATTTCCAGGTCGATGCTTTATCTACTGCGCCACCACAGGTCAGGCCAAGAAAAACCTTTTTATTTAAAAATGTAGATGGGAATGTATCAATAATTACCCACTTACAGCCAACCTTGTTCACTCCTGCTCAAGTTCCCCTCCCATGTTATTTTGGAGGGAACTTCTGACATCATTTGACTCAGAAACTGCTTAGAATGTATTTCTAAAAGGACTCCTTTTAAAAAAAGAATAGGCACCATGTCATTGTCATACTTAAAGTTTTTAAAAACTAACATGAATTCCTTATCAAATTAAAAGAAATGCACACAACCGTTGCTAACTGAGAAAAGTGAGCCAGAAGAGACTCTCTGAGCTCACTGTGGAAAACATCTGTGTCATAATGCTAACACAGTTATGGGTGGTAGGGTTATAAGTGTTTTCTTCTCTTTCCCAAGTTCTCTGTGGTATTACTTTTTGCATTAACCTTTTGAGTAGTGAGGGTTTTTTCATGCTCGTTGACTCCTGGGAGTATTTTTCAAAAAATGAAATTAGTTCCAGTTCCAGTTTTATTAACTTAAAATCATGTTGGTTTGATAACCAATTTATGGAAACAAGAAGAACATACATTTGCCTTTTTAAAATGTTGCCGTACACGTTTTAAAAATAAACATTTTTGTTATCTCATACTCTGGATGGTCAGGAGGCACGAGGACGTACATGAACGTTTGTACTACTCAAAGTGTTAAAAAATAATATGAATGGAAAATGAAGGGTAGACTTCTTTTTAGGTCTAAATCCTCTGATTCAGCATCCAACTTTCAAGAGTTAGTCTTGTTCCTTCTTGAGGTGGAGCAGACCCAGCCACCTGGAGAAGCTGGGGGTCTTGGCCATGACACCCAGGAAGCGGAGGCTGTGAAGGGAGATAGAATCCAGCCCCCGGAGAGGAAACGGAGGAGTAGAGGTCCTGGGACATCTCTCAAGCTCTGGTCCCTGATGTCCTGCCACCTCCAGCCTCTTACCTTCCCACCTTTATCAAGCCTCACACCTTTCGGGCACTTTGCTGCTGGAGTTGACAGACCAAACAAAACAGAGGCGGACGGAGATAACCAGAGCCCTTTCTGGCCACACGTAGGCCTGTTGGCCTGTCGGGCCTGGAAGAAAAGGCATCTTGTTTCCCCAACACATTCCAGAGTCATGTCCCCCTGGCTGCTTGGTCTCCTGGCCAGCTTCCCCCCAGCTTCCCAAGTCTTTCATGGTGGGGACAAAAAGGGAATGACAGACCTGACATTGTTAGCCTCCTCTTTCCAAAGGCATAGGTCTCAGAGTTGCTGTGTGACCTTGCACAAGTCCCTACCCTCTCTGGGCCTATGTTCCTGGCAATTGGACAGCAAGATAAATCCTTTCTAAGATATCCATCCCCTCTTGCACCCGCCTACCTCTGATTTCATTCAGAATTAACTACATGTATTAGAAATTGGAAGGAGATCCACCACATCTCTGAACATTAGCCTGGAATTTCATGGCTGCTTCAGGCCATGGCGTGAAGGCCAGATGCTAAAACTTCTTTTGGCAGAATGCACATAAGACAGACATTATTCCTCAAGACCCAGAACATACATACACACACACACACACACACACACACACAAAGCAAAGTCCCATGCAATAGTACTCTTCCTTTATTTGGTGCACTCTGATATTTTCTATTCTATTCATTAAAAAAAAAAAGTTTCTGAGCCCTAACCAAGTAACTCAGTTGGTTAGAGTGTCATCCTGATATGCCAAGGTTGCAGAGTCAAATTCTGGTCAGGACACATACAAGAACCAACCAATGAATACATAAATAAGTGGAACAACAAATTGATGCTTTTCTCTCTCTTTCTCTCTCTCCCCCTTCCTCTCTCTCTAAGATTAATCAATAAAAAATAAAATAAAGTTTCTGAATGCAATCCATTATGGAATTTTCCCAGTCCATGAAACAGATATCACTTGCACTTTGAAAAACACCACTTGATGCAGCTATGATCCTTTTTGTGATAAGGTCGTACCAGCCCGGACAAACATAAATGGATTCTCTCTGTTTTTTCAAATGGATGCTATGTCAACTATTTTCCATTACTGGGCTTCCAGAACTTGCATGCACGTACAATTTTTTTGGAATGTTGTAGAAATGTAGATTCTGATTCAGAGTTCTGAGATGGAGCCAAGATTCTGCATTTCTAACTAGCCCCCAGGTGATCCTGATGCCAGGTTAGACAACAGATAGCTAAGGCAGCCCATTTCTTTGGTCCAACTATTCTTACCAATGGAAAATTTTCTCCCCTGTCTTCCCTTCCCTTCTCCCTCGCTCTTTTTTTCATGCTCTCATAAATGTGTTTGGAGAATCAATGGGGTTCAAATCACAGCTCTACCAGGGAGCCCTGGACAAATTACTGACATTCCCTGTGTTTCAGTTGGAAATAACAACTGTACTTTTCTGGTGAAGTACTTTTGAGATGAATGAGATAATGCAAAGTACTTAAAACATTGCCTACTGCATTATTAGTGGCAAGTAAATGTTGAAAGTGTTATTTTAATTGCCAAAATTGGCCAAAATATCATGCATAATCCCACCGATGGTTCTACCACCCGTGATTGTTTTGAGATGTCTTCTGTCAGATGCCTAGCTTCTTGAAGGTTTCAGTTCTTAGTTGACACCTGAGTGCAGCTTTTAGAAAACCCAGTGACATCTCTCACTTGCATGTCGATGTGGGTTTATGTTATTACTTTATCTTAAAACTAAAGACTTTCTTATTTTGAAAAAAAGAAACAAAACCAGCCCAATATGTTTAAGTTTGTGTCCAGCTTTTTTTTTTTTTTTTTTTTTCTAACTTACCATTTGATCATATTCACTTTTCCCCTGAAAAGTCATTCTAACAGTGTCAATGCAAGGAGGGCAAAGCATGGCTTCTGGAATCAAGGACTGAACGCATCCCTCAAATCATCCCAATGAACTTGGCTGAGGTCTAACTCTGTGCCAGGTGCTGTCAAACCCTGGCACTGGGCACACAACTTAGGGCCATACAAGCACATAAACCTTTGGGACTGGATGGTCCCTGGGGAGGATCTGGGGCCCGGGGTCCCTTAATAAAGGGGCACAGAGCTAAAAGCAGCAACTACAGCCTTCCTCATGAAGGAGGCAGCAAGGGACTTAACTAAGCTGGAGCGTCTATTTTTGTCCCATTTTACCAATTTGGGTGAGACTTTATTTTAAGAATTCCCTGTGCCATCTTTTGTCCTAAAAGATTGTTCCTTCAACCATCTCTTCCTAAGCACCCACCACGTGATGGGGCTGTACTGTATGATCAACTTTTGGATGAAACTATCACCAGATGCCTTGCTTCTGAATTGTCTGCATTAAGCAAGTCATGATTCATTCATTCGTTTAACAAATATTTATTGAGTAATTCCTATGTGGAGGTACTATACTAAGTGCTGGGGATATGTCAGTGAACACAACAGACTCAGCTCTCCTCTCAAGCGTTTATAACCTCATTACAACGTCAATTTAGATGCAAGCAGCTGAGCACCTGATACCATGATTAAAAGGATGAACATAAACTCCCTATATCAGGGAGAAGTTTCCGTATATAGTAGCTGGTGTGAGGAAGTAAAACAAAGTTGCATTACTCATAGACTTCTATTCAAAAGAGTGCATTATTGTTAAAATATTATTTGAGAAATGAAAATATTTTTAGCATTTTAACCACCTCTCCTCCCCAATACACATTACTGTAGTGGTTAAAAGCAAGGACTTTAGGGTCCTGGCCAGTTAGCTCAGTTGGAAGTGTTGTCCTGAAACAAGGTTGTGGGTTTGACCCCTGGTCAGAGCACATACAGGAAGCAACCAATGAATAAACAACTAAGTGGAATAACAAATGAATGCTTCTCTCCCTCCTTTTCTCTCCTTTCTTCTCTCTGTCTCTCTAAAATCAATTTTAAAAAAGAGATGCTATTACTAAAAAAAAAAAAAAAAAAAAAAAAAGAAAAAGAAAAAAGGCAAGGACTTCAGAGTCATAAAGACCGGGGTTTGAACCCTATGTCTTCAATGTCCTAGCTGAATGACCTTGGGCATGACGCCCATGGAGCTGACAGTGTTGCTGCAAAATCCGAGAGCCTGTGGGTACAGAGCTGTGTGTACAGAAGGTGCTCACGTGGCTGTCACTGTAGTTAGTATGCTTGTGACGGAAGGGGTGGGGTCTGCCTCATAGTTTCAGGAAAGAGTTGTGCATCTGTGAACTACAAGCACCCCACCAGCCTGTTCCTGGGGCTGCCTGGGCCATTTTTCTGAAGTCTCTAAGAATCTGCTCTGATGATTCGGTTTGGTACAAGGCGGGGACTGTCCCACTCCATTCCAGCTCGCAGCAATTGCTGGGCTGCCTCAGGCAAGGACAACCGTAAACTAATATCAGATAGAGCAAGCAGAGAGCTGTCAGATCAAGTGACAAGACGTGGAGAAGAAACATACCCATGTTTAAATGTCAAGGGTCCCAGTAACAAATATATCTGATTTTACGCAATTATATTTTTTCCCTTAGGGCAGAGAATGAAAAATGGAATGTTAGGGTTGGAGGTGACTTTAGAGGTCATCTAATCCCACAGCTTATGTAGTCAATGATTTCTTTCAGTGAATATTTTTCGGAGGTCCTACTATGTGCCAGATGTGTGCTGGATGCCAAGGGTAGGACTGGTGAGAACGAGAGCCTGTTTCCCTTTGGGGTCTACTGGATTCAGTGGAGAATGGTACAGCCCAGACAAGCCCAAATAGCTTAGGGTCAAAGAATTTTTAACCTTCATCCTATATTTTTCTGTATTTTCTGCAGTAGACATGTATCACTTTTAATAGCGTTGTGTGTGTGTGTGTGTGTGTTTGTACTAGAGTCCCATAGATAACAAGAGAAAGACCTTCTGTCAGTAAACAGGTTGCTCTTGATTCTCTACTATATCCATACTAGTTGTAGTCTCAAAGCATGGTTCCTGCATCAGAATCTGCTAGAGTGCTTTACTGACTGTGCACGTCCTATGCCCGCCTCTCTCCTATGGGGTTCCCCGCATTGGAAACATAGTCAATAAGGGGATTAGGATACCCCTTGAACTTCGAAAATAAATGCCTATTATAGTGACTCCCAAGTAGTAAAGAAAGCAGCATGATTGGGAAAAAAATTTTTTTAAAGGCCCCAGAAATTTACATGAATGCACTATATTCATGAAAACAAACATATGACTTTTTATTGGAATACAGTCGACGCCCCCCTTTTCCCCTCTAGTGCCACAGCTAATTGCACCTATTATGTGTTTTTAACAGGTGCTATAAATCTGTGTGCTCTGAGAGCGGAGTGCAGAGTGCCCTACAGAGAGAGTGGGGAGCAAGGTGGAGGGGGGAGGCAGCTTGCAGATGGAGTACAGCACGCCAAATGGCACGTTTCCCCAGCACAAGCAGTCCCAAGCTCTCAGTTCTGAGGGCTTCTCTCCTCCAGCAGGCTAGTCCCCTTCCCCAGGGCAAGGGGTGCTGCTTGCCCAGGGCTTGCTCAACAGCCCTTTCCCAGGCTCTACAAATCACAGTCCTGTCCCAGTCCCTGATTAGGCGCCCTTTACACACTGCCCCAGCCTCACAGCCCCTCAATTTTGTAACCTCTCTCTTTTCCAGGTTATCATCATCTGTCAGATCTGAAGTTAAACAACAAGAAACATGTCAGGTGAGTGGCTGGGAAGAGACACTTGGCTGTTTATGAGAAATATTCCATTACAATCTGATACAAAAATGTTAGGATGCATCTGCCAGCGGCCAGCTCAGAAAGGTCTCCCTACTCCACAAGCAAGCTGATTAGTGTGTGGTTCCAACCAATGTTTATCCTCCCTGGCTCCGTGGCGAATGCCCTTGGAAAAACCTGACTCCGTTGATGCCTGGTTGCCTGGTACATGCAGATTCATTCAATTAGGATACCCAGTTTGAGACATAATGGGTTTTGGCGAGCTCAATAGGGTGATTGGTTTTTATACACATGCACAGAAAGATTTGATTTCCTCTTTGGAATTTATGGCCGGGGAGAAGAGGTAATTACATTAATTTCTGCTCTGGTTTCTAGGCTTTCCTTTTCTGTTCTCTCTTCTGCCACCTTTGTTGTTCTTGTTTTAATACATGCAGACTTTTGGGGAACCTTGCTTGCATGGATGAAAATGAATTTAATAATTGCCTGCAGTTGGTTTGAGTTTGGGTTCCACTATAACTTTCTTTCTTTCTTTCTTTCTTTCTTTCTTTCTTTCTTTCTTTCTTTCTCTCTCTCTCTCTCTCTCTCTTCTTCCTTCCTTCCTCCCTTCCTGCCTTCCTTCTTTTCTTTCTTTCTTTCTTCCTGTTTTTACTTTTCCTTTTCCTTCCTTCCTTTTTTTTTTTTTCTCCACGCTCTGGATGGTTTGAGGAAACCAGAGTGAACATTCTGTCTCGTGTCCTGTGGTGTGTGTGGGTGACGTGACAAGGGTGTCCGTGTGGTTGGTGAGCCAGGTTTGCACCAGGACATGGTGGTCAAGCCCAGGATGTCTGGAAGGGAGCCCACTCTGATATTTGATAAGGAGGGAAAACCAAAGCATGCTTTCCCTTTCTCCACTCACCATTCTTTCTTCTCTGATTTCTGTTTTGTTTTTCCATCATTAACTTGTCTTCTCATCTCTCCCCTCTAGAACAAGATTCCGCTTGGGAAAGGGGGCTGTAGGGCAGGACGAGGCAGACACAGGAAGGGTGGGTGGGAAGGTGGAGATGACAATAAAACTCGTCAGTGCTCATTCTGCAGCATCCTGGCTCTCCTCCCCTTCTGGTTCCCCAAGCCAAGGCTCCTTCCTCCCTCCCAGACTCTGTAGAGAAGGCCTTCCTTCCTTAAAGTAAAGAGACAAAGAAGACACCTGAGAGATTTAGACATTCAATGGAACCCCCCCCCCCCCACAAAAACCCACGGAGCACTTAACTTCTCTCCCCAAGGACAGGAGAGCCTGCCAATTCCCCAGCAACGCCAGAGCTAAGCTTTTTCCCAGTGTCAACGTCCAGTCCCGTTTTTGTTTTTCTCTTTTAAAGTGTGTTTACAATGGACCATTATGGGCAAAGATGACAGATGCAGCCTGGCCCGTTTAAAATATTAAGGCTGATTATGATTCAGTTTCTCACCCGCAGACTCAGTTCCCGAACGCCTTCACACGGAAAGGAAGAGTCGAGGAGCCCAGGACACTCACCAGCCAGTGCAGCCAGCCGTGGATTCATCCCTCTCAACCTGCGCCTGATCGCTGAGGCGCCTGTGGGCTTCCTACACGCACAGTTCTGAGGATTAATACCTCCATCTCCTTATCTTGCTCCTCCACTGTTACCAGAGCGCGTGCACGTGCAGGTCCCTGCCCCACGAGAACAAGGCCATTCTAGATTGGGAGAACTGAGGCCCAAGGAAGGAGGGAGGACAGCAGGGAGGAGCGCTCTGTCCCCTCGCAAGTTCTGATCCAGTCTACCTCACACTGGTTCGTCACCTCCCAGCACAGACTAGGTTGTTCCGACGAGGCCTTCTCTACTGAAGTTTATTGCATGTAGATCACTCCCAGCAGGAGTGGCCCGTGAGGACGCACGGGCTTGTGCAGCAGGCGTCTGTCCGCAGGCGGCACCGAAGGGATGGGACGAGCTGTCGCACAGCCTCGGAATCCCGCCCAGCCTGCCATTTGGGCCCTACCTTCGAGGTCGGTCAGACAACCCCAATGCCTGCACACCCCCATGCCTGCACACCTCTGACTCCCCGCACTACCTCGCACCATTCCTGCGCAGAACCGCGTTGCCCCTTGGCGCTCCTTTGTCTACTCTGGAAAAAGGAGCACTCACGTTTTGAGTGAACCCTCTTCCTGAGATCGCGCTTGGACGGACAAGCCTGGAGCAGACAGCGCGCCCTGTTCCCTGTCGGGACGCTGCCAGAGAAGTGCATGATCCTTAGTTTAAAAAAGGCAAAGACATGTGGGTCAGCCCTGTATTTAGGAGAGAAAGCAGACTCTGTGACGACGATTCCTCGTGAGGGCCCCGTGCATCCGGCTCTGCTAGCTACAGGGCTCCCCAGCCTATGGGCTTGTCTTCGGGGACGGTTCCCAGCCCCGGCCCCGGCCCCGGCCCCGGCCCAGGCCCCGGCCCAGGCCTCACCCTTTCCCCAGTCCTCAGCTGGGGTCAGATAACAGGAGGATCAGGAGATAGGGAACTCGGTGGATCCCGTCTTCCACAGAATTCAGATTACACTGAGGAAGGGGGGAAAGTTCCCTGACTTGGGAAGCAACAGTCAGTCGGTGAAACTGGCCTGATGACACTGACCAGAGATAAACCTCGTGGCATGAAACAGCCCGGTACAGAACTGAGCAGTTGGTTAGGGACCAGCGACAAGCGAGGCGACCCGCGATGGGGGGGGGGGGGGAGGGTATGCGTAAAACAGGGCCCAACAGAACACCATTCACTGACCACCTGAAACCGATCGCGGTGAGGGTGGCCAGAGTGAAATTGTCCGGAAAGAAACCGACGGTGGAAAGGAGCTAGAATGAAATCCACCTGCCTGCTAGCGTGCAGCTGAGCACGGCCTGAGATCAGAGCGGGGAGGGCTGCGGAGGGCCTCGGGGCGCAGGGGGCTTGTCGCCCGGGGCTCCCGAGAACCGACTGGAGCTGCTGTGGGGACGCGGTAGGGGAGGGGGTGGCCAGCGCTTTTTGATTTACAACAGCCGCGCCCCAAGCGATCCCATAAATTTGGGGGCCGTTGTCACCAAAACTGTGAGTTACGATTTTTCAAATAAATACATTTTCCAATCAGACGGGGTTCTGTTTAGGTTGAACGCGTCCCGGAGCAGACATCTCTCTGCGCGGAAAATACACAGAGGAGGAAACGGAGCCGGGACAAAGCTCAGACGACATAAAAACTTGTGTAAACACGTTGTCATTTACGGACTTTGGAAGAGAAAGGGTATGGGAGAGGAAGATGTTTAATTCGTCCTTGAATCCTCAGGTCCTAGCCCTGAGGGAAGACACGGGAAATGTAATATTCTTTTCCCATAGACTTGGTTTGTGTTGCTCATTAGACAACGGGCTGCGTTAGATTTTCCTTAAACGGGTCTTGTATTTTTATGCCTGTTACAAAGCTAAGAAGGAAGAGGGTTGCCCCCACCCCACCTCACCTTAGTTTTTCTTTAGGAAAGAGTTTGGAGGAGATCAACCAGAATAGATTATTTTAGCAGCTGAAGGCCTCAGTTTCTAGCTGTGTGCTCGGTGGTCTGGACCTGTGTTGTGCCACCTGCAAAACAAGGGGACTGGACTAGGTGTCAGATGCCCCCCTGCAGCACACAAGTTCATTCACATGCAATTCTGTGCTCAGCTGCAGGAAGTGCAGCAACCCTTGACAGTAAAAGGTAAAAAGAACGCCAGCTTTCGGCCGGACCTTGTCTGGCAAGATCGCCCCTCATCCCAGGAAAACAAGGCAGAAGAGAAAGACAAAGGCTACATTTGAATACACGTCTTCACTAGAAATCTGGGCTCTAGTCTCCTCTCGGCCATTTATTGGCTGTGCGCCCTTAGGGATGTTCCTTCCCCTCTCTGGGCCCGTTTCCCCATTGGTCCTATTAGGATTTCTCAGTAGACTTGCTACTTACTTTCCCGCACCGGCCAAGGCAACTAGGCCTCACGCGTCTAAGCGGAGACATTGAGCCGCGTTCTATCTCTTCCCCGCCAAGACTGTTTCCCGGTCCCCGGGAGCAGGTTTGGGTCAGATGAGAAGGTCCGAGGCGCTCTTTAGATGCGGCCGAGAAATGTTTAAGGGATTTGCGCGCTCAAGCTGCGGGGTAAATGGCCCGCGGGCTGATTTATGGCGCGTTACTGCGCGACGCGATTCCCCAAGACAGCGAGAATATTTTACACCGCGCTAATATAAACAGGCGGCCGGCCGGGTCCTTTTTATGGAGTTCCTGTAATTACCCGCGCCCTGACAGGTCCTTGATTTACGGCCCTATTTAGATAAGGGGTCCGGTGCGGGGATTGCTGGTGGCGTCAAGGTCACAAGACTCGGCGGGAGGTTTGCGGTAGGCGCAGCAGCCTGCCAGTCCCTTGGGTGGACAGGAGTGGCCCTGAAGCCGAGGCCACTGTCACTCCGGAGGTCCGTGACTGGAGTAAAGCCTGCCCACTCTATAGAGGAGGGAACTGAGTCTTGGAGGAGGCAGGAACCCGCCCCCCCCCCCACACACACAAAAGAGACCCCACAGCGAATGAAGCGGAGGTGGGTGAGATCTGGAACTGGAATTCAGGACTCCGGCAGCACCATCCCCATGCTGGCAGTGCTTGGTCTCCCCCACCTCCAGCCTATGACAGGGGGGGTTCCGTGGGGTCAGTGGGGAAAGAGGAGTCAAAACCAGGCAGGGTCAGATCTGAACAGAGCACTGCACCGTCGCTACCCAGGACGACTTAGTCTTGTGGACTTGTAACTCCATTTCTTCCCCTGTGAGATTAATATTTCTATAAACGGAGCCACCATTTTGTCCAATGTACTGTTCCTTACACTATTTCTCTTAATCTTCTTAAGAGCGTCACTTACACTATTTCTCTTAATCTTAAATCAGCCCTCTGGATGGGTATTATTCCCCCACCCTCCACCCCGCGCCAATTTACGGAGGAACTCGATGATTAGAAGGTTCACACAGAAAGGAATGACAGGGTTTTTTTTGGGGGGGGTTCAACCCAGGTGGGCTCGATTCCACCTCCAGGGTTTCTTAAGCACTCCTTGAATACAACTTTCAACCTGTAGGTGCTTAACGTCTCTAACTTGTCAAACAGGGTGCAAGTTCTTGCCCAGCCCCTCCACCAGCAATCGGAGGAGGAAGCATGCATTTGAAAACGCTCTGAGCATCATACCTTCTTCTTTCTAAAGGTGCTATCTGGGTGAGCATGATGGGGTGAGACGGGCAGGTCGGACCCTAGGAGTCTGGCTCCTGGTTCTTGGGTCTGTAGATGTGGGCCCAGGGAGACTGGAGTCCTTCCCTGTGCCAAGCATTAAATCCAAGTGTGGTGAGCCAGGACAAGGAATTACAGAACTCCAGAAGATCGAGCCTATTCCCTTCTGAAAATAGAGAAACTGAGTCTCTGGGAGAGAAAGGAACACAGTGAGGTGCTAGGCAGAGCCAGAACTCTCTTGGCTGAAAGAAATTTCAGCCAAACTCTTGGAATCCAGACCTACTTCTACCTCCAGGCCATACTAACTACTGTAGCCTGCCTGGGGCAGAAAGAACACCTTCACCAGGTCCCCATAATCCCATTCTGACAGTACTCCAAATGCACCTGAGCCAGGCTGGAGTTAAAAAGCGCCTTGGGGTCTCCTGGAAGGCCGGGTCTGGAGCCTAGGCGCCTTGTGGTCTATGAGGGCACGTGAGATCTCCCTGGTGTTTGTGCTGCAGGAGACTGCCCGCCCGGCCCGAGTCCCAGTGGCTGGCCTAAGGCCTCACTCCTAGAGCAGGCGCCATTCATCCGAAGACTTCCAATCTTTCACATTCTTCCGCAGAAGTGGGCAGAGGGGAAACCAGAGTTTTCTGGGGTCCAGGCAGTTGGGAGCACTCTGCTTTTCAACCACCTATTGGTGTGTGTGTGTGTGTGGAAGCGGGGCAATCTTGGGGGCTGTCACGGGGTTTGATGGAAATAGGACTCATCACCCAGGGCTGATAATGCATTCCCCATTACACTAAGCAGGCTGGATATTTGGTGGGTATATACCGGCCTGAGTGATGTGTAACCATGAGAGAATGATTGGGACATGTGGGTGGCTGCAGGAGCATGAATTTATATATATATAGGTAATTGTGTGTACCTATGTGAGTGCTCCTCATGTATGTGGGTGCTGTGGTAATAATGTGCATACTATTGTTCAACTTCATTTCATTGTGGTACCAATGTGACTACATTGGTAAGACAGAATATATGTCAAATTGAGTGTTTGTGTGCCAGTAACTGTGAAAACACCTACTTCTGAGCACCTGTGCATATATAGTAGTAATCTGAGCATTTTATTTTTTTATTTATTCATTTTAGAGAGGAGAGAGAGAGGGAGAGAGAGAGACAGAGAGAGACAGAGAGAGAGAGACGGGGGGGGGGGGGGGGGGAGGAGCTGGAAGCATCAACTCCCATATGTGCCTTGACCAGGCAAGCCCAGGGTTTTGAACCGGCGACCTCAGCATTTCCAGGTCGACGCTTTATCCACTGCGCCACCACAGGTCAGGCCATATAGTAGTAATCATGGCTGTGTACTAATGTGTGTTTGTGGGACTGAAGGCTCAGTTGTGACACAGAATATGAGGCCCTGGCTCATATTTATCCCAATAAGTCAAGGTTGCGGGTTTGATCCCCCATCAGGGCACGTACAAGAATCGACCAATGAATGTGTAAATAAATGGAACAACAAATCAATGTCTCTCTTTCTCTCCCTTCTTCTCTCTCTAAAATAAATAAATAAATAAATAAATAAAATTAATTATATAAAGAATACACAAAATGTATGATGCAGTTTTTGGATGTTTGTGCTGTGAATACAGTTGTGAGGTATTGTAAGGAAATACGCACTGGTTGTACCCATGCACGGTTGTGACATAGGCGATGTGTAGAACTCTGCGGTGGTGTGATACTTATGTAGCATGTATGTGACTTTACTCAAAGACCTTATGGATGCCCGCATGCAGGCTTCAGAGTGCGTCAGCTGTAACACATCTTCATCAGGATGCATGTCCTTTGGGTGACAGAGATAATGTGTAAAATCCTTGGAATGCATGAATGTTGAAATGCTGTCTTGTGTGGGTGTACATGTTCTTCTGAGAATACACATACTTTTGCGAGTATAAATACAGGGGCTTTTCCGTAAGCGGGTGAGTTTGTGCGAGCCGCTGTGCATATATGTATACATGTGTAACCGTGTGCCGAGTGTGCCACTGAGAGCCTGAGGGTGAAGATCGTGCCTGGATTAGGACAAAGGCTGGGTGTGTGTTGAGGACTGAGGTCCTCCTCCACATAGTAATTACTCTCTCCACCCGGCACTCTCAGGAGAGCCTCCAGGCCAGGGAGGCGCGGGACCCCGCAGAGCCGAGGTGGAACTGGGCGCCCGGCGCTCCCTCCCCTTGAACCTCCGGCTCCGCTGGGCCCAACCCCAGCGCTGCTGGCGCCAGGCGCCCGGAGAGCGGCGGGTTTCCAGCTCGCCTCAGGCAGGAAACCAGGACCTCCCTTCCCCCCAGCACCTCTAGGGCCCACAGCCTAGGCCGAACTCCCCCATGGGGAACTGGCCAGCCCAGGACCAGGCATTTGTCTCCTTCTCCCCTGTAGTGTCCCCACCTCCCCTTTCCATTTACCCCCTGGTCCAGGAGACAAAATACTACAGTATCAAGGGGACCCAAGGAAAATCATTCATCCTCTCCGGACCTCACTTTTCCCTCAGTACAAGAAAAGAGTTGGCCTTTCTCCCTCTGTCTTCGGACTCAGTGTGCCAGGCACATAGTGGGCGTCAATAAATCATTAAGTGAATGGGGAAAGGAACAAATTTGCCCTCTGAAGAGAGCAGCTACAAATGCTCTTTGCCTTCCACCTTCAGGTCCACGCAGTTTCTGAGAGCAGGGCCACTCCCTCTCCCGCACCCAAGGAAGGGAGGTTGGGAGAGGTTGGTGCGATGGATGGACCCAGGTATGAGGACAGGCATCAGCTGGGAAGCCACTGCTGTGGGAGGTAAGACAGGGAACCCCAGCCCGAAGCGCTGTCACCTTGGGAATTCCCAGTCCTGAGGGAAACCGAGGGAAAACCCCCTGCGGAGAGACTCGGACAGGCCTGAACCGTTCTGGGCGGAGGGGAAGCAGCAGAGGTCGGAGCAGCTGGGACAACTGCTCTGCGCAGCAATCTCTGCGCGGCCGGGTGTGAGCTGCCCTGCGTTGCGGTGCGAGTCCAGCTGCGGTGCGTTTCTCTTACTACGCGAGCCTGGCCGCTAGTGTGGAAGTCGGAGTCCCCTTTATGTGTGCTGACCTCCAAACACTGATTTCTCGCGGTGTAAATTTTGGCAGTGGTGTTTTTTTGTTTTGTTTTGTTTTTTTTAATAAAATCGAACATTCTGAAGTGGCGATGACTTGGTGGAGTAGTAGTTCAGCGTGAGCCGCGCTCCGGACCGATTCGCTCGATTCCCTCGGAGAGGAGGCTGCGTCGCCAGCCGGCAGGGTAGACAGAACACAGGACTCGCCCTGCGGGTGCAAGGTCTGTGCCCCCCTGCTCCCAGCCGGGCGGGTGGGGCCGATGACTAAGGGCTGGGGGTGTCTGGGGGAGAACGGCAGGGGCCGTGCTCCCTCCCGCGGCGCCCTCTCGGAATCGGCGAGAGCGAGCACCCGAGTTCCGAGTTCGAGTTCGGGACCCGGGACAGCTGGAATTTCTGTATTAAATTCCGGAAGGTCTAGAACAAGAACCTTTCTTTCTCTGGCCCTCAGTTTCCCTATGTATGAAATCAAGGGATGAAGGCCTTTTCGCTAGATGACTAGATTTCCTAACTTAGGGAGGGGGGAGGGGTGGCAACCACCTTCCAGGGCGTTGACGAGCCTGTGCCTCAAGTACGCTTTCCCCTCCCCCTCCCCAGCTGGGAACTGGGGGGGGGGGGCGGCGGGGGCGGGGCGCCTCCCTGTCCCTGAAGGCAGCCTGGAGGCGAGGTGAGTGGCGCAAGCTGAGCTTAATACCAGGGCCAGCCACCCCCTCCTCTTCCCCACCCCCCCTGCCATTGGCTCCAGGGAGAGGTTGACATCAAAGCCTCGGCCTTATATAAGCCAGACCCTGAAGGGGAGGCTGCAGAAGGGTTAAACAGGTCTCTCGACATCAGCAACCTCGCGACGCACGGAAGGCGGCGGTGACAGACAGCGGCAGGGTGTGCATCTCTTCTTTAGCCTTGTCTCGGATTCTCCCAAAGCCCGCGCACACCGGAGTGCCGCCCCAGAGCCCACGGCGGCGCCGGCAGTCTCTGGGGTGCATGGGGCAGCACTAGCTGGGCTGGCGGTGCAGGCCAGGTGCCGCTCCAACATGAACCTCGTGGGCGGCTACGCGCACCACCACCACCATCACCACCCGCACCCCGCGCACCCCGTGCTGCACGAGCCCTTCATCTTCGGCCCAGCCTCGCGCTGTCACCAGGAGCGGCCCTACTTCCAGAGCTGGCTGCTGAGCCCCCCTGACGCTGCTCCGGACTTCCCCATCGCTGGCGGGCCACCGCCCACAGCTGCGGCAGCCTCTGCTGCTTACGGTCCGGACGCCAGGTCCTGCCAGAGTCCGGGGCGCCTGGAAGCCCTGAGCGGCCGACTGGGCCGGCGGAAAGGCTCAGGACCCAAGAAGGAGCGGAAGCGCACGGAGAGTATTAACAGCGCGTTTGCGGAGCTGCGCGAGTGCATTCCCAACGTGCCGGCCGACACCAAGCTCTCCAAGATCAAGACTCTGCGCCTAGCTACCAGCTACATCGCCTACCTGATGGACGTGCTGGCCAAGGACGCACAGGCTGGCGACCCCGAGGCCTTCAAGGCCGAAATCAAGAAGGTGGACGGCGGCCGTGAGAGCAAACGGAAAAGGGAGCTGGTAAGTTGGGGAAACTGCATGCTCCAGCCAAGCGCGAGCGACGAGCACCCGAAGGCGAACGCGCAATGGAAGGAGTCTGTATCGCCTTGTGCAAGATTTTGAGAGGCTGCGGGTGTTCTGAGATAGTTGAAATGTGGGACGGTGAGCGTGAGGGAGAAAGAGTCATATTCGAATTTAGTTTGTAGTGTGGGATATTGTTTATAAGCCTGTGAATGAAGACAGAATTTAACGTTTTTGGAGGGGGTCACAGTGTCTTTTTAGAAAATCCATTCGAAGCTTCAGACCCCAGAAAATACACATACCATATATTTCGCTACTGATTTCGAGGGGTCTCTAGCTATCCCTGGGCTTTCCTGGAAGCCATTCAAGAGTACTATAGGAGTTCCTTACTTTAATGTTCATGAGTGTGAATTTATGCTTATGAGTTTAGTTAGTTTTCAAAAGGCTTTTGCTGGAGAGACTAGTCTACTTCCATCGTCATACAGATGGGGGAACTGAGGCCCAGAGTGGGACGGGACAAGAAGGCCACCTACCCGAGGGGTCAGAGGTGCAGCTGGGCTAAAATAAGTCAGGTTTTCTACTCCAAGTCCAGAATGTGTTCCTCCGCGCCACTTCCCACGGGCTAGTTCCAAGGGCGACCTTGATGGTTTGGTGTGTGAACACCGACGTGGGATACGTCTCCCCCACCTCTTTGGCTTTGGAGATCACAGTCTATACTCGGCCTTTCTCGACCCTCCCCGGCGAGGATGACACTTTCTGAGCCAGGTTCTGCTGGCCCAGGGCTGTAGAACCTCAGAGGGCGGAGATTTCCAGGCTGGAGAACTAGTTTCGTGGAAGCTGACTCGAGAGCCCCACCGGGTTTGATCTGACCCGCGGGGGCTGTGGTCAGCTAGGGAAAGCTCACCTGGGGAGACTGGAGAAGATAGCTAGGCATCCAGTCTCGACACCGCGCCCAGGGCCAGAGGAGATGCAGGCCCCAGCGACGCCTCCGTGGTAGTTACTGGGCGTATTCCCACCTTCTACACGTCGCCGCCTCCTTCAAGTAGCTCCGCTTGGTTTCTGCTTGAGAGTGGGGCAGGGGGCCTGCTAGGCCGGGTCGACTGCGCTCTGCCTAGCTGTCTGAAGCTTCCCAGCACCGGCTGGAGGGAACCCAACCAAGTACCCAAGCCCAGGCACTAAACCACTTTGGAAAGCCTGTGCGATGTGTGGGGACAGCAGGTCCGCGACCGAGCAGGGAAAACGGCCGATCCCACCCCTCCAGGCCCAACCCTTGCAGTCTCTCTAGGGTGCCGCCACACCAAACCTAGCGCATCAGTGTCACTAGACGCAGAATATTCTTACGGGGAATTCCAGCGGCTGCCAGCCCATCTTGCCCCAAGAACTCGGCGCATAAAGGCAAATTTTATGAGCCTGTTTGCCTATTTTGCAAACAGAAATCCGTCACTTATTTAAAGGCTCCCAGTTACTGCTCCCAATACCTTCCCCCCACCCCACCCCACTCTATGCTTGGGAGGCTGGAGCAGAACATTTTAAACCTGTCTCTTTCGCCCCTTTTTTTGTGTGTGTCCTCTGGCAGCAGCAGCAGCACGAAGGCTTTCCTCCTGCCCTGGGCCCAGGCGAGAAGAGGATTAAAGGGCGCACAGGCTGGCCACAGCAAGTGTGGGCGCTGGAGTTAAACCAGTGAGCCGGGGCCGCGCCGAGGACCCCGCCGCCGCGCCCGACCCCGGAGGCCCGGGAGGAGAGGAAGGCGGCGGCAGAGCCAGGCTCTGGGTGTCAGGGGCGTATGGGGGCATCCTGCCGAGCCTCTGCTGCGAGCTGGCAGCTCGCTGGCTGCAACAACCCACTTGGATCGCACGTGCAATGTCATTTGAAATTGTTTTTAATACATTAAGAGAAAGAGAAATATATATATATATATCCACCCCCGGAATCGAGAGGGCGGCTCTGGGCACTATGCCGGAGGGAGAGACTGCAGGACCCGAGCGGCCAAGACGCACCCTTCCCACCCTTCTGGAGCGAAATCTGGAGCCCCCAGCGCCTTCCCCACAATGCTATCTGGCTCTTTCTCATCCCCTCCCCACTTCCAGTCCAAACCCTCCAGCGCTCAATTCCCTAATTAAAATGCAATAAGAGGAATCAATAGTTTACTGCCAAGGACAGAGACCCAGATCGGCAAGATGGAGGCCTGCCTTTCGTTGTTGATCTCCCTCAGACAGTGGTGTTTTTATTTTATATTACGTCGCTGCACTTCCTACTTAGTTCCAAGGGAAACACTTTTTTCCTCCCTCCTTCCCTCCCTCCCTCCCTCCCTCCCTCCTTTCCTTCTCTCCCTCCCTCCCTCCCTCCTTTCCTTCTCTCCTACCTTCTCCCCTTCCCTCTGTAAATAAAAGCTTTTCCCTGTGTTGAAAAGTTTTTATGTATTTAAACTACCTACAGTGCCTGCTGCGCTCAGGTGTTTGTTTATTTCCCGTCCCCACCCTTTTTCTACCTCAAATCTATGTGACCACTCACCACCCCCTTTCTTTGCCAAAGCAGTATCTATGCTCTTGACTAATAAAACATTTTCCAAAATTGGAGAAAGCCTGTGTGATGTCTTGGTGGGTATCCCTGGCTTCATTGTTTCTGCTCAGTGGAGAGTCTCCTGTTCCTACTTTCGATAAATGCCAAACCAAACTGCAAATCAAGCCGAGGGGAGGGGCCTGGAATGAAGAACAAAGTTCTCCTTAGAATATAATCGCGGGATGTGATAACTTTCGTGAACCCAAAGAAAGGAAAACTGAAAAGGAATTAGGCCCAGATTGTTAGGCTAGGATTTAGGTGGGTCGGCATGCGGGTTGGTCTAGCGCCGGGTTAGCATGTCTGCATCCATGTCTGCAGGCAGTGGGTCTGGGGTTATCGGAAAGGGGCGTCATCCCGAGGTCAGTGTCGCTGGGAAGAGAGGGATGCGCTTAAGAATCCTGTGTTTATGCAGATGAAATGATAAACGCGTAGGTATACGTGTAATGGTGCAGGAACCCACACGGAGCCCAGTGCCTGTGCAGGGGGCAGGCACCGTGCACTCAGCACAGCACCCAGCATGCTGTAAGGCCTGGACGAGCCACAGCAGCTATTGTCTTATACGTGAGTGAAGTAAGCTTGTGAATGCTTATGGTTAAATGGACACATTTGAGTTTCTCTCCAGAAACAACACACTCAACAAATAACGGTGAGAGAATATGTGTTTGTGCAAAGGGGTGGGGTATGTGCATTCTAACCCCGCCACTTGTGCAGCAGCCATCTTGGTGCTCCCACGTGCGCGCCCGTGGCTGGGCGTGGGGGTGACTAAAAGTGTGCGCACTCGCCAAGTAGTGGCCCGTGCTGAGCTAAACCGGGGCAGGCAAATGAAGACGTTTACCAGCCCTGAATAACAGAATACAGACAACGAGTTTTGCTGGCGCACCACTGTGTGCGAGGCGCTCGGCTAAGCGCTTTCCTGCCTCTGAACAGCTCCCACGATTGCCCGAGGATCGCGTGATCTCCAGTGCTTGTACAGGTCTCCCGCGCTTCCTCCGAGAGAGGCGCGAGGACACGCGCGCGGGCCCCTTGGCGCATTCTAGCTCCACATCAGGAGCTAGGGGACCTCGGCTTGGGGCCGAGAAAGGAGACCTCTGGCAGCTCCGGGGCCAGGCTTGTCCAGGAGCCTCGTTCTGGCACCGGGGTGAATATGGGGCCCCATTAGTCTTGGCTGTAAACACCGTGGCAGGGGCCGAGCGGCCACGCGGGCCTTTCCGGACACGAAGGAGTTAATAAAAGGTGTTTTATGGACGTGAGGAAACGGTGGGGGAGGTGTGAGCTTCTCTCCACTTCTACCCCCCTACTTTTTTCTTTTTTCCCTCTCGCCACCCGCCTCCAGATCAAACAGGCCGGTGATTTAACTAGGGCAACACCTCGCGGTAATGAGCCGTCCTGGCACACCCCTCCCCCTCCCAGTTCCCGGCCCCAGGCCCCAAGGCCCCTCGGGCAGGAGCAGGAAAAAAAAAAAAAGAAAAAGAAAAAGAAAAAAATCGAGTCTCCCCCCCCCCCTTTTTCTTTCCAATAGCTGGGAAGCCCCTTAGAAAACCTGGTACTCACGGGGACACTGAAACTCAGAGAGCAAACTGACGGAAGTGCCCCAGCACAGAGGGGGCCTTTCTGGGATTCGAACCCAGGACTCCACTTAGTTTAGGACCTTCCTTGGTCTAAACGCTGAGCGCAACTCTGGGGACTATTTTTAGCCCCCGAAGCATCCTAGGCACGGGAAGAATGCGCACGGGTCCCGCTTTTTTGTATCCCTGGCCAGTGAAAGGAGAGAGGGTACGGACGGTACCGCCTGCGCAGCCGAGCCACACTGGGCCTACCCAGGCCTGATCAGAAAACCCCTTCGGGCAGGGCCCGAACACCCACTGAGCCGGTGGAGCCTCAGGTTCAGCCCAGCCCGGTCCGGTCCGGTCCAATCTCAGCCCAAGGACCTGGGAGCTGAGATGCGGCTGCGCCCACTGAGGGATCAGCGGGCGTCCTCCCACACTTTCCCCAAGCCTTATTCCAGGGGCTTTGGATGCCGGCGTCCCAGTCCCAGCCCCCTTCTGGCCTGGAAAAGCTGAGCCCCCGGAGAGGGACGGAGTAGCTCCAGGTTTCACAAACCAGTCTGCCCCGGGGCTCTAGATGGTCTCAAACTTCTCACCTGCCGCCGGCTCTCAAGCCTCTCCCGGCCTTTAGTCTTTCCCTTCCGTGAAATGGCTGGAGAGCCTGTGGCTTACCGTCTTACTCTCTCCCAGGGTTCAACACGGTTTGTCGGAAACCTACCTCGATCCGGCTGTGGCAGAAGCAGTGTCATTATTATTATTTTTAAGGGCATCACCTTCTTTTTTTCAAATCTGGGGGGAAAACGGAATGGTCACGGACTTAAAAGTAAATTCCAGGAGCTTCTCATAAGGAAATAGTCATTGATGTTACAAACCTTTAACTACCGGGACTAGTCTACTAAGGAGTGAAAAATAGGAAACAACCCAGGTGTACTATAATTACAGAATTATAACTGGTTAAAAAAATCCATCCGTGTCGTGGGTGACTACGCAGCCACTAGCAAAATATGTTAGAGTTGACATGGATATTGTTCACGAGATATTGAGTATGTGTGTGTGTGTGAGTGTGTGTGTGTGTGACTGAAGACTGTCCATGGCCTTTGTGGAAAAATAAATGAATGAACGAATAAATATGGTACCATTCATGGGGAAAAAGTGGAAGAAGACATCAAGACATTCATACCTCTACCTATGAGTTGTGGAAACAAGGATCATTTTGACTTTTCCTCTGCTCAGCTATTTCTTTTTCTACAATTTCAGATGCTGAATAATATAGTTTTTAGAATAAAAAAATTAAGCTGCAATTTTCTTCTAACTTCTCTTGAGGTCAGCATACTCTCTGGACACTGTTGAGTCAATACACATTCATTGAGCACCCACTTAATTTATACCCAGTGTCTAGCTGTGGGTATAAATATAATGAGCAAGAAAAAAATCCATATATTCACCACCAATTAACATACAATAGTAAATGTTTGTCTTGAAGAGTTGAACATTCCTTCTACACAGCAAATACAGACTTTTCCTCACATTTAAAACCTATTAATGCATGAAAGAATAACAACAGCTAAAATTTGTTAAGGAAATTATGTAAGCCCTTGGCATGCATTATTTCATTTATGCTTAACGAGGATTATTTCTCGTAAACCTCGTGAGGATTGAGTGAGGCTAATACTGAGGAAGCTCAGGCTCAGAGAGGTGAAGGGTTTGGTTGATGGTCACACAGACAATAAAGGCTGGGAGAGCTTGGATCAAGGGGCAGGGTCTGGCTGTCTCCAGGGACGTGGTTTTTCCCCACATCTCGGAGGACCTCTAGGATGTGCATACGCGTGTGTGTGCATACACAATACAGCCTCTCAGTCTGACCTTCCTTAGTAGAGGAAGGTAGAGAAAGAAACACAAGGGGGTTTGTGAAAGGATCTGAGATTCTAACTTGAGCCTTCGCCTGGGACCCTCTTCCTCTGTCCTGGCTCAGAGTGGATCCCATCTATACAGCGAGGAAGGGGGTGGGCTCCTCAACCTCTAGGTTCCTTCCTGTCTGTTACACTGACGCTGGGAATTGACTTCCCGCTGGTGAAAAACTCAGCGTGTTATTCTTCATGCCAGCCTATGATGTCTGCATAGCGCACGCACCTTTCCTTGAAACTTTCGCTTCTCTGAGCACATTTTTCTCCCCAGAAACTAGAAGGAAGCAGGGTAGGGATTATGACTCCTCACGGACAGAAGGAGAAAGGAAAACCCAGAGAGGTGAAGTGATCGGCTCAGGGACACATGTCTATCAAGGGATTAGAAGGCAGCCCAGAGGCTTCAGGCCCAGGGCTCTTTTGGAAAAGGCTATGGGCCCTTTCTCTTCATGCAACTAACAGTTAAGCTTATGGTCTTGCTAAATCCTCATAAAAGAAACGAAACTAAGAAATCAGCCAATCTCATTTTTAAATGAAAAGTGACTGGGAAGAAAAAATATGCAGGCTCTAAAGTGTCTGAAACCAGTCTCCTGATTTAAACCTAATTTGTTTGAAAAAAAAATTTTTTTTTTTAGCCGAGTGAGTTTTTACAGCTGAGCTCTCCCAAACCCATAAAAAACAAGGTTTATATGGGAAATAGTGAAAGACTCTTAACTATAATACACAGCGTCTAATGTAAGCAGACATAGACACTATATAAAGCTCCTACGAATGTTATTAAAACAAACAGAAATACACATTTATCCCCACAGAATGGACAACGGAAGGCATCGGACTTCCAGGGAGTTCCAGAAGCTTTAAGGTTCACTGAAATGTTCAAAGCACCCCATAACACGAGGACTTCAAAGACCCTTACTCACTATCCAAACATTTCCCTCATTTTACAGAAGGGAAAACTGAGGCCCCAAAAGGGGAAGACTTTGCCCAAGGTCACACAGGGAGTTGTATTCCTCTTTCTTTTGTCTACTTAACACCTTTGACTCCTAGTGAAGGATAAAGAACAATTCAGTGGCCAAGAGATCCCATATACGTTCCTGAGCCTCCATTTTCTTATCTACAAAATGGGAGAGAGCATTGCCTGGACTTCCTGGGTGTGTGAGGATTGAATGAGATAAGCTGGGCAAAGGATGCAAGGTGGTCCACTGCAGAGCTCCTCTTATTACTTTCCTTAACCCTCACGATAACCTTGTAAGGCATTAAGGATTTATTTCGGCTTGTTTGCCTACATGTTTTGGAAAGGTAGGACATATTTCTGACAGGCACAGAAGGCTGTTGTGACTTGTCCAAGGGCACACAGCCAGTGAGTGGATTCCTGGTTCAAAGCCCTCACATTCCAAATCATGAAGGTAAACTGAGGGGCAGGCAGGCGATAGCAGTTGAACCTTGAAACCATATGAGGCAGTGCTATACAGTTGAAATATAATGCAAGTCACAAATGCGAGCTATGTATGTATTCAATAATTACAATTTCTTTAGAAGCCACATTAAAAAGTAAAGAAAAACAGATGAAATGAAATGTAATAATATATGTTATGATATTTATATATTATATATTCATTTGATTGAATGTCTAAAATATACTTTCAACATGTAGTCAATATAAGATTGTTAATGAGATATTTTACTTTTTTTTCATACTAAGCCTTCAAAATTGGGGGCGTTTTATACTTAAAGCACGTCTCAGATTGTACCACACTGCAAACATTCAATAGCTACATGTGGCTAATGGCTGCCATATTGAACAATGCAGGTCTTAAGGCTCATGTAGCAGGAATTTAAAACACACAGCTTTATTTAATCGTATCAATAAATAGCCGCCATTTACTAACCATTTACTGTGTATCAGGCAGCAGTGCTCAATATATATGGGCTCACTGACCCCCTTTGAACAACCACTGGAGGTAATTTGTTCATAGTTACATAACTATTAAGATGCAGGCTTTGCTTGTAGACCCCAACCCATCTGTCTCCCAAACATCTTTTAGCTGCTGAATTCCATGACTTCCAGAGACATTTGAGGACTGTGGTTGGACAGTGAGCTATGGAGGGTCCTTTAGGGGTTCCACCCATCTAAGATGGGCTAACAAAACCGTTCCTCAACCCACAGAAATCTTGTCAGGCTAAAATAGGAACAAGTCTTTGAAAGGGTTTTAAAACATAGAGAATATAGCCCAGAGAAGGGGCCAAGGTCAATAGGGAGGTCTAGTCTGGCACCCAGATGAGCTTGGTTAGATGAGCTGTGTGACATTGGGCAGGTTTATTAACCTCTCTGAGCCCCAGAGCCCTCTTCTGTAAAAAGGAAAGCAGAACAGCTCACAGAGTTGTGAAGATCCCAAAGCTCTTAGCCTGGCCCAGCATAGACTGTGACCAACACGATCTACTATTACTGCTCTTGTAGTTTGGGCTGGGCCTGATTTGGAAGCAACCAGGAATGGCAGGTCATGGGAAGGGAAGATGGCCTTCCCCAGCTACCTGAGCCCCAGCTCGTGGCTCAGGGTAGTACTCTGGCAGTCCAATGGTAGGATGTGGGGGGTGTTCATGGGAGTGTGAGAACAGCTGGTGCAGTGGAAGGAGCACTAGACATAGAGGTCAAGAGGAGGGGGTTCAGCCTTCTGCATGAACTTGGGTATTTTAGTGTCCTTAATGGACCTTGGTGTTATCTATAAAACAGAAGGTGGGACCAGAGATCTAAGTACCTTCCTGCTTTGACTGTCTGTATTTTTAGAACAGTATGAATCAATGCATTCATCAAACGTTGCATCTGTGAGAGGGACAGAAAATGCCCCTCAGCCTTCCCATGTAGTCTGGGGCTGCCAATGCCTAAGAGGAGGGCGCCACCTGGTGGCCACATTCCCTCTGTGTTTTGTGGAGAGAAATGAGCCAGGTCTCCAAACTCCGCGCTGTGCAGAATGACTGGAGAGTGCCAGGCACACTTTTTCTAACTTCTTTTTCAGTTCAAGGAGACAGAGAGGGGTCACAGAGCCAGGAGTCCTGGGCAGGAGCATAACTCCTGAGAGAGGTTGGGGTTTTACAATCCAAGATCTCTGAAGCTTTCTTCCCTAAAGGCACTTTGGGACAGGAGTCTGTGTTCCCCAATTACGTAAAGTCTAAAATGCATCAAGTATTTTCTTCTGCTTCTTGTATAGGAGCCACTGAACAAAACATAATCTTCTGGTAACTCAAAACCCTTTTGCCACTACTGCACGGGGCTAACGGCATGCAGATGGCTGTTTCCCCCTGCACTGACTACTTCAGACCTCTGGATCCTGAGCTGTAACAGCTTTTCGCTACCCTGCCACCTTCCCCATACTGTCATTATTCTACTTCTCTCTGCGGTAGAGGTCGCATGGTACACAGAAGAGTCAGAATGGTTTGGTTTCAAATTCTGGCTCATCCTGATACCTCTATGTCAGCCATCTAATTTCTCTGAGCCTGAGTTTCCCCACCTGGAAGTGAGGGATTATCGCTTGTTGGCAGGTTTGTCTGAGGAATACGGGCTATATAAACAGTAACAGAATAGAAAAAATATTCTACCACATTGTCAGGCACCCAGTAGGTGTTTAACAAATAATAGCTATTATTTCTGCAGGTATGTCATCCCGACTGCTTGGGAAATATTCCTAGAGGGAAACACAAATAGAATGCGTTTGAAAATGGCATTAGAAACCAGAAATAAAACACTCTTACTGCTGAAGGTGGAGGAACCACCTTGGAACTGTTAAAATTGTCTCAGCCAAGTTCAACCTCATCTAGTTAAGGTAAACCCTACTGGCAGGATGGGCTTGTCAGTAACTGGGCTTCGCTAAGCTTCCTTAGATACGACTCCACCTTCAGGCTGTGGCTGTTGACATGGCTGAGTCTGACCCCTGCCCAGCTGACTTCACTGCTGCCCCTGAAGCCCGTGCCACTCCTGCATGTGGACATCTCCTAGCAGGATCCTCGGAGGGTCTGGCTTAACACAAGTCTCCTCACTTAGCAGAGCCCATCCCTGCTGGTGGCCAGGAGCCCTAAGGAAGTCTCCTTAGCCGCCTTAATTAAACTCGTTACATTTGCTAAGCCTCATTGGCTTCTCTAAGGCAAGAGCCTATTACGCAGGCATGCACACTTGTGTGCACGCACGCACGGCTCCGTGCGCTGGGCTCCGAGACTTCATCGCAGGGCCTGGCATTTTTAGCTGTGTCGAGGTATTAACTGCTCTGAAATTCCCGGCTCCTGGAGGACAGGGTCCGTGTTCAGTTTCTCTTAGGCAGCCAGCCCACCACAGACACACATTTTCTTGACCACATTTGTTGTTTGGATTGATTTTTAATAATAGTAGGTTTGGTGACTCCACTTGCAAGCTCCTCACTTGGGCATCTAAGGTTTTCTGCTCCGGACTGGACTTCCCCTCACCCTCTGTCTCCTGCCAAAGCTTCCGTCTCCTTCATGGGCCTGCATAGGAGCCTCTTCTTCCAGGACATTCCCTTGCTTTTCAGAAAGCCTTTTTTCTTCCTATTTTACCCTTACTCTGAATCCTGTAGCTACAGATGTAGTATGGTTATATACAGAGTTGGTAAAGAGATTCTTTGATATGCCTACAGATGTGGCCATAGTCACATATGCAGGCATTTGTGCATATATGTATATACATATAGGTGTATACATGTGATATATAACTGCACTCCCACGTTGTATATATTCATACTCGTAAAATTTGTATACATATATAGTATATATAGCTAGTATTTCTAAACTGATAGAAGTATTCTGTCATTATTATTTTACAATTTTGACACATATAATTATATAAAAGTATAATCGTTTTAAAACCGGTCCCCAATTATTTGACATACAGGTTGTTTCCAGTTCTTCCCTGTTCTAAAATACTCCCATGAGATACTAGCTTCTTCAATTAGTAGGCAGCAGGGCACAGTGGTTTCTGGAGTCAGAAGGACCTGTGTTTGACTCTCATCCTCATGACTTTCTGATGACCTTGGACAAGCCATTCCCCTTTCTCAACTTCTGTTTTCTTGTCTACAATATACAGAGAATAATCGTACTGATAGGGTCCTAAGGCATGTCAAGTGCTTAACACTGGACCTATCACATAGTAAGTGCTCAGTGAAAAAAACCCAGCACCCATCTGGAAGGCAGAAGATGAGAATGTACTTTGATTTCCCCACTCACCAGTGTGAGCTGTATGTTACTATTTTGTAGTGTGTCACAACACCCATGGAGCTAATGGGTGATCGTCTTTTATAACAATTAAGTACCACTCAAATTTAAGTTCATGTTATTGTCTTTTACTTCTCTGTTTTCTACAGGTTTTAGGAATATGTAACTTTATGCAAGCGGAGTGTATATGTTTTGAGGGCACTTAAAAATATTGCTTTGCTATTTTATAGATTTGGTGAAAATGGTTCAGGCCCATTGGAAACAATTTGGAGAATACCAGAAAAGCACAGAGGAGAAAGTAAGACTTCAAACCCCACCGTGGTTGGCATGTTGGTTGTGGCCTTCTCTTATTTGCTACTCTCGTGGTGCCCTGGGAAGGACAGGGCAGGCGTCAGCTGTTTCAGAAATGTCTGTCGACTTCAACCAGATTGACTCTTTAACAGTGGCACGCTCCAGCTCTGTCCCTCTCAGCCAACCTCTGACAGTTTCATTAACCCCTTTAAATCATGCAGGTGCCTTTACACCTCCTGGGCTTGTTAATCTCTGTTCAGGTCTGGTAAGTTAAAACCTGGCTGGAAAGTTGGATGTACCTTGTTAACCTCCATTAAACCCTATTAAATTTCCTAACTAGAGTCTTAGTGACTTCTAGGAATCCCTCATTAAAATTTAGTAAATTCAGTTGATGGGGACAAGGGTAAGTGTTGTGGCTGCCCTGCTTCAAAGCGTGACATTCCTGAATTCTTTGATGGTGGGGTTGGCGTGCCCTAGGACCAGATGACCCAATCCTGGGAGTGCCTCTAGCTCTCTTACTTGGGCAAGTTCCTCAGCCTTGCTGCATTTACACCTCTGTAAATTGGAGTTAATAATAGTTCCTACTTCATATGATTGTGGTAAGATCAGATGAATCAATGCAAACTGTAAAACCTGTAATGTGTCTGGCATGCATACTACACTTATATGGCTATTATTTCTGGATATGAAAGGTACTTATATACTAAAAAACTGTTACATAAATGGAAGATTCAATTCAGACATTGTGTGTCCTTCTACATGCCAGGCACTGTGCTAGAAAATGTGGATTAATGTGGATTATTTCCACTCTGGTTTTATGCAGACTGAAGATCATCCACTGGAATGATTCATCTCGACAGGGTCTTCGTGGCTGTGCATGTCACTGTACTTGCTCAGGCTCTGACACTTCTGAGCTGTCTGAGGTTGAACATAGCTCCCTGGCTCTTAGGGAGTTGGACTCAGTGCTTTCTAAACCTGGATGTGCATACAAGTTCCCCAGATTTTGTAAAAGTAGTTCCTGGGCCCCACTTCAGGAGATTCTTTTAGCAATTCTCACTGCGAACTTTTAACCAGAATCCAGATGAGGTTGAAGCTGCTGGACTGGGAAACCCCTAGACCCGACGAGTGCTCAACTTTTTGGGCGTGAGTCTTACCTGGGAAAATTAGATTTACATTCCTGAAATTCAGCCTCTGAGCTTTCCCTTCTGAGAATCTGGCATGGGGACCCAGGAAGTGGCTCTTTCAAAAACACTGAACCACAGATGATCTGATATTCAATATTCCAAAGGCCTATTTTGAAAAATAAGTGTCTGGTTCCCAGTGAAACTTCTAATGATACATTCAGATGTGGGTTCATCCTTCCATGACAACCAATGTCTGTGCATTCTTAAAGGAGGTTGACTTCAGACAGGGTCAGCCTGTTTGGGGAAGCTTGGGGACAACGCATGCCTTTGAGGCTCAGTGGGTGATGGGTGAGGACGTGGGGCAACCCTCAGCAGTCGGACATGAAAGAACAGGAGGGCAGCAGA
Organism: Saccopteryx bilineata; assembly: GCF_036850765.1. Taxonomy (NCBI): domain Eukaryota; kingdom Metazoa; phylum Chordata; class Mammalia; order Chiroptera; family Emballonuridae; genus Saccopteryx; species Saccopteryx bilineata. Next base: position 178,485,960 of record NC_089493.1, on the reverse strand, counting down.
CTGCAGAGCGGAAGGAATTTATGTTACACCTCAATTGAAAGGGCAACAAGTTATGAAAATTGGAACTTCCTTTGCTTTCTGAAGGAAATCAACTTTAAGGGATCCTTAAGTCAGGGTAGTCAACCTTTTTATACCTACCGCCCACTTTTGTATCTCTGTTAGTAGTAAAATTTTCTAACCGCCCACCGGTTCCACAGTAATGGTGATTTATAAAGTAGCAAAGTAATTTCACTTTATAAAATTTATAAAGCAGAGTTACAGCAAGGTAAAGCATATAATAATAATTACTTACCAAGTACTTTATGTTGGATTTTCGCTAAGTTTGGAAGAATAAATATTTATAAAATAACTTACTATAGTTAAATCTACTTTTTTATTTATACTTTTGGTTGCTCCGCTACTGCCCATCATGAAAGCTGGAACGCCCTCTAGTGGGCAGGAGGGACCAGGTTGACTACCACTGCTCTAAGTGATGGCCTTCAGCAACATTCATCATTAATCACAGTGACAGCCAGACTCCCCGCCCTCCTTGCCCCAAAATGCTTCCTGAACAGTCACTCTCCACACTACTGACAGGGGAGGACAGGAGGGGAGGAGGGAGGACACTGTAAATTTTGGTGCTGCTTACAGTTTTAGAGCTAGCATGTATTCTAGCTAATAAAAAGTACTTACTGCATTTCTTTCTTTCATGCTGCTGAGGACAGAGGTGTGCTTTAAGTGACACTAGTGACAGATTTGAAGTGAAAGACCTGAGTCAGACTGAGGCTTGGCTGGGCAGGGAGCTTCATCCAATGGGCCTCATGGACCTCCACCAATCAAGCTCAGTCCGATAACCCTTTATGTCAGGGGACTTGGTTAAAAGGCGGATTCTAATTCAGTGGATGGCTTGGCAGGTGATGGGGGCAGAGATTTCTAACAAGAACTCTGTACCTACTGTTAAATTTAAACATTGAGGTAAATTATTTACATAAAGGTCTACATTTCCAGCTCCTCTTGTCAAACTGCAAGAACAGGCCACGCCAAGCTAGCATTCTCACGTGGAACACCAGGCTGGAGCCAAGGAGCGGTTGCCCCCCCCCCAGAAGAAACCGGAAGTTCCCAGTTTGCAGCACGCCCCCTGCATAATTTCAATTTGCAGATCTTCTTCCAGTTTACTTAGGACTCTCATTTTATAGACCAGGGGTCGGGAATCTATGGCTCGTGAGCCAGATGTGGCTCTTTTGATGGCTGTATCTGGCTCGCAGACAAATCTTTAATAAAAAAAATAACGTTAAAAATATAAAACATTCTCATGTATTACAATCCATTCATTTCCTACCGCTCATGTTCATGGTTGCAGGTGGCTGGAGCCAATCACAGCTGTCCTCCAGGACAACACCAAATTTTTATTGGATAATGCGTAACATACACAGGTCGTTGTATGGCTCTCATGGAATTACATTTTAAAATATGTGGCGTTCATGGCTCTCTCGGCCAAAAAGGTTCCCGACCCCTGTTATAGATGGATAACCGAAGACCCAGAGAGGGAAGCTATTTGCTGAGGGTGTCTGTTATGCTATGCAGCATCCAGGCTTCAGATCGGGCTGTTGAAGCGCAGTCTCTCCATGTGAGTGAGCGGGAGAGCAGGTCTAGACCCAGCGCCCAAACTTCTGTGATCGAAACTCACTTGGTGTGCACTGGGACCGAACAGGGGAGCGGAGGAGCCAGTCCTCGCAGCCAGGAGGAAAGACCGCTGTCATCAATCACTGATCTACGCAGCCAGGGGCCAAGTGAGAAAGTGAAAGCACCCGAACTCCACGTGGACGTTCAAAGAGAACAACGGAGTGTGTCTCTTGTTACTCATTCAGATCGTTTATTAAGAACGAAGGTTGGGCCGTCCCATCTGTGTGATATTGCAACATGAAAAGTCACATACATTACTAAGAAGACCCCACAGAATTGAGAGCCTTTCAACAGTACAGAGCCATAGATTACAAAATTAAAATACAAATGATCCCCCAAGTTTGGCAGGAAACATGTACAATATGAGGAGGCCTGGAATGGAAGGGCACTTGCTTTGCAATAAGGCAGTTACAAAATGGAAAGAAAACCCACCCCCCAAAACACTCCAATGGGCTTAACAAATAGAAGAAATGTAAAGCAGGGAGGGATCCTGTACAACCTGTCATTGGCAAAGACGTGTCCATTAAGTGAAAGCAACGGAAGGGTTTGTGTTTGAAGATGCAAGCTAGATGAAATTACTGATTGTAGACATTTCTATCTTAAGAAAAGGTCCCACCCTGCCCCAGTCTGTAGTCTACCTGAAAACACCAGGTCACCTTTACCTTCCTGACCATAAACTTGGAAACAGTCAGTAATAACATGAAAGGAATAAAAAGGCACCCCTAAAGCACCATGCTTCCCAGGGCATGATCTCGAACTCACCTGTCCTTCAGTTCAACTGCTTAGCTCAGTAACAGGCTACAAGGCTGTGAATCATAGGCCGCAGAGCTGTGTCTGTCCAGTCAGGGCCAACGGAATCACACAAGCTCCAAGGACAACCTGAAAGGTGGAAGTCTGACCAACAGGTCACGGAGCAAGCCCATTTCATGAGAATTTAGGTTCTAGGACAACACTAAATCTCCTGCCAGCACTTCTGAACCATGGTCTTCAATTATAAGCTAGTTCTGTTTGTCCTTTCCACTTGTTTTCGCAAAACTCAGAACTGACTGCTTTCCTAGTCATTCACTCAATCTGGAGTTCTGTAGGCGGGGCTTGGGAACCTCCGCTCGGCTGTAAGATCTCAAGAATCCGAGGCAGGTCATTCTGGACTGCATTAGGGTCATGCTGCAAGTCAGAAAGGGAGAAGGCAGGAGGATGAGAGGTTAGTCCAGATAATGCCGTGTGACCCAGGGAGTTTTTTTAAATTTTAGTTTCTCCTTCTCTATAACTGAATTGGACAATAGCAACCATGTAGAATGTTCAAGCTTGAAAGTATGGCACGGCCCTGACTCCCCCAAGTTCCTAGGCAGTATTTTCTTGGTAAAAACAGTATTTGAAATACTTGTTGGAATCTTAAGGTACAAGCCCTCAGCAGCCATGGAAACTTAACACTCCACAGGGGAACATTTAAAAATTTTCTAGCTAAAGTTTTCCGTAAGTGATGCGAGCATCAGTTTTTGTGGGGCAAACACAGAACTAAGGCTTCCTCTGTCTCAGGTTTTTTCATCAGGCCAATAGCATGCCCACCTCCGCTGATGCCCTCTGTCAACTTCGGCAAGGACAAGTGAGAGCAACCAGGCTGATGGGGTGCCCTCAACATTCTCCAACAAGGAACTAAGTGCACCAAAACTCAGCGGGGTGGATAGTCAGGACAACAAAGTATCTATTTGCTAGCTGCTCCATTTCAAAAGATAGTTGCTATGCCCTGGGACAGTGTCAGCAATTAGGTCCTTGGCCAAGAAGAACAACTTGTTCCATGTGACCCACACTGGGCAGAGACTCAGATGGAAGTTACAGAGAACGTAGAAAAGCCAGAGGTTTACAAAGATAGAACCAGATACTCCCACGAGGTAGTGAGTTCTCTGTCCTTAGAGGTGTTTAAGCCCAGGCTGCTCATACCCTAGGTGGGATCGTTGTAGGCAGAATGTTAGCACCGATGGGGAGACTGGATTGGATGACTGAAAGCCCCTTTCCCAACTTTTAGATCTTGTCATTATAATGACTGAGAGCTTGCAGATGATTTTCATGAAGCAACTACTGTGGACTGGGACAGCCTATTTCAATAGGCAAGGACCCCAGAGTAAGCTGCTTTTCCTACCTTCTCCCTTCTACCAGGGAGCTATCCCGTAGGATAGTGACAAAGAGGTTCCCACAAAATAAACAGCTGAAATGCCAGGGATAGACGCGACATTCCAACTGCAAACAACGATTAATATCTGGTCTCTGGACGGCTAGCAGTGAGTATGCAGCCATGATAGGAACATCTAGCGATTAATATCTGGTCTCTGGACGGCTAGCAGTGAGTATGCAGCCATGATAAGAACGTCTAGTGATTAATATCCGGTCTCTGGACGGCTAGCAGTGAATATGCAGCCATGATAGGAACGTCTAGCGATTTGGTGTCTATAACATGTAAGTGAAATTCTTCTTCATTTGACAACACCAGTCTTGAATCCTTAGTTTTGATCTTTCATGGGGTTCAGTTATAATCGTTTTCAGGTGCTATTGCCAACTTTAGAGTTTATTTGTTGAAATAAGAAGTTTATCTATTTGCTTTTAAAGCCTTAAAATGAAGCAACATGAATAGCAGGATATTGGCATTTCCATGTGACAAGCTTCCGGCCGTATGAAGAACCACACTAGGCTGGGACTGAGGCAGGAACCATACTCTTAAGAAGACAACACCAGTTCTATCTTAAATTCCAGTTTGCCCAGGAGCACCAAGAGGAGAGAAGGCAATGTTGCAATGTTACAGGTGGAGAGAAGCATGAGTCCTTAACCTGGTGGCATAAAAACGCAGGTAGCCAAGACGAACACTGCTTTCCCAGAACCCACTGCTCCCTGAAGCCAGGCCCAGCTGCTTCGGAGAGCCTGGCCGTTTCCAACAGGCAGAAGTCTCCTGCTCACAGAGAAGCCACGGGAAACTGCAGAAGAGACTAAGGCAAGTGGTTTAGAGTTTGATGAAAGAACAGACTTCTTCATACAAGACAAAAGTAAGTTCAGACAGCTTTGTCTTTTCTCTCACATGATGTGTTTTCAAAGGTGAAAAAGACACCCACAGTCTCCACTCTCCACAAGCAGCTCTCTTTAGGGGAAAGACGGCATGCACTCAAGTGCACAGAGCATCTGGCTGGAGGTGGAAAGCTTCCCTGGGCTCCACTTTGGAACAAAAGTATTCTTACAGACACACTTGAACAGATGGGTCCTAACCCCCCACGCATTCTCCTACAGAAATGTACTGCTGTCTCTCTCAACTGGGAAAACAGATCTGCTGTTAGAAAAACAGTGACATGCCCTACACATCCATTATTTTGGTTTAAACATCAGAAAAATATACCTTCTTTCTCAATTAGATGGGGACACTTCCAGACAGGTTTCCAATGTCTTCACCTACAGGCCAAGCTGCCCTCAAACTCCAACCTGATGAGAAAAAATGCCCCCTGACAAAGGAGGCTTGGTGTTGGACACCATCAAAGCCTTTCTAGTTCAGCCTTTCAGAAATAAAACCTAGGTAAGTCACACACCTTTGAGCCTTCTTGATGCCTACACATCAACATCCTTCAGCTATAAGAAGTGAGACAGTCTACATACACACACACTGGATCTGAATGACCGAAACACTCAGAGCATCCTGACTGCCATCCACAGCCAGGTGTATTAAAATAAGACCTCCTCAGAGTCTAGAGTATGTTCTATGTACAGTCCTTTACACATATTTAAAAAGGCTGCGATCTGCTAGACATGCATTTTGGACACTGGAGCAAGCTTTGCGGCGATGGAGCACACTGCGTTTTGGTGCAAGTGGTGGCCCCGCCCCCAGGCTACAGGAAGCAGGGTACTCTGCTCCACAGAACGAGGCCGCCACACTGCTCAGTGGGGATTTTCATTCGGATTTCTGGTATACTCAGGATCAAGCCATCTTTGAGACATTAAAACTCTGCCAGGCCAGGCTGTCCATGGCTCCGTTTGCTATTTAAGGCTTAAGAAAGAACTCAGATTTAAAACCGAGTAAGAAAATGATACTTTCGACCACAGTGTATGTCAAGATGGTCCGAAATGAGCATCGCATCCTTTTCTTCCCTTTTTCTCCCATTCCCTGTGCACACCCTATGCCCCCAACACACTGATTGGAAAATTTTGGAAAAGCAGACTTTTGAATATAAAGCTTTGTTTTCAAAGGATACTTTGGCTGTGACATAATTAGATAGAGGAAGCTGAGTTTTTGAACATAAAAAAAAATCAGGTAATTATTAATACTTAAAAAAACCATTTAGCAATCTTTCTCCCTAAAAGGGAGGCAAACTGCTCATAAAAATGAGCATTAGCTGGCACTGGTCTCTGTTGCCCAAATCCATAATTTGTCGCTGACCCCAAGCCCAGGGCGCCATGGCCAGTCAGCCTTTCTCCCCCAAGCTGGACCTCTGAGCAGGAATCACGTGGTCCTCGGCAGCTTTCTCGGTGGTTGTGAACTATGGATTGGTACTTCTGAAAACATGAGCCCCAGACCATTAAGCATCTCTATTTGCCAAAGCATGGCTGAAATCATTGCGTATTATGATACATAATATGTATATGATACATAATACACCCCAAAGAGTGAAGTGTAGAGGGGTGTGCAAAGGGCCTATGTATCTGTGTTTCTGGCACCTCCAGACACAGCTTGGCAGATGTGACCGTCCTCAAGGACTCATTTGGTCTGTCTTGTTGGTGAGTTGGGATTTCCTCCACACTCAGAAGCTGAGTGGTCAACCACAGAAACGGCAGAGGTCTCAAACTAGAGGCATGAAGCATGTCACAAGGCTGGCACTGCTAGTGACAGCTCAAGTAGCCAACGAATACTGACAGAGTGCCTACTGTGTGCAAGGCAGAGGCCCGCAGGGGGACCACGGTCAAACTGATTTGCTGACAAAAGACAAAGCCTGCGACAAGGCAGGGCCACCGTGTGCCCAGCACACTCGGCCTGCTCACACACCTCCACCGTCCCCTGGACCCTGCTGCTATTCCCGGGCTCCTCACACACGTGGCCGCGTGGGATTACATGTGACTACCCAAGTATCTGTCATCTCTCACTTCCAGTAGCACTGACTCAGTGCTTTCCTGAATACTGCAATACATAGTTGTTCTGTAGTTCTTTTTATGATCTTTTTTTCTTAGCCCAGTAGATGCCTTAAAAGAAAGTCTTTGTATACACATGCTGAATCAGGAGACTATAATCCTCCTGATCAAAAAGATTTACAGTATTTATCATTCAACTTTTTTATTTATAATAAAACTTAAAAGTCTTTATGGGCTTAAATGTAGCAGATACCACCTGCGTGCTACGCATTCCACTTCCTCCCTGGAGACGAGCTTCAGCCTCACTCCAGCTGCTTGCCGCCCTCTGACTTCTGGTCCAGTCTGCTCTTGTTGCTCTTCACCATGTAGATGAAGTAGGCAAGGGTCTCTTTCTCATTCACAGGTATGTTTCTGAAGTGTCGACTGACAGTCTACATGGGGCAAAACCAAAACAACAAAAACAAAACACGCACAAGTCAGGGCCACAGATTCCAAATCGTGCCCAAGAGGAAGCAGGCAGTGCTGTCAGAGCCATGAGGGGTCAGGGTCACTACAGAGCTCCCTGCGCAGCCACAGCACCCGGACGGCCTTCGTTCCCTGGGCCCAGGTGACAGGTTTCCAGGCTTCCAAAGGCACGTCTTTAGCCCGCAGCACTCCCGAGGCGCAGTTCGATTTTAATGGCAGCCAACTGCCCATCAGGGCATAATCTCAAGGTCATCCCCCTCATGGCATAATCTCAAGGTCATCCCCCTCATGGCATAATCTCGAGGTCGTCCCCAATGAGGAAGAGACTGGGACTGCTCTGGTTGACCAGATGCTACCATAATCTCTCAGGCCCTGGAATTTGACAAAGAAATGTCTTTTTAAAAATTATGTCAAATGAACAGCCGATTGAACAGATGTGTGTGACCCAAGAATTCATCTTGAAAGACATACCAGATTTGAAGAAAAACCCCGTAACCTGGCTTTACTTTACAAGTCCCGAGAATACACATCTCCTCTTGCCCCGCCCCGTCCTGTCCCTTCCACCAGGGGTGGATACTGGCAAATGGGTCATGTGGCCTTAAAGAGGGACAGACTTGTGTGCTCCTATGTTTCATCTGGATGCTGGTGAAGGAGAGTTTAAGAAAAAAAAATGATGGCTCAGCAGGATATCTCTAAAGGAAAAGACCAAAACCCAGTGGGCTGTGAATCTGTCTCTGGATGGATCGAGTGGCTAGGAAGGAAAAAGAGGCAGAGAAAGAACTACAGAGTGGTTATCTCCGGACGGTAGGATTGTGTTTTTCTTTTCTCCAGTTTCCAAGTTTTCTACAATGGCAGAACGGAGGGACGAGAGGGCACCCACATAAGTGCCAACAGGACAAAAGTGTCAAGCCAGGCTGTCGGCACAGTGAAATGGCCAAGGAGGCCCCACACTGTTAGAACTCAGGGCAGGAGAAAGCTTTCTTGGGCTTCATTCATTGTAATAAATATTTCCGCTACCAACATCAGAGTATAAAAAATCAAGGGAAAAAACAAAGGTTTTAGGATGATTAATCTGCCATATACCTGATATGCAGGAAGGAACATATCTATAAAGAATCTTGTAAACCAAGACACAAACAAACAAACAGAAGAACACTCAGGACTTGGAATCAGAAGCCCTGAGGTTCCAGGCTCATTTCTGGAATCACACCAATTTGCTGTGTCTTTTAAGCAAGTCTATTTCTCTCTCTATGCCATGGGTTCTTTTATGAGATCAGAGCCTTTCCATATCTAAAGCTGTGGGATTTTAAATTGCACAAAAGAGGGAACAGAAAGTTGCTTCCAGAGCCATGGAGGGAATTATGATCAACAGGCACACAGAGCAGTAGGGAGAATCAAGGTCACCCTCAGAAGCATTATGATGCCTCTCTCTTTTTAGAGTGCAATTTTGTCCACCTACTTCTGCTAACTGGGCCTTGTTGAAGCCTGGTCTGGTCTGCAATTTGTAGTGTCGTTTATAACGTCGTAGAGTGTTCACCTGCAGCTGGAAGAGATCAACCTGGAGGGAAGAGGAGAAACACATTATCCATCACCTGACCAGCCACGACTCACTGAGAACCCACTGTGCCTTGCACCACACTAGGTAGGGGTGGGGGGAGAAAGGACTACAAAGAAGCCTTAGAAACGGTCCTCTGAGGATGAATAACTAGCTGGGAGGACAACACTAACAGTGGGAAAAAGAGTTCTGACTGGGGAGGGGTGGTCCCAGAAGGCTGACAGAGGCGGTGAAGCTTACGTTAAGGAGAAGCGGGGCTTAGAAAGGAAGTGAGGAACAGAGCAGGAGTAGGGAACGAGGGGAGGAGCAAGCACGGAGCCAGATCGAAGAGATGGGCTCGGGGCTCAGAGGCATCCTGACCGGGTTAAACAGGGAGGCTGGACAGAGCGTGTCAGGTGACGTTCCAGGAAGATGGATCTGGTCGTGGTTTGATGGGTGGGGGGTGAGGTGGGGCGGGTGAGGAGAGTGTGGGGCAGCAGGCAGAGGAAGATGCTGGAGCAGCAATCCAGAGGTGAGATGACAAAGTGGAGCTTCGGAGGGCTGGCGAGGCTAGAGAGGGACACCGGGTATGGAGAGCAAAGGTGAAACCAGACAGACATCCTGGAGGAAGACAGGCCAGAGGTTGGTAGCGACTGGATAGAGGGGCGTGAAGAACAGTGGGAAGTCCTGTTATTCTCAAATAGTGCTTTCCTAGGCTCAGCCTTCCAGTATTAGAATCCTTAACCCTCCAGAGAAAGCTCAAAAGCTACTGTGGCGAGTGTACAAATCTCAGGTTAGGGTCAGGGTCTCTGCAGGTGACTGGAGAACAGAGGGGACAGGACCCCCCCTTTGCTCTAACACAGGAAGAGAGAAAAGCTGCACAGTCATGAAACAGTGAAGGCCCAGAAAGTTGGGCTGCCTTTACCTGCCTCTAAAAGAGATGTTCTTGCTTCAGGCAGGTGGAGAGCACTTAAAAACAAAATGAATGATCAATATGAGGGACCAAAGTCCTTCACTCTTTTCAAAACATTCCTCAAACCTTTTTTTCTTTCTTTTTCTTTTTTGTGAAAAGCATTTAGAAATTGAATACATCCATTTCTTTATGAAATATAATAATGCTAAAGGCAATCGAAAGACACATTAAACCAATGCTAAAAAGGGGGACACAGGGAGGGGCGGAGGGAAAGGGCTGTATTTTCAAAGGTTTCCTCATCTGCAGACAGAGGCCTGCCTACTCTTTCTGTTCCTACAGTCACTTCCACTGAGTGCTAACAGGCAGCTGCCTTATGAAATATTCATGCATCAAATATTCAATGTACACTATAAACGGATCTTCTTTGCTGAGTCTTAAGTGAAAACGATTCAAATAGAAAAAAAAAGCCAATACTCCTTCCTGTATCCTTGCTTAATAGACACTGACCCCTTGAAGGAGAGGTAGTCTTCTGGTTTGGGAAGCCTAGGACGCATCGTCTAGTGCAGTGTTCTCAACATGGGATGATCCTTCACTCCCCTCTCCACCCTCCACCCCGACATCTGGCAATGTCTGGAGACAGTATTTGATCGTCATGACCCAGGGAGTGGTGGCACTGGCATCCAATAGGTAGAATGAAGGGATGCTGCTAAACATCCTACAATCACGGGACAGCCCTCCAACAAAGAATTATCTGGCCCCGAATGTCAATAGTGCCAGAGTTGAGAACCCTGGTCCAGTACAAGTGATTTTGGAATAGATCCTCGGGAGCAAGCCTGGACCAGGAATCGGAGAGAGACAGAAAAATCACTGGTGTGAACTGAGAACGTTGACCTTCATTTTGCAGACCAGAAAGCAGAGGGCAAGTGTCTTCCCCAAACCATGCAGACTTAGTATCCAACTTTAAATACAAAACAAAGTTCAAAACAACTCGACACTGTGGTTGGATTTAGTCACCTGTCAGGGTTTTCTTGAAGACAGCACGGCCTACTGAAAAGGGAACTGGCCTGGAGCCCCCAAATGGTACGTGCGACCTTGCGTCCCTGTGCCTGTCTGGAAAATGAAGGGCAGCCAGACCAGTCAGATTCTAAGCTTTCAGCTCTCATTGTTGGCATTACTCTGATTCTCTGATTCACTTTTCAAACAAACCGCTGCAAAACTATGGGACTAAAATGACTTCTTAGCACAAAAACCAGACCAGGTCAGAGGTAAGGATCAGATTAGAACCCCTTCTCCCAGCTAACTCAAGCTGATTTTTTGTAACTGTTACCTCAGGAATGTCAGTGTCGTGCTCAGGAGAATCTCCACCATCGTCACTTGTCTTCCTCTTTCTTTTATTTCGTACACTTTGGATGAAGTTTTTGTGGAAATCGCAGATATACAGGTGCCTGACCTGGTGGGAAGCAAATTAAAGTCAGGGCTGCCAATTCCATGGAAACAGCATCTGTCAAAGTAATGGGCTTCTCTCCTTTGTGAGGCATTGGAGAGGAAGGAAGAACAAGGCGCAGGCCACGGTTTCCAGAAGTTTACTGCTGAGGTGCCGAACAAGAAGCCCACGAAGAGAGACTACACCACACTGGGAATGTTTTACAAACCAAGTCCCTGCGGAAAAACAAGGAGAGACCCCCACAGCAGAGACGGTCCAGAGGGGGTCCCTTCCGAGAAGGGAGGATTTGTAGGGAGACAGGAAGTGTTCAGATGGGAAGAGGAGCCATGACCTAGAGTTTCAGATGCTGATAGCAAGAAGGTGAGTGAAGGAGCCCCAGGGTGGCCAGCAGTAGGTGGAAGTGGCTACCCATGTAGGAGCATAGGAGAAGCTCGGGGCAGGTGCACATCAGAACAGCGCTGCCCTTCCTTCAGACAAGACGCAGCCCTCCCAGGCTTTTGAAGCTGGCTGTGACATGACATTTTCAGACCTGCAGGAGTGATGAAATGAGAAAAGCAGGAAAGGGACTGTGGTAATGGTATACGGGACACTCTGATAGCAGGATGACAACTCTCTGAAATACTTTATTTCTGAGCAACGATTTCTAATGATTGCATTACCTTACAGCTGACCCACAAAGAGAAGTGGAGGGAGATGCAGAAATCCTCACCAGGTGGAACCTCGCAGCAGAAGCTGCACAACGCGATGACTTACTCTACTATTCGAAAGCTATTTTTATGCAATGTGCGTGCTCCTGTTTATAAATGCTTGATTGGAAAGGAAAAAGAGAGCGCTTGGCATGTTTTTATCTGTTTCGCTCTACACCCAGTTGTCCTTTGGTGCCCTCCTCCCCACATGACATTGTACAATGAAGGACTTTGAGAATAAAAAAAGAGAAAAGAAGCTGCATACTTTGGCTGATTTTCTAACACAGGTTGGAGGCAGAATAGTAAGCGAGGGCAGCAACAGCAGCTGAGATGTGAGAATGTGTTTTCATTTAAGAACGTTGGTACCAGGGTTGACTGGAGGAACCATTTGAAAACCTAACAGAAACCGAATGCCTGTGTAAATGACTTGGGGCTGTTGACACTGAAACAGATGTTGCACAAATGTTCTCCAGAGGCTTCTGATTTTGAGTTTGTTCCTTAAATTCTTAAAGAAAACCAGCATCAATTAATGCAGTCCTCTTTGTGGAGAAAATAACGAACACTGCTTTTTATTCAGATAAATGATCACTTTCATGTGGTTGGATTAGTGAGTCATGGGTGATTTTTATACTATGATGGTGTCCTGTAGACAGCAGGAGCTCAATAAATGCTGTGCTATCAGCATAAGCACCCCTTGCATCAAAAAGCAACTTAGACCAGTAAAAGTCACCATTTATATATGGTTACAAATTGGGACAGCTTTGCCAGATTCAGCTGTCAAAGGACATTCAAACACAGCATGTGTCAGTGTCCCAGAGAATCCCACCTAGCTGATAAATACACTACCCAACATGCTTTTATCAGAAAGGAGAGCGCGCGCGCGCGCACACGCGCGCGCACACGCGCGCGCACACACACACACACACACACACACACACACGCTGCTTCCCTGATAGGAAGCCGGCCCTCACACTAGCCGGTTCCACGTGCAGACCCTGAGAGAGCCCACTGCTCCTCATGTTCACTGGATGGCCAATGTGGTAGGGGAACAACAGGCAGAAGAGTGGATCTCCTAAAGCTGAGGCCGGGAGAGTTCAGGTCAACACGCCAGAATAATGGAATGCTCGATGGAAGAGACTCAGCAATCATCAGTGCATCCTCACTGGCCCCAATCTCATTTTCTACAGGGATCAACTGAAGCCACTCAGAGTAGGGAAATGACCTGGCCAAGGTCACTCAGGCCTTTGATCCCTGGCACATGTCCTTTCCTACCCCAACATTTCCCTTATACTATTTTCAACTTCCACTTTCCTGGAGGGAAAAAAAGTCAAAATAATGTCAATTGGAGGACTGTTTGAAAGCATGTTGTATCTTAATAAATCACAGAACACTGCCAATGTCTGCGTGGAATGTGTTAAACTGCCCAAGTTGGATTTTTGGTGCTGTCCTTTTACAAGACAAATAGTCATTATTTCCATTTAACCATTTTCAAGTACATACTGGTTTTCAGAAATCTCCGAGCTCAGTGGCCTTTGGGGGAGGAAGGAGGGTGGTAGCAGGGCTCTAGTGTTTATTTTTCCTGTTTCATTTTCTACAACAGCTAAAAATTCTTGTAACACAGCAGTTTCTTAGACTTGAATTCCTGCCCAAGCCTGTGAGAATGAAATAGAATCCCTTTCAGAAATAATGACTCTACACCACCGCCTTGAAACAAATGGTGAGTGATTCCACCTCGAAAACCTACTCCTTCAGAGCATTAATTACCTGTTGGGCACTCCAGTGCCAGGCTTCGCTGCTTCCTTGCCTTTGCTGCTTCTTTCAGACAGCGTGTGCGAAGTGATCGACAAGCTTAACACACGTTTTCCAGTGGGGTCACTGGGTAAATGGGGCCCCAACTGCAGCAGTACAATCATTCAGACGTGACAGCATCCAAGGCTTTAAAAGAACTGGAAATTTCTTTCTTTTTTTAAGGACTGGAAAATATTATAAGCTGCTCAAGTAAAGGCTCCCAACAACCTACGCAGAAGGCAGGCAGTGTTTCCAAGAGGCTGAGTTTAAGTGCTATCTGAGAATTAGGCATTTCACTTCAACATGTGTCCTAATCCAGCCCATTTTAGTGTCTAGAGGCACAGTTGTTTGCTCCCAGATGAACTTCATTCATTCATTGATAGAGGTTTGTAGTAAGAAAGTCATTAACCCCTCCCACAACCATTTAAAAATAGCATTTTTCCATTCAAGAATTGTAAATGTATTATAATTAACTTTAAGCCTCACCAGGCGTGGCGCAGTGGATAGAGTGTTGGACTCGGATGTGGAGGACCCAGGTTCTAAACCCGAGGTCGCCAGCTTGTGTGGACTCATCTGGTTTGAGCAAGGCTCACCAGCTTAAGCCCAAGGTCACTGGCTTGAGCAAGGGGTCACTCAGTCTGCTGCAGCCCCCTGGTCAAGGCACATATGAGAAAGCAATCAATGAACAACTAAGGTGTCGCAACGAAAAACGGATGATTGATGCTTCTCATCTCTCCCTTCCTGTCTGTCTGTCCCTCTCTCTGTCTCTCTCTGACTCTGTCACACACATACACAAATCAGGGCGGGGAGGGGGAAGAGACAGGGCGGGGAGGGGGAAGAGATTGGAAGAAAGGGCTGGGCCAGGCTTATATTTATTAGAGACTTAAGTCTTATGCATGGGGCTTGAATGTAAATCAGATAATGGGTTTAAGAAATTAAGCAGCCTGTTGGGTGCTGTGTAACTCTGGCACCTCACTGCCTGTCTCTGGGCCTTAGTTTCAACAGTAAAATCAGAAATGGAAAACTGGAAGTCATTTCATTTAACAAGCAATCTCTGATTTTCCCCAACACTGGGGGTGAATAACTTTTGGTCCCAAAAGAGAATGGATGTTAGTTGATCTACCTGAATATTCAATACCCCTTTTAACTCATTTCCAATTTCTAATCAAGAGGCTGCAGCAACAGATGTCAAACTATAAAGTTCCTAATTGGTTGCCAATAGGCACCTCTTTTGAACCGTGTTCACTAGAAGAGGTGAAATCACACAGGAAAAGTTTTCCTACAGTTCAGCACAAAACACGGGGCAATTCTATTCAAATGGAAAACCCCTCCTACTGGGCATTTCTAAAGACGCCACCCCTAAGAAAACTGACTTTCTTCCTTCCAGACACTTGGGGCTGCAAGAGCCACCTCCCAGGACCTGGTCCTGGCCTTATTTCTGCCACGTGCTTGAAATCCCCAGTTCCCTACAGCCGCCTGCGAGGCAGCGAGCTCGGGGACCCTTTGCAGACGCGGAGGCCGCGGCAGACAGGGAAGTAACTGCCGCCTCTCCTCGGAAGGATAACAGGGCTCTGAGAAGTTGGAGAGGAGCCGGGTCCCTTCACCCCTCCTCCCCCGTACTAGCTCCAATACCTCAACCAATAAAAACTTGTCAGCCTTCCCAGCAGGAAGGGTGCTTGGAGCCCCCCGCCCTAACTAACCTCCCGGATTTGGGCAGAATCCTACTGGGCGCAGGTCAAGGCTGAAGCGGCCTTTGAAACCCCGAGCGCCGCTCCTCCGCCTGCAGACCCAGGGCGGCGAGGCCCAGGGCGGGGAGGGCCCGGGAGTCCCGCCGCAGTCCGGCGGCCGCGGCGGGGGTACTCACGCTCTTGTCGATGTCCAGCTTGAGTTTCTTCTGCGAGATGCTCTTCTGGACCCTCTTGCTGAAGGAGGCGTTGCCCGCCGGCCGGACGCAGCGCTCGCCGTCCTCGATGAGGCAGCAGCTCTGGCCGTAGCCCGGGGCGGCGGCGGGGGCGGCGGGGGGCCCTTCGCGGCTGTCCTCCTCGGTGCTAAAGCCGTTCATCTCCCCGTCCCGGGCCGGCCTCTCGGGGGGAGGCTCCTCCGGAGGCCACTCCGCGGCCGCGCGCCCCGCCGGGCCGTCGCCGAGGCCCCCGCACCCGAGGGTCCCGGAGTCTGTCTCCAGAGCAGGCGCCGCGCTGCCCCGCGCCCTGGAGGCCCGGTTCCGCTGCGCCGCGCTCCGGCCGCTCCGGCCGCCGGCCCCGCGTCTCCGGAAAGCCCCTGTCTTCCCGGCTCCAGGCCCCGGGGCTGGCTCCCGCGGCTCGCAGGGCCCCGCCGGGGGTCACCCGAAGGCTTCTTCTGCCGGGGGCCCAGCACCGTTACCCTTCGGCGGGCGCGTCCGGGAGGGCGTCCCAGGAAGCCGCAGCTCCCCGGGGTCTCCGGGGCCGGGTTGCCAGAGGGTTCCGAGGGCCCCCGCTGGCTCCCGCCTTCTTTCGGCTGCTGGGCAAACTCGCCGCCGGGCAGCTCCCCCGGGGTGGCGCGGCCTCCCCGCGCGGGGCCCGGCCTCGAACCCGCGGCGCCCGGGCCCCGCAGCGCGTCCGGCCCGCCCCACCCCTGCAGCCGCTCGGCTGTGCCCCGAGTCCCGCGGCAGCCCCTGGGCGGCCCGGCCGCCGCCCGCTCAACGCTCCGCACCACAACAGTTCGCTCCCCCGCCCACCCCGGGACAGCGGAAGTCCCGCCTCCACTGGGCCATTGGTAGCATTTGCTCTCTGGGCGGGGCCGCCGCCGCCGCTGGCGCTCTCCATTGGGTCCTAGAGCCGCCAGTCCCCGGCGCCTAGCTACTTCCTGGACTCTGCTGGGATGGGTTCAAAGTAGAGAAAGTGGAAGAGGGAAGAGTTCCCTGGTTGAGGGAGGGGAACCCGGCCGCAGACTGTCCTGGTTGTGGGAGAGATGGTGACCAGGGACCTGGCTGGACGGAACGCCAGGCTCCTGGAACAGAAGAGCACATTCGGGGACAGACAGAAGTACAGACGTGGGCGGGGGCTCAGAAGGATTGACAAGGGGAGGGGCATGAGGGAGACCTAAAGGGGATAGAAGTACTGTCAGGAGAGGGACCGACTGCGTGGAATGAAGGACGGGGCCAGAGGACCCGCAGATCGGTGCGAGGCAGGGTGGGTGAAACAGGACAGAAAGCCAGTCATGACGGGAAAGACAGAGGACAAACTCGTAAAGATACGTGGAAAGACGTACAGAGGAGATGATGGGGGTCTGATGGCGGGTCTTATAAGGTAGTAGGATGTTTAAGGGTGGCGGAGACCCCAGTCTGCGGAGACTGGGACTGGATTGGTCCACGAGGAAAGAGAAGGGGAGGAGGGAAGGAAACCCCCAGGGGCTTGGGTGATCCTTCTGCTGAGGAGAATCGGAAACCAGGATAAGGTCTGGAGGTCGGGCCAGGTGGACCGTGGGGAAGAGGACGGGCTTCTGGAGCTCTGTAAGCTGCAGCTTCTACGGCTTTAAGGCTCCCGGTCTACCAGCAGGTGGCCGCGCCTTGCCAAGCCCCTGAACTTGGGGTTCGGTGCCTAGAGTGTCTCACAGATCCAGAAAGGCCCATGGGGGAAATCCTCTAGTCTAGCACCCTAGTCAGGCCACCTCTCCACTGGGCATTTTGGGGACAAGTGACGGTCAAAGGCCCCAAGGGACTTGCCAGTGTCATGCAGCCATGCAATTATTTAGGGCTGGGTAACATTTTCTTGGGGCCAGGGGGACATGGAGGGGTCAGGGAGTGTTAGGTGAGCACATGTACCTATTTTGGGAGTACTAGATTATTGGCATTGAAGAGGCTTCTGGTTCTGTTCTGTTAAAGGGAAAGCTAGTTTCCATGTTTAGAAGCAGATGCCCTGTGACCTTAAATTTTCCTTAGTGGCCTTAAATGTATCTGTACCCCCTAGAAGTAATTTCACACGTGGAACAGCCATTTTAGGAAATCAGTCTACCAGAGAAAATTTTAAACACAGTAATGTTCATTATGAGATTAATAGGAAAAATAACCTAAAACTTCCACAAGGGAAGTAATTAAGTAAACTGTCAAACATCTTCAGAATGAGATATTTTGCAGTCATTTATGATTTCAACATTTAAGGTAGTTTCAACATCAATGTAAATATTTCCTATATAATAATAATTCAGCAGTGATTCTTCAATAAAGAGTTGATGAGTTGGAGAAATGCTTTATGTTGTTAAAAATGCAAGATATAAAATTGCATATAATATGATGGATGTACATCTATGTTTTAAAAAAATAAGAAGAAAGAAAAACTATTTGTACATAGGAAATGCACCAAAGTACTGTACTAATAATAGTTATTTCTGGGTAGTAGAAAAATGGTTAATTTTTTTCTCCTTTTGTTCTACCTTTGCATTTCCCCCAATAAATATTTATTGCTTTTACAGTAGGAAAAAATAGAATTAAAAATTAATGGAAAAATGCACAGTTTAATAGCATTCCTCCCTCAGAGTTCATATATTCAAAAGTAAATTATTGACCATATTATGTATGCTCATTTCAGGACTGGCCACAGGAGGAGGATGAAACAATCCTTGTCTTAGAAGAGGATCTTTTCTAGCAGGGGAGCTCAGACATATACACAGAAAACAGCTGGGTGTCTGCATGTCAGTATGTGATGTTGGTTCCTAGGTTGATTGGTGTGGATAAGAGCTCTACATTTTCCACAAAAATTTTGCACTTAGATATTTTTTTCAAACAGCGTTTGCATCCAGCTCCAGGCTGCTGCACTGCCTGCAGCTTCTCCAGCACCAGCTTCCCCTGGCAACACCCCTGGGGCAGGTGGGGGAAGGCGACAGGGGCCCTTTTGCTCTGGTGCTCTATCTCAGCCTTGGGGGGGGGCTGTCTTCTCCTCATATTGGCTAAGCCTGTATTCTTCAGCGTTCTCTTCTTACTAGGCAATGCCTCGTTACTACAGTCCCGTTATAGTTAGTACACCTTTATATTAAAGGTCTGAATTACTGTGTGGATTCTTCTCACTGGACCCAGACTGATAACCCCCAGCCTCTCTATATTTTGAGGAGGGCAGGGACACATGTTTTTTTAAAAACAATTCTTTACTAGCAATTTTGTAGTTTTCAAGGACTGTTTTATTGTAAGCTTTCCCCAGGTTATTATGTAGATTGGTTCCAAATAGCAATACAGTATTGGGGGGGGGGGATCTGGTGCCTTTGTTGGTGGAGTAAATCTCTAACTCTGGAAAGGAATATTCAGAATAAGAAGAAATGAATACAAGAGAGAAGCTTCTGTGTCCCTTGTTCTGCTTTGTGTTGGATTTAAGGTTCTGGAAATGGCCAAGAGAATTGGATTTGCTACATTTGTAGGTCTAGGTAATTAATTTACAGCGGTTGCTTAAGTGCTTAGAAAGATGTTGCTTTTTAGATATTTAAGTCGGCCCTGTTAGGCATTTAAAGTGTTTGAAAAAAATCAAGTATATTAAATTTGTAACTGTAGTCTGAAATGTTTAAGGAAATTTGTACTTGTTGTTGATGATTTTGGTTCAAAATGCCCCTAAGCATAGTGCCGAGGTGCCGTCTAGTGTTCGTGAGCACTAACATGTGCCTTACGGAGAACATACATGTGTTAGGATAAGTTTCATTGAGTCATTAGTTACAGTGCTGTTGGCCCTGAGTTCAGTGTTAGCGAATTAATGATCTCTATGAAACAGAGAGCAATGGTGGGGGAGCTTAGCCCTCAGCCTCAGCAAGGGCAGACCCGCCATTCCATTCTCCCCATCCCCAGGCAGGGGCTGGCAGGAGATCAGACGCTACTTCAATGCAAAGTAGCTCATGAGCAAAAGCTGTAAAGTTGCTAAGAGACCTGCTTTTTCTAAGGGTTCATGGAGTGGTCTTTGTTTCTCTGGCATTGTGTGTGTTAGTGTGTGAGAGCCATGGCCTGCCAGCCCGGAATCCAGTCAGACTTGAGGGTAAGAACTGCAGGCTGGCCCGGGGCACTGTTGTGAGCCCAGGTATTGCAAAGCCAGGCACCCAGGCCTTGAGGGTGAACAAAAGAGCAGGCAGCTGCCTGAGCCAGAGGATGGCAGAGCTGTGAGCCGCTGCAGGAAGGACGCTTTGGATACTGAATCCTGGACCCACTTGAGCAAAGGTCCAGAAGCCCCGGGGTTGGAGACACCAACAGAACCGGAAGGGCGTCCTATTCCATCCTCTCGCTGAGCTTGGAAAATAAATCATGAACAGAAATAGGGCCATTACAAAATAGTAGATGCCAGATTTGTAGAACTATGAGTCCAGGCTGACCATTATCTAATGTGTTCCCCTTCCTCCAGTGTCATATGGAGGATCTGAGGCCTATGAAGGGGGAGGGACTTTCTCAAGGGCAACCAGCAGGTAACCAACATGGGGGCCTTCTCTACCAGGAGACGGTAGGCTGTGAGTGGAGGGAGACAGTGCCTAACGTGTAATCTGAAACTATATTAGTCAAACCGTATTTGTCCATTCACCAAATGCTTATTGGGCTCTTACTAAGATCCTCAAAGCCCCATCTCAACTACATACAGAGAAAAAGAGAATTAACTGGGAGTGAATTGCCAAACCCGTTTTCTGAATAAGTGTGCTACCACCAGGCTCCTACCATGTGCAGCCACACGCTGTTGATGCCTGGCTCGTACTCTCAGCTGTGGGTTTGGGAGGGTGGGGAACGTGGTCTTTCCCTGTCCCCTCACCTGCTCCGGGAAGGTGACCTTTCCTCCCAGGGGTCAGTGACTTTGAGGCACCAAGGGCCAGCTGGCTGGCCTGGGCTTGCTTCTCACTCTGTCGGCCCTGGGTGCCTATGTGCCCAGCTTTTCGAGCAGGCCATTCCTGGCTCTAGAGTCAGCCAAGGGCACGTCCGGTGCTCTCTCTCTCTGCCCAGTTTGAAAATCCTCTAACCCAGTGGTAGTCAACCTGGTCCCTACTGCCCACTAGGGGGCGTTCCAGCTTTCATGGTGGGTGGTAGCGGAGCAACCAAAGTATAAATAAAAAGAAAGATTTAACTATAGTAAGTTGTTTTATAAAGTTATTCTGCCAAACTTAGTGAAAATCCGACATAAAGTACTTGGTAAGTCATTATTATTATATACTTTAACTTGCTGTATAAATTTTATAAAGTAAAGTTACTTCCCTAAAAATCACCATTACTGTGGAACTGGTGGGTGGTTAGAAAATTTTACTACTAACAGAGATACAAAAGTGGGCGGTAGGTATGAAAATGTTGACTACCCCTGCTCTAATGGTTCCCACGGCTTTTCAAATAAAGATCAGAGACTCCATGACATGGCCTGACAGGGTCTGGGTTCCGCCTACCTGCTGCTGCTTGTCCCGCTTTCTCTCCCACTCTGCTCCTGACTTTCCTCTCTGTTACCTCCCTCCACTCCTGACCTTCCTCTCCGTCACCTCCCTCCAGTGTCTTCGCACTTGCCTTGCAGCACCTGAAATGTTCTTCCTGCTCCTTTTGTTTCCTACTAAGAGTTGAAGCTTTTTAAAGAAACCATGAAAAATTTTAAAAGAAAATTATCTTGTTCATGGGTGGTAAAAGATTTTTCAAAAAAAAAAAACACTGGAAGCTGCAAAAGGAACTTATCGACCCTCTGAAGACTCAAATCTGGCCCCAGTGACCAGTGAACTCCCCTTGCTGTTCATCAACCTTCTCCAAGCTGTGGTTCACAGCGCCCTCTGGTGGGCACTGAGTGGCAGCACAGCGGGCGGCTTCAGCTCAGGCTCACCTGCAGCCCCACACCAAGACTCAACCACAGGAACACAGGTGGAGCTGGAAGCATCATCCAAAAACTTCTCATTTTTACTGAGGAAAATTGAGGCCAGAAAGGGGGGCAGGACTCAGACAAGATCTCACAGAGGCCGTTGCAGAGCCAGGCCAGCCACTGCTCTTTCCGCCACATGGTATTACACAAATCTAATACTCAAAAGCATTCAAATGTTTTGGTAAGTTGGAACTTGTGGCTTAAGAGTATCAGAAATGAATTAAGCTTAGTTCATATTGTCCCTGACTTCGTGAAATCCTCCACTACTGGATGCAGTCAATAAGACCCTTTGTGGGCTAGCCTGCCCAACTCTGTGAGCTTACCTCCTTCTGCGCCTCCAACATGGGAATGCCTTCCTGCCTCAGGGCCTTTGCACTAGCTGTTCCCTTTGCCCAGAACTCTCTTCCACCTACTGTCTATTGGCTCATACTCTCATCTTTTTCAGCTCTTGCAGAGAGGCATTCCCTGACCATCCTACCCAATGTTGAGCAAGTTGCCCATTCTCTAAATCTGTTTAAGTATGCCACCCCAGTCTCTAAAGTATCTTGTCTTATAGCCTTCATAGCCCTATTCACATTGGAGATCATCTTGGTTAGTTGTTTTAGGTCTGCCTTCCTCTCTGAAAGGATGGCTGTTGGGGGCCCCAGGAGTTCCATGACTATGTGGGCAGTGGCGGCACGGAGAATGGCGCGGGACCAGGAATACAATGGAGACAACGTTAGAGAAAGTCTGGAGGTTTACTCAACCACAATCACAACTGTACATGTAAGTCAGTTCTTTACAAAGGCTCACTTTCCCAGGCAGGCGAAGAGAGGCTGGTGGTCTTGAGTTTTCTCTATGGAATCCCAGTCTGCCTTCTCAAACAGAACAGGAGCCTGACCCTCTTGTCTTGAATGGCTGAATCAAAGCCATTTTGGGAGCGGGTGGTAAAAGGACCTTGTTGCTTGGAATGTACATCCAGTACCCACCCAGAGGTGGCAGTGGGCCTTGGCTCAGGATCAAGTTTGAACTGAAATATTAGTTGGACTTTCACAGAGAGCATCAGTCGAAAACAGAAAAGAGTTCCAGAACAGAACTATATTCCTTGCTCTTCTCCCACACTTAGAAATCTTCAGAAAACATTAAAATTGCATTGTCTCCTCGGACTTATAAAAGATCACTCAATCCGTACAAACCAGGGGTCGTGGGAGCAAGGGTTCCCGATTTCTCGGTTACGTCTGTAAAGTGCTTTGCCACTCTTCCGAGACTCCGGAGACTAGAAAAACGGAGATGCATGGAAAGAAACATGGAGCCGTTTACAAGGGGGTCACCTGTTTCTTAGGGAGAAAAAGAAATTCAACAGGTCAGGGGTCCAAAAAGTGAATACAGTGTGGGAATCCATACATTCCATCAACAACCACCGTTTTCTCCCCTGGACCTAAGGTCAGCCTCCCGTCGGACCCCACTGACGTGTGTACTGCCTTCCGCCTCTGAGCTAGTTCTTTCTCCAGGGGAGAACTGACAGGTTCTGGGTTGTTTTTAAAGCTGAAACAAGGTGGCATAAGGTGCAATGGCTTTTCACGCATGTGCCTGAACCTTGGGCCACCTCCAAAGGCCTTGTCCTCACAGCAAAGATGCTCCCTGTATTCTGAAGTGTTTCTGGAGTTCCCTTTGGAAAGGTAGCTGGCGGGCCACGCGGTCATACTGTCCAGCCACTCATTTATTTTGTGACCTCATGCTCAGAATAAAGGCTTTTGGGAAAAAGGGAACCACATTCTCACCCCTTAACTGGCTCATGGCCTCTCCACAGGCCCGTTTTATTTGGGCATCAGCTGAGGGCGTGAGCAGGAATCTGAATCCTTGAGACAGATAGTTTAAGAAAAAAAAAAAAAATGAGGCCAAACCAATGAGTAGCCAGTATCTGCATTCAGCCAGTTGGTCAACTGGGCCATCAACTTGTCTCCTGCCATCCTTATCCCACACGTTGTCCACTGCCAGCACCTACAGATGTGGGCTCAGCAATGGCAAAGGCCAGTGTGCTCAGAGGACCCACCGTTCCTTGTTGCGGGTGTGAAACTAGACTCAGAAGGAGACCCACAGGATGAGACAGGAAGGCCGAGGACTGCCTGGGCTCTTGCTTTCCACACGAGCCCTGGTCACGCCGAGAAGTCACCCACTTGGAGTGGGACCACTTGGAAATCCAGCCAGTATTCTGCGCCTGTCTGGGGGCTTGGATGGGGGCTGCAGGCATGGCCTCCAAACAAAGCCCTCTCCCAGGGGCTGTTGAGGCCCTTCTACCACATGAGCTGTCCAGCTGCCCGTTTAATGTGGAGTGTGACACTGAGGGAAACAGCTCTGGCCTCCGCCCTCAGGGAGCATCTCCACCTCAGACCCTGCTCCAGGCCAATGCCTCCTGCCTGACATGAGACACGAAACACACACTCACCCAACAGGAACCGCACGTGTCACCACACACTCCCCTCCCCCACCCCTGCCCCTTTATGTTTGTCTAGCAAGGCACTAGGAAATGGTTCAAGTTTAGGGATTTGCTGTACATTTGCATTTTTTTTTCTTTTGAAAAGGCACAGTTTTTATTTTAATGATGCTGCATTGCTGTCTGATGATGAATCCTAACTCAACTCTCCAAATTGCAACTCTCTTGTCATTCTAGATTGTGGAAGGGGCCTCATGTTTTGACTCCTTCCCATCGAGGGCCACTTCTAAAGATACGATGCTCATTTGGAAAAGACACTAGGGCTCAACAAGCCAGCTCTGCAGGCACAGGGGCAGCCTCCCCTGCAGAGAGGGGACCGGAGCAGGGCCTGTGCAGGGGAGGAGTGGAAGTGATGTTTTGCCAGCTGCACATTTAATTGGGATGGTCATGACCGAGAATGTCCCCCCCACCTCCCCCAGCTCACTGATGGCCTTGAGATCAGCCAGCATCTCAAAGGCAGATCTGTGGCTCTGTTCCCAGATTTATGTCTCAGTTATGTAATTGGCAAACAATATAATCAAGAGACCCAACTCTAATTGGAATACCGATTTCAAGCATTTCCTTGGGCTAGCTGATGGAAGTCATAGAATGCGATTTCCATTTCTGAATCAGTGGGTCGCAGGCTGGTTGCAGAAATGCTTCCTATTAGTTTAGGGGCCCTCGGGGGGGGGGTGTCTCACGTGTAATTAATGAAGCAAAAAGGTAAACGGGAAGGGTTGGCAGGGAGCTGGGTGTTCCTGGGACACTGGGTCCTTTCCCCCTGCGGCCATGACGGCAGGAGCCGCAGGGCTTCGGGTCTGCGCTGAGGGCAGTGTCACAGGCTGGCTCTCGTCGGTGCTGATGGACACAGCCACCCACCTCCCCCGAAGCCACCAACCTGGGACTTCAGATTGTCTCTCGGCTGAGGGCTGCCTTGACTGTCTCCCATCTGGCTGCCTCTTTTGATCACAGCATTCTAGAGATCCATTCTGGATGCCAGAACACCAGAATCCTGTGTGGCCTAGTTCCTGACCAAATTATAGAGTTCTGTCAAGATTCTGGAGTGTGATATAAGAACTAGAACCATGATGAGGTCAGAGAGCAGGCCTTGTGGCCACTGTCTACCCTGGAGGCCTTCGGATGTATGTCACACCTCTGCTCCTTTCTTGAGGCAAGAAATTGCCAGAGAGAGGGAGAAGGGACGGAGAAAGGAGAGAGAGAGAGAAAGAGAGGAGGACTGAGAGAGATGGGGAGGGAGGAGAGATGGAAAGGAGGGAAGAGAAAAGAAGAGAAGAGAGATGGAAGCACTGGCCAGGGAAATTCAGCCAGAATTTCTAGTTTGGAGATCTTCTACTAGGCCTTTTCCCTGGGCGCAAGGCCATCTGGAACACAGCCTGAAAAAGCTGGTGACTGGGCTGTCCTTGTGCCTGGAGGGTGCTAAAATGGGCATTTCAGGTACCCAGAGAGCGAGCGGAAACAACCTGTCTGTCCCCACTGCACAGGGATGTCTGAGGGTCCTGCTTCCGACCCCAGGCCTGGCAGCTGAACTCTCTGAGGGCCCCAGGTATGGCCTCCGACTGCATGACTGCATGACCTGGGGCCGTGACAGAGAACAGAAGCTGCGCAGGGACTGCAGCCACCGCCACGACAGGAAAAACCGAAAGGCGGACACCGCGCCTCCGAGAAATGCTTCGCTTTCTGCTGCCGCGGAGGGCCGGCCGTGTGCTGAAAGCTGCCCCAGCAGGCGAATTTGCCTCTCTTTCTAATGGACTGTCACACACGAGCCTCATTTTTGGGTGGCCCAGGGCTGCCCTGGCATTTCTCCCGCATTATGCTCAAGGGAACAGGGTGAGCAAGTTGAGAAGGCCCGCTTGGCCCCCCACGAGGCCGGCAGGGGTTAGAGCAGGCTC
Source organism: Saccopteryx bilineata (assembly GCF_036850765.1). NCBI lineage: Eukaryota > Metazoa > Chordata > Mammalia > Chiroptera > Emballonuridae > Saccopteryx > Saccopteryx bilineata. The sequence goes on along the minus strand of NC_089493.1, from coordinate 178,460,198 downwards.
TGCGTGCTCGTGGGGTCTGCTCTCCACACGACCCCCCAGCTCGCCGCCTCAAGGACCAGGCTGGCTCCAGCTTCAAGAGCCTGCTTTGCCCAGAACCGGCTGGCCAGCCCCTGGATGTCACAGTGCCCCGGAAGCCTGTGCCGCTCGGAGAGGGAGGCCGCAGTGCGGGGCAAGGAGGCCCCGGCAGGCCCGCCACGGAGACGTGTGGACTCAGTTTCTGTTGAACTTTTCCAGGACTGTCGCATTGGTGTGTTCAAACAGCCACTGCTGGGTGGGAGAGGAGGGGTTGCAGGTGTTCATGAAGATCCTGTGGTCACTTTCGCTGCAATCCATGCAGCTGCTGCTCACGGGGTGGTACAGCGTCTTGTCCTGCAAAGCATGGAGGCTGTCAGCCCAGCAGCACCGGGGGTGCGAGGGGACAGCAGCAGCGGGAACAGCAACGAGGCGGCGAGGCAGGGACTGGCCGTCGCTCACAGGCCTGTGTGGCTTTCCTCCTGAGCCCACAGCCAGACTCTGTCCCGCCTCCCTCGCAGCTGGCGTTGCCATCTGCCTGAGTCATGCCCACTGGGATGTGGGCATAGAAACATGCCCCTGCTGGGCCTAGGCCCTAATCACTGTCTGTCTCCAGTCAGATTTCATGGGTCCTCACTGTGTGTGTGTTTGTGTGTGTGCTCAATGGACTCGTCTGCCAGCATTTAAGTTTCTAGAGATTTCACATAAAAATCTGGATTTTGGGCTCTGACAGGATAGCTTGGGTGGTTAGAGCACTATCCTGAAGCACAGAGGTTGCCGGTTTGATCCCTGGTCATGGCACAGACAGGAACAGATCGATGCCCCACCCCCCAGGGCTTCTCTCCCTAAAACCAATAAAACAAACATTTAAGAAACTTGGCAATTCTGGCTTCTCTTGAATGTCTGGGAGGCCGGGCGTGGCAGGCGGTGGAGCACACACATGAGCGAGTGCTCTGCTGGGAGGAGGGAGGCGCTACATTGCTTCCTTTTTTGTTTGTTTGTTTGTTTAACCAAGCAGGTCGCCCTGTCTCCCCCCCCCCCCATCTCCTGTCTTACTTTTCGGTATTTCCACAGCTGGTTGCCCTTCATGCTGTGGCAGTCGTAGAGGGTGACAGGGCTGGTGTGCGAGACGGCGTCAAAGCAGAACTTCTTGGTGTGCTGGGGGTCTCCAGGCCGGATGTCCTCTCTCCAGGTGAAGGTGAACACCTGTGCACACAGGGACATCATGCGAGGGATGGCAGAGTGAGGGGACCTTCTTTTTTTTTATTTTTTTTGGTCATTATGGAAAATTTTAAGTACAGTGGTGCAGAAAAAGGGTATGTTGACGCATCCATTCCCATCCCCCAGCCTCAACAATGAGCAACTAGTGGTGAGTCCTCATACAGCTTTATCCCCACCCCCATCTTTGAAGCAAACCTGACACATCACGGCCTTGGAGAACTCAGGAGAATTTAGTCGAGGAGAACCACTACTTAATAAGAATTGTTATCAAGAAAGCTCGAGGGGAGCAGCGAGCAATCCAGAGGCCGGGCAGCGGCAGGCAGGCCGGGTGCTGTGCCCGCGGGTCCGGCGGTGCTGCCCGTTCTCAGCGAGCGCACTGTGCACCTTCTGACTCTGGTTTTGCACAGGGCCCGCCCTCCAGGCTGCCGTCAGTGCAACCTTCAGGAACGCCAGCAAACCCGCAGTAAGCCAACCCTGGAGCCAAGGTTCTGCGGATGCCGTGTGGTCTGACACGGGTTAACTGCCCGGGGGGCGGGCTCCTGGAAGCTGAACACAGTTTCCGGAGTGGTGGCTCTCCAGGTGAGGCCGGCTTGCTCGTTCCTCCGAGAACAGCTCTAGGGAACGACCCTTTGGGGAACTGACCTGTCTCTCTTTTCCTTCCCCTTCTGCAGGTGAGGCTGACCACAGCCCAGGCTGCAGCAGTGAGCATGTGACCCAGGCCTGACCCACCTAAGGCCTGTTTCACACCCCCACTGTAACATGCTCAGGGGCTTTTGAGACATGTGACATGTGAGAGCCCTGGGGCTTTTCCAGAACCTTTGGAAGAGACAGGCCTTTCCAGTGGGGGGCTGCAAGCCTTTGCTGCTGGTGTCATATTTGCCACCACAGGAACAGAGGCAGGTTATGGTTGAAGGGGCAGAGAGGGAAGCAGAGACGAGACCCTGGAGAGATCCCGATGACATCATCTAGACTTTGCAGTGACAGGAGCCAACAATTTCCTCTTTTTGTGGAAGGCCATTTGGGTTCTGTTTCCAGAATTGTAACCAATGGTCCCCATGGGTGGGTTTACTGCCAAGTGAAGGATTCCTCCTCCCAAGGGTGTTCAGGAAGCTTTTATAACTCGTCCCCTGGGCTAGCTTTTGTCACTCAGCACTGACCGTGGCCTGTCCCAGTCCTGACCACGCGAGCACAGAGGACCTGGCTGCCAGGCCCGGGAGGGGCCCTTACCTGCATGTTGTTCCAGGCGGCCTCCCCACGGCCCCGCACGCAGCTCTCCAGCCTCAGGAGGGAACCCAGGGCCCCGTGCTTCGTGTCTGCACACAGCCCTGTGCCCACATTGCGAATCTGGACAAGAAAGAGGGAGAGTAGATTAGTCACATACCTCAAGACACCCTCTGGCCAGGTAGTGCAGTTGGTTATACGTAGCGTCATCCGTATACGCCAAGGTTGTGGGTTTGATCCCCAGTCAGGGCACATACAAGAATCAACTAAGGAGTGCATAAATAAATGGAAAAACAAATTGATGTCTCTTTCTTGCTCAAATCAATCAATTAGTATATATATAAAAAAAGATACTCTCTGGGGCCCCTGTGGGGGTGGAGGAGGAAACTGAAACATCAGATGGGTTGAGCTCTGCACTGTCCTAACAAAGCCTTCCCGGTGCTGGTGGCAGTGCCCTGAGCCCCTCAGTAAAGTCATGCTCTGTCTACAGAGGTACACCTCTCAATCCTGCTGTCTGAGAGCATGCAGTCTTGGGGCGGGTGGGGCCTGGGGCTGAGCAGGTGGTAAAGGAGGACTCCCGGCCCCACTCAGAGAATTTGACCCTTCTCCCCAGCCCCTATGACCATGTACCAGGAGGGAGCGGGTCCTCTGAGTGTAGGCACCCAGGAGCGAGGAGCCTCTGATTGACAGGCTTGTCCCCCTGCTAAGACTGTCCGCCTCCTCCAGCAGGACTGGCTTCAAGGGCATGTGACATGAGCACTTGCCCAGGCTCCCTCCCTCAGAAGGGCCTGTGCTGGATTAAAGCTCTGCTGTCTCTGTGTTAAAAACTTTAACAATTTATCTTTGAACTTGTAAGTGAAATCTGATGGGACAATTAGCAGGCCTGTGAGCAGAGGAAGTAAACGCTCTACCAGCACCCACGTTCCTTTCTGCGGCGCTTGCTACAGCGTCTGCGGTGCCCAGAGCTTTGGGTCCCACAGGCGGGGGAGCTCAGCAAGGCTCACAGCAAGCATGCGCAGTCTGTCTAGGACTAGGTGGGGGTGCTGGCAGGTCCAAGCGGCCATGCTCTCCTTTCCAACCAGAACTGGCTTTGGCTGAACGGCATTCTAAAACACAGGATGAACCCAGGAGCTCGATCTCACCCGTTCTTCCCGGCGTTACTTCCCTGCAATAGCCCGTCATGTAAGCAGCAGATTACAGCCCAGGAGGAAAGGGAAGTACAGGGTCACTGTTCCTTTTCCTTCGGCTTTTCCTTGCTCACCAGTAAGCCCAAGGTAGACCGTGTTTATCCGTCAGTGAAATAAAACCAGATTGCTTCATTTTGTGTAGTGTTTCCACTGCTTTGGTAAAGGAGTGCACATGCGTGCACAAGGTGTGAAATACAAACAGTGAAATGTCACCGAGCCTACCCACGAGTTAAATGCGCTTCTATGAGCATTTAAAACCAGCAGTGATACTATAAAGGCGAGTGGTCAAATTGATGCTAATCAAAGTTTTATTTTTTTCTACTTAGGTCATTGAATAGACCCCCCCCTACAACCCTCCCCTCAAAGTGCCCCCCACCCTCAACAAGGCTGTAAGAGACCGGGAAAGAGGAGAAAAAGTTTTATAATTTATACCTTCACCGACACTTTTTCCTGTCTTGAGACTCGGGTCCGCAGTGCGCTCTGCACTGAGCTCCAATACTGCAGCTGGCCCCCGCCTCCAGACTCACCTCCCCCCACGCTGCGGCCGGGGGCTCCACGGGCGGGTAGAACTTGGGCAGGTCCCAGGCGATCTGGGTCATAAACCACTTGAAACTCTTGCAGTTGAGGGAGCTGCGGAGCTTCTTCTGGGCGGCGACATCACCGGCAGAGAGGTGGCGGTACTCGGGCCGGCGCTGGTAGATGTGCTCCGCGTACTCGTCCATCCACACTTCCGCCACTCGCTTCAGGTTCTGGAGGGCGACATGGAAGGTACAAGGCTCGGGCTCTCCGCGGGGCCGGGCCTGGGCGCGAGGTGCCATGGGCTCTGGAGGTTGAGATCAGCCTTTCTCACCTGCCGTTGCATCAGTGACCCTAGCCGCAGCATGTTTTTAAGCCTCTATGTGTCTATTACTTATGTGTTATAAGGACTCCACAACTTATGGTTGAATAACAGGCTGCTGTTTTGCCTACCCATCTGCCATCCCCCCTTTTTCTAGTGACAGCTTCCCTCTGGTTTTCCTTTGGGGACCCACCCGGGCCTCAGGCTATCCCACGTGGCCCAGGACTCAGCCCTGAGAACGCGTCTGCAGACAGCCCCTGGCACGGATTGGTCAGCAGCGAGCACGTGGTCTAAGTTAAGCCAATTAGAACCAACAGACTTTTACTGGCTCCGGACTTTTTGCGGGAACTTGGGGGAAGAATTGCTGTGCCTCTGCTCAGATCGCTGGGTAAGCTCTGATGGGTAACATGCCAGCCGGTGTAGCCGGGCTATGTGGAAAGCCTGTCCAAGGCCGAAATCCACCCCCAACGAAGGGGAGCTGAGGGCTGGAGGGAGGAACACACCCCTTTTGGTACCGGACGCCATCCTGGACCACCTCAGCCACCTCGGGACTTGCCATTTACAGGAGCCAAGAAATTCCCTTTCTGCTTAAGCTGATTCAAGTGGGGTTTCTGTCATTCTCAACTAAGAGTGCTCATCAAGTTGCACGGTAAAAACAAATCATAACTCGCACTCAAAGGTAGAATTCCATCAGCAGCTAGAATTTTAAATACTTTTCTGAGTTGGTATAGTTGCTGCTACTTTTATTATGAAGCACAGGGATAATTAATGGGAAAATGACAGCCACATTATTGGCGTGTAGAGGCGGCAGGTGAGGAAATACCCTGTTTGTGAGCAGACTTGGAGACAGAGGAAAAGTGAATTCTGCACTGTAGACATCGCTTGCCGAGAACCTGCCACCTGACTTTGGATGACGCAGCTTCAGGGTTCAGGGGCAGTTCCCTGCTTCGAAACATCTCCCTCTAACCCCTGGCTGTTGCCAGAATTCCCCCCACCCCCAACACACACATTTAAATCTCCAGGCTTTATCTTTATCATCATAAAAATTTTTCTCCTACTGCATCCAAATGTTCCTATGAAGGGTAAAAGGGAGTCAGCACTTAGGCTGTGATCAGTCATTCACACCTCAGTGTAAATGACCACTCTAGAGGCAGAGGTAAGGGGGGAGGGGTTGGCAAATGTTTTCTGTAAAGGGCCAGATAGTAAATATTTTAGGCTTTGCAGACCATATGATCTCAACTCTGCTGATGGTGCTGGAAAGCAGCGCTATGTAAATGAATGCGTGTGGCTTCATTCCAATAAAACTTTATGGTCATTAAAATTTCATTTTCATGTGTCACAAAATAATCTTTTTTGGCCCCTCACTCACAACTATTTAAAAATGTAAAAACCAGGCCCTGGCTGGGTTGCTCTGTGGGTTAGGGTGTTGTCCTGATACGCCAAGGTTGGGGGTTTGATCCCTAGTCGGGGCACATATAGGAATCAACCAATGAATGCATAAACGAGTGGAACAACAAATTGATGTTTTTCTCCTCCCTAAAATCAACCAATAAAAAAAATAAAATAAAAAATGTAAAAATAATTCTTAGCTCACAGGCCACACAAAAACAGTTTGGTGACTCCTGATTGAGGAGGACAGAAGCTAGCAGGAGAGAGACACTGGGACCGAAGACAGAATTCACCGGCTCCTCAATTGTATTGGTTCTGAGTTCGGACTAGGAAACTAAGGCATTTCCTTGCCACAGCCTCCTTCTTCCTGGGTGCTCCTAACAGGGATGGTGCTCTGCCCAGAAGTCCCCTGAGCGGCAAGGGCTGGGTTTAATTAAAAAGCTGAAGGCCCGAAGAGCCCGAACTCTTCTTTTCTCAGGCCGCCCCTCCCCGGGGCCTTTGGCTCACTGTCTAACTCGCTCAAGCCACAGGTAAGAGCAGCCCATCTGACCAAGGAAAGGTGCCAAAACTCACCAGTGTTATTCTCAAAGGATAAAAACCCATAATATTTTAACTTTAGTTGATATTTAAACTACTGGTTTAATGAATATGGCATTTTCCAGACATGACTTTATAAACTATTTCTCCCAGATTGTGCAGTTTTGTAAGTTGCCCGTCTGGACCAAAGTAAAGGCCTTCACGTCCGTTTCTCTTACATCTGCCCATGCTAGGACCATGAAAAGGACCACCCTGGGATTTTAGTGGCTGTGCAGTCGGTCCTCTTATCCTTCCTCCCAACACCTCCCTACTTATGGGTCCCAGTCCTGCTCTTCTTGTGCCTGGATTTCAGAGGTTTGCCTGATTCTTGGAGTACGTCTCCAGTTTTGTTTTGCTAAGTTTGAGTGAGCTTCTATGCTGCCTTCCCTACGACCCTTTCCCAGAGGCAGAGAGATATGGACTTCAGCCAGTTCAGTGAGCCAGCTAAGACAGGCTGCTCGTTCTGGAAGCAAGTGAGCTGGCGGAGCGTGCCCCCTCCACCCCACACTGCCACTCTCTGCAGTCTGGCCGCTTGCCCTTTGGGAGTTGGCACAACTGTACAGACACTTTGTTTATCGGGCCCTCTGGGGGCTTCGGGAGTACCTCTCCTCAAATCTATCCAAATGACGTTCTCAGAGATAATGCTCTAAAAGGAACCGGTTGTTAAAACACAGAGCGGACATTTAAAATCTTATTGACTACTAAATGAGGGTAGACACTAAGACCGACGTCAGGGGAGCTTATATCAGGCAGCTCGGTAGTCCTGCAAAGTTACACGGGGCACCGCTCATACTGTTAACTGGTTTAACCGCACAGGAGACTGGTACCGCACGGACAGAAAGGAAGTTAAAATGTATCAACACAGAATTCAGAGAAGGCATTGAAATAAACTTCCCACACTCTTCCTAATGTAGGTGCTGACATAAATACTGGTCCCAACATTAGTACTCACTATTTAAAGGGACAAATGCTCTGTCCCTGGCATCTAGTCAGCTTTAAGTGGGTTAGAATTCTGGCTCTCAGTACTTAATGTCTGTTTTTTACTTTCCTTATCTCTAAAATGGGGATTAAAAACAAGTGAGAATTATGTGAAGTAAGTATGTACGATGCTTTGTGGGATGCCTAGCTCACAGAAGTGTTTATGTGTTACTACAGTTAGCTGTTACCCACGGAATACACCTATGGTACCATAAACGGGAGGTGGTAGTGCTTCGTTACCAGGCAGACTCATAAATGACAGCTCTGGATAGGGAAAGGACGCTTTGTCAAAGGTGTCTCCACAGTCCCACCATACCAAACAGCGGGAAGAGCTGGTCTTGGCTTACTGAGCGACTTCATGCTGTTTTCCTGCCTGACACCTTCTCTGACATTGCAAATAATATTTCAGATGAATCGTGATTTCTGCCTCTCCTGTTGGATCTAGAACCCGCCCCCGCGTTGGATGGAGCTGTCCAAAGCGCAGGTGGCTAGTGTGGCTGTTGTTGCAATCTTCAACCACTAGAGGGCACTGCCGGCTCTTTTTTTCTAGCAACGCCAGCCCCATAGCCCCGTAACAAGCTGCCTCCCGGAGACATCCTCATCCTCAGATGAAGCCCAGCTCCTCAGGCAGGGAGACCCACTGCCTCTAGAATATGTCTTCTTGTGAATCGCAGGACAGGGGCTCTTCCAGGACCCAGGGGCTACAACCCTGTATGTCATCGATTGTCACGTGGTAAGGGAAGCAGAGGCAGAGGCCTGGGCAGAGGAGGCTGATGCCACACAGGCTTACAGAGCGGGAGCTGTCGCGCTGGTGGAGGATGGGGCGGGGTGTCCCCATGAGCAAAGCTGTGCTGGTGACCTTCCAGCTTCCCCCAAACCTCCCTGCCACCCTCTTTCCCCTCTGGGGACACTTCCTTCTCTTTGGTTTTCTTTTGTGGTTCCTCTGATTTTTTTTTTTTTTTGGATACTTAATATTTTAAATTTATTATTGAAGTTTAGTGATAAAAATGGTAAAAAAAAAAAGTTCAGTGAAATATCATTCATATAATACCCCCCAATAAAACAAAACAAAACAAAACAAAATAAACAAAAACAAATAAACAAACATCTGCTAACAGATTTCCATCTGTAGCCAGTGGCCAATTTAATTCCAGCAATGATTAATGCCAACCATTTGGAGGCATAAAATAGTTTGACAGCGAATTTTTGGCAATAAAAGTGGGGAGGGGGTGGAGAGAGCCGAGCGACGCTGACATTTATTAACGGCGCCTGTGCCAGGAACTGTAAGAACCCTGTCTCGGGCTTTCCCAAACACGCCGCTCGGCCTGCATTAATATTTATCTAACGCGTTTCGTTAAGTCAGCCTCGGTCGAATTCTGCGTCTGCGTTCGCTTCATCCTAAGACAGGATGTCTGTCAGAGCACAGGTTTGCTGCCCGGATACATGCTGATTTCTAACCCACATTAATGTAAACGCATGTAAATAAAAATGTTCCCATGTCTACCATCTCAAATCATCTTGTCCGTCACACTTCGGGAAACTGCATTCTCCTCAACTCTCCTGCCAATGCTAAGCGCTGGGAAAGACTAGCTTCCCTTAAGCAAAGGCAGAAACACAAGCTCAGAGGAGTTAAGCAACCCTCCCCAGGCCACACAGATAGGAAGAGGGTAAACAGGGCTTTAAGTTAAGTTCTTTTACACTGGATTTCACCTGCAGAGTGGTGGGGAGCACACCTAGGGATCGTTTGGCCTGCGGTTCTGGGTGCCTCCGAGTGTCTCTGGCTCTGCTAATTGGGCCCAGGCCACCCCTGCTCCCCAACCCTCAGGGGAGCCACCAGCTTACCCGAGCCAGGCTGACGCCAGCGGGGACTTTGTAGGGCACATACTTCCTGTAGATATGGCCCACCCTGGAGCAGGGGATGTCCTCCATGCGGCCCCCACACATCCACACCTGCAGGGTGAGAAGGGAGAGAGAAGATGATATTTCGGCCTCCAATTCATCGTCCCCTCCTCAGTACAGTCATCGAAAGCATCCGTGTGGACAGTTACTAAAGCCCCATTCACTGAACTAGGGACGAGGAAAGCACAGTAACAGCAGGAAAGGGTAGGGGACTGCATCGGGTGCTTACTCATCACCAGACAGTATGCTGCAAGCATCACATGCACAACTGCATTTAAGCCTCGTCAGAACACCTGTAATGTGTTATAGAGCTCCATTTTTACAGATGAAGAAACTGAGGCCCAGAGAAGCTTAGACACTTGTGTAAGGTCACAGGGTAAGGGGTGGAGCCAGAATCCACACTCAGCTTTAGCTGATGCCAGCGTCTGAGCTCTAAACAACTGTGCATGCTGCGTTGAGAAGTCTACAGTGGCAGGGGGAGCTCAGCGGGAGAGACTCAGTGATCGAACCTCTTCTGGGTCATCCTGAGCAGTGGCAGCAGGCCCCTGCCCTGACTTCTCTGCAGTCTGGCTTGCTAAGCCATGCAGCTGGGGATGGCTGCAGTGAGGGACCAGATGCTTCTCCTTCCATATTCGGTATCACCAAGAGCTCCTGAGTTTGACTGCATACTGGTCTAACAGCAATCTGAGAATTCTTAATAAGTACAATAACGTTGACTCACATCCACCAAGGGCTCTGGGTTAAACAGACCCTCCTCAGCAGTCCTGAGTTCAAATCCCACCTCAGCCACTTAACAGCTTTGTGACTTTGATATGAGTACTAACTCCCCTGAGGCTCAGTTTCCTCATCTGTAGAGATGGGGAAAATGGGGTACCGCTCAATGGGGTACCGGGGAGTTGTTTAATGTCTTTGGCCTGGGGGTGAGAAATTGCATGTGAAGTGCTTAGCACAAGACACAGCAGTGTGTCACACGCCACGATGGTCCATCCGTACATCTGACCAATATTTATGGAGTATCAGCTGCATGCCAAACACTGCTGGGCACACACAGCATTGAGTAAGTCAGCCGGGACTCCTGCTCTTGCGGGGGGGGGGGGCAGGGGGAGGGTGGTACAGCCTTGAAGGTGGCCCTCCCAGTGATTGCAGCCTCCTGGTGTTTGCATCCTATGTAGTTCCCTCCCAAACGGGTCACATGGGGACTGATCCGGGTAACCAATAGGATAGTGCAGAAGGGATAAGGCTTCCGCCTTGCTTCCTCATCACTTGCTTTGGGTCCAGGTGGTGGGGAGTTGAGCCCTCCTGCTAACAGTGCTAACTTGCCAGCCACATGAACGCGCCACCTTAGAAGCTGATCCTCCAGCCCCAGTCAAACCTTCGGATGACTGCAGCCCTGGCCGACATGCTGACTACAACTTCAAGAGAGATGCAGGCAGAACGATCCTGCTAAGACATTCCTAAAGCCCTGGACCGCACAAACTTGCAGGTAATGACTGTTTATTACTGTTTTAAGATGCTATGTTCTGGGGGTAATTTTTTCCTGTGGCAGTAGGTAACTAAGCCAGGGAGACAGTTTCATACGGTGACCTGTGCTATAAGAAAACCAAAGTGAGGTCACTGGGTAGACTCACTGTATGGATGTATGGGTTGTTATATCACCTGCCCCTATCAGGGAAAGCCTCATCTAGCAGGGAATAGTTGAGGCAAGACTTAAGGCAAAAGTTAACATAAAGATCTGAGGTGTGTGAGAACAGGTGGAGAGAAGAGCAAATGCAAAGGCCCTGGGGTAGGGCCAGGCTTGGCATAATTGCTGAACAAAGCCAGCCAGAGGCATGGAGCAGAGAGAGAAGTGAGTGGAGGGGAGGGCAGAGAGGTGGGTGGGGACAATCATAAAGGTCTTTAAGGGCAGAATAGGGAGTTTTCGCTGAAAGTCTTCAGTGAGGGAGATGACATAATCCAATTTCTATTTCACAAAGATGAGTGCCTGTGGAGTGCTGAATGGCCAGCAGGGGCAGGCTTGGGGGAGGGCAGGCCTGGGAAACTCCTGCAGATATGAATGAGGCAGTCATGGCTTCCTTTGGTTTGCGGTTCATGGTTTCAGTGACGGTTAGTGGAGGCTGTGGTGACGGTGGGACACAGATGGTTTCGGGACATAATTAATCTCGTTAGCACATGTCCTCATGTGTGGAATGAGGAGCGGGAGTGGGGATGCGTACACTAACCGATTCTGCGCAAAAGAGCCCTTTTCAGCTTGAACCGCTTAAGGGGGTACCGGGGAGTTGTTTAATGTCTTGATTAATTCAGGGGCCCAAATCAAGACATCGGCCTCACGTACCTGAGGGTACTCGGTCTCCCTTGACCTCCTGCGGGCCACTCTCTCCATCCCACCCCAGATGTATCCTGTCTCTGGCTTTCTCAAGGGGATATGCATGTTTGGGGCTGCAATTAGCGGAAGTGCTGCCTGGAGAAATGCAATTATATTCTGATCTTGGGGGAGAAAAAAAAATCGAGTAAGTCAATAGAACAGAACATTGGTCTTGAGATAATGGGCTCCTGATGGTAGATTAATGTCAAGGCCAAGCCAAGAAGTTTATTTTCAAAGCAGGAGATATTGATCAGGCGCCAGGATCCCATAACAGTAACTCTTCTTTTATACAAAGTGATTGCGCAGGACGCTGCTGGGCTGCCCCTGCCTTTTGGGAGGCGGGTCGCTGAGCAGGTGGGGGACACCTTACCCGGCTCTATTTTTGAGTGTCTCCTGGGCAGCGGGATAGGCTGGCATCCAGCTCTCCCAACTCCGTATTAAACTCACATTAGCTAACGAGGCTGTGTCTCCAGCTCTGCCTGGCAAGGAACCTTCCTTAATGCAGACAGACGATCAATTTCCAAATCCTTTTCTTTGCTGTGACCTCGGGTTTCTTTGGCCCTGACCACACTGGCCATCAGCCTGAAGGTTCCTGAGGGACCAGGGTGACCTTGACCGGCTGAGAGGGATGTCTGGAGCCCAGAGGAGTCCTGGCTTTGGACAGCGGGTTCACTCCACGGCTTCCCTGCCCTGGACACAATTCACTGATGGCTGAATCAGGATGGGAACTGCCTTGAGCGAGACAGACACACCTGTTCAGCTGAAGCTGTGCCAACCCGACTCCTCTGGGAGCACCGCGCAGCTTGAGAAGGGCCCAGGGCGAGGCGTACCCAACCCTTCAGAACTCCCTCTGCCACCCAGAATGCATCGTCCACAGCCGTCAGCACCCCCACGGTGTTCACTGCTGGCGCGGCAGGACCCCACGTCTGGGGGGCTCCTCCCAGGGACATGATAAAAGCCGGAGGCAGAGAATAGTGCTGTGACTCGCCCTGGGCCGGGGAGCTGGTCACAGCCGGTCCTGGGCCCAGGCCCCCAGGTTCTGCTCAGGGCCCAGACCCCTGTGGTTCTGCTCAGGGCCCAGGCCCCCGTGGTTCTGCTCATGGCCCAGGCCCTCATGGTTCTGCTCAGGGCCCAGGCCCCCATGGTTCTGCTCAGGGCCCAGGCCCCCATGGTTCTGCTCAGGGCCCAGGCCCCCGTGGTTCTGCTCAGGGCCCAGGCCCCCATGGTTCTGCTCAGGGCCCAGGCCCCCAGTACCCGTGGACCTTTAGGGCTGCCCCCACTTCCTGCACAGCTGAGGCAGCAGCCACTCCAGACCCACAGAAACCACGGCTCGGGGATGGTGAGTACCCGCCACACTCCAGCCCCGCGCCGCCTCACGCAGCCGTGGGACCTCGTGCCCGGGGCTGCTCTCTCCTTCTCTGGCATCTGCCCTTTGACCCCGTGCCACAGTTTTTGTCCTAGTGCCCTGTTTCCCAAACAGAGAAACTGAGGCTCAAAGAGAGAAAGTAATTTTTCTAACTGAGCTGGTGGAAGAACCTGCAACTGACCAGGAGAGGGCCAGGGCCAGGAATGGGGGCACACTCATGGGGCACCATTGGGGGCCAGGTGCCCAAGGGCGTACTCTGCCCCAGGTAACACACGGGCACAAGAGTCCAGCCGGTGGCAGAGAAGGGCAGTCGCAGTGCTGGGCGCAGCCAAATCGTGTTTGGCTGGCCCCCATCGTATCTGGACGGACACAAACCCAGGCCACCGAGATGGCACTGTGTAGCCCCTCTCTGCTGGGAGCGTTCTGCCTCTCCCCACCCGGCCCCGCCCGCTCAGGGACTTGCTGTTTCACCATAAGGAGCTTCCACACACACAGCCTGTCGGCTCGGGGCTTGGTACCACCCTCCCCCGGGAACAGTCTCCTCCTTGGAATCACTATGCCACTAGACAAGTACAAATCTAATTGTAGAAGCTTGCTCCCCATTCATTTTCATGGCTGCTTTGATTTATTTTATTAGCAAACTTCTTTTGTGTGATGACAGGCTTCATTACAGCGTCTATAAAAGACAATTACTTGCTCTTATCTCCCAGACTGAGGAGGGAAGAGACCGGCGGTGATGTGCATCAGGAGGACACCACGGAGCGGGAGAGGGACGGAGGAGGGCCGGCCCCGGGGAGGAAGGCACGCGCGGGCAGGGGCTGGGGAGAACCCTCTCCCTGTCCACACATCGGTGGCCTGGAGGCCGACCAGGAACGGGACGGCCATCCCGCTGGGGAGAAGGTGGCAACCCGCCCCGTGAAGACTGGCATCTTGGTTGAGGACCCCGATGGAGTTCAAACCCGATTCAGTTGCACTCTGGGGACATGGATGATAACAATCACCACCGATGGGTCCGCATGACCTGCGTGCTTGGGAGGAACATGGGCCGCCGCTAGGAGCTCAGTTCTGGAGTCAGACAGAACTGAAGCCTCACCCAAGCTCCTGCACAGGCTCTGTGGGCTGAAGCCCGTTTCCTCAGCTGCAGAGCAGGCGGGATTGCTGTGCCTGCCTCCTGGGGTTGCAATGAGGCTGGAAGGGGGTCCCTCTGGAGCACAGTGAGCTGGGAGCGGTCTGCTACCTGGGCACGTGCCAGCTGCCATCACTGGTGGTGGGCACTATACATGTGCCACGCAGCTCCCCTCAGAAAAGAAGGAATGGCATTAGAGTCATGTCTTCCAGAAGTTCAGAGTAGTTTGAATAGAAGAGTTGGTTCTGAACAACACGATCCTGTTTCGGGGTCCTAATGGCAGGAAGGACCCCACTCACGCTAGTTTTGGCTTTTTTTTTTTTATTTTTTTATTTTTCTGAAGCTGGAAATGGGGAGAGACAGTCAGACAGACTCCCGCATGCGCCCGACCGGGATCCACCCGGCACGCCCACCAGGGGCCACGCTCTGCCCACCAGGGGGCGATGCTCTGCCCCTCCGGGCCGTCACTCTGCCGCGACCAGAGCCACTCTAGCACCTGGGGCAGAGGCCAAGGAGCCATCCCCAGCGCCCGGGCCATCTTTGCTCCAATGGAGCCTTGGCTGCGGGAGGGGAAGAGAGAGACAGAGAGGAAGGGGGGGGGTGGAGAAGCAAATGGGCGCTTCTCCTATTGTGCCCTGGCCGGGAATCGAACCTGGGTCCCCCGCACGCCAGGCCGACGCTCTACCGCTGAGCCAACCGGCCAGGGCCTTGGCTGTTTTTAATGGTTACTTGGACGCAGTTGGTGAAACGAGTAGGAAACCACAATTTTACTATATTTAAAAATCATTTGAACCTACTAAATTAATAGATTACTTTATATAATGTGGTTTTAAGCACATGTGTAGTATCTAAATTAATAAATTAAATATTTGACTAGTTTAACAATATCCTTAGATGTTTGGTCAACTTGACCAAAAAATGGCAGTAGGTGTTTGCCTTACATTAGATTTTTTTTGTTTGGTCTTTAATAAATGAATTCAGTCAAGTTGCAGGATCCTTTAGGTTTTGAGCAGGCTCATAACCACCCACGGAGGGAGTTACTGTCACACCACTTGTCACATGTGAGGAAACCGAGGCCCAGCGAGGGGAAGTCCTTCCCCAGGACCCTGAGCTCACGAGCAGCAGAGCCCGCAAGGATTCGGGCTGGGTGCCCAGAAGGAGGCAGACCTGGGGCCTCCAAGATGGCACCTTCCTGGTTTAATCTTCCTAAAGCCTGGTCCTGACCTGATCATGGCTTCCACAGCAACCCCTGTCAGTGCCTGTACTGCCTGCAAAACAAAGGGGTCACCCTTGGCTCAAAATCAAGGTCCTCTGCCATGTGTTCAGGTCACCACTGACCCTCTACAGGCCCCCGGCCTCCACGTGTGGCTGTTGCCGAGAACCAGCTGCAGTCACTCACTTTTCTGCCCTGATGGACACACGCTTATCTTAGCATAAACAATGAGCCCATCCATCCGTCCATCCATCCACTCACACAGGGCCTAGTCATCGGTCAGCTTTGCTCTAAAACCCTGCTGGAAGCAACGGAATAGAGGCTGGCTGCCAAGAGTGTGGACCTGATGACTCCACATGGTATCAGGACTCCTCCATGACACAGAGCCCTGAATGCTGGGTGACGGTGTAGGGACCCGCTGGCCAAGCTGCTGACCAACCTCCCCATGTTCTCTGTCCTTCCACAGTTGCTGATGCTGCCAATCTGGGGGCCACATTCTGACAACCAGTGCACACCCCTCTCGACATCACGGCGCCTCCCGGTTCACACTGTGCCTCTAGACATCCCCGTGAGTTTGGGGTTAGTAGTGCCCTTGTCGACAGGTGATGAAGGTTCAGCGAAAGGGCAGGTGAGCTGTCCAAGGTCTCATGGAGGGTTCGTTCCAGGGCTGGGCTGGTGCCAGGGTCTCTGGCCTCCGCGTGGCCAGCCTCCAAGCCCTTTCCGCCCTGGCCTTCCTACAGCCCGGTCACATCAGCCACACCACCACCGTTAACGGCTACCACCGAGTGGTCATTTCTTATGTGCCAAGCACTGAGCTAAGGTCGTGGCCCAGCTGGACTAAGATGCTCACACCGACACTGTGAAGTAAGGGATATTCCATGCCCCTTTTACAGACGAAGAGGTCATGTCCAGAGAGGTCGGTCACTCTGGCACGGTCACCCAGCGCCTAGGGGATGACACCTGCACCAACGCCCAGGTGATGGGATCAGGAAGCCCACGCCCTCCACCCTGTGCTGCTCTCGCTCCCACGAGGGCTCTGAAAGAGCAGCCGCCGCTCACTAAGCACCTCCTTTTTGCTGCCAAATAAATCTTTTATCCTGTTTAGTTTTTACAACAAACCCCTGAAGTTATTATTGTCATTTCTGGTGATGAAAGATGGAGGCAGAAGGGACAGGTGTGTGCTAATTAGGGAGTGACAGTGGCAGGGTGGCCCTCGGGCCTTGGTGTCAGCTTCCCAGAGGAGCTGGTGGGAGACCGGCTCCCGCAGAGACACTTGCGGAATCTCAAACGGCTTGCTGAACGCCTTCCCTGTCCCCGGCACATGGCTCTCGGAGAGGCTGGGCCCCCGTGGCCTGGAGGAGGACGCTGCATGAGGCATCCTCAGATAACCCGGCGCGGGCAGGCGCACCGACTCCCGGCAGCGACAGTGCAGCTGCTCCGAGTCCCGGGCGCTGGCAGAGGGGTGAACGGGAGGGAAGGCCTGGCTAAGCAGGTGCCTGGACGGTGGCCCCAGGCTGCCTTCTGCCCCTCGGGCTGGCCTTCGGAAACCATTCCTCCCTCGTGGGCGGCCACTCACCCCCGCTTGGGGCTGGTCCTGACTTCCGAGCCCTACCTGTGACTGACCTCTCTCTACCGGCTGGGCCTGCCTTTCCTCCGCCCCTCCGCAGGGGAGCACGGGGCTTACCTGAGTCAGGACGTCTGGGATTTAGCTCTGGCCCTGTTCCCTTCTCGCTAAGGGACCCTGGCCTAGTCACCGACCCGCTCAGGGCCTCAGGTCTCAATGTCACCCGTGACCAAATGCGGGCTGCATCCTACCTTCTTTCACACACCCGATTCTCACTCCATCTTCCTGAGGGTGCTGTGAGTTTTATGGAAAAAAAAGAAAAGAGAGTTTCTGTTTTTTTAAATCTACCCAGTTTGGGACAGGTCTGGCTTTTGCTAAGGGTCTCTGTGTCAGACAGTT
Source organism: Saccopteryx bilineata (assembly GCF_036850765.1). NCBI lineage: Eukaryota > Metazoa > Chordata > Mammalia > Chiroptera > Emballonuridae > Saccopteryx > Saccopteryx bilineata. The sequence goes on along the minus strand of NC_089493.1, from coordinate 178,442,847 downwards.
CAAACCCCACTCCCTCTGGGGCCTCAGATGTGACGAGTTTTCCTCTCAGATGGAACACGGCTCCTCCCGGTCCTCCCAGGTTTTCCATCACCACCTGGCTCTCGCGAGCCTGCCCAAGGGACCCTCAGACCACCTCCGACCACTTCCATCCCTTCGAGGGCGCCGGCCACGCTGCCGCCTCCCAGAGCCGACCCTGCAGGGGCTCACTCAGGGGAACCCCTTCTCCGTAGGCCTGCCCTGTGGGAATCTTAGCTCTGAACTTGCAAATGGCCCAAAGTGTTGAGATAAACAAGCAGAGAGAATGGGCCGAGAGCTGAGAAACCAACATTTCTTCCTTCTTCTTAGTTAAAATAAAATTTTTATTTTATCTTTTTTATTACAGAGTTGATAAGAACTTATGATGAGTGCATCCAATGTAACAGAGACCGATATGCCGCACATCACAGCTTAGCCTTGCCTGTCTTGACCACGCCCAGAACGCTGGCATGGGCCTGCAGCTGGGCAGAGCCACCAGCAGTGATTACACTCTCACGGCCATGGGCTCGGCTCTCGGGGAGCTGTGGCTCTCTGCTGCCCAGCGTCACGGGAGAATATTGTACAGCATATCACCAGCCCGAGGAAAGATCCCATTTCAAAGAAGTACGGTTTCTAGTACATGCTTACTGCGTTCACACCATCTTAAAGTAAAAGTCAAACCGTCTAAGTCCCCATCTGTATAACATTCCATTGTTGGGTTGTGCTCTACCTTATTCATCCCCCAGGGATGTACATTTGGGCCATTTTCAATCTTCCCCCATTGTAAGTAGCACTTCAATAAATAGCTTGTACCTAAATCTCTGTTCATTGATGCTCTGCATCTTAAACACCTGGGCATGGAATTTTAGGTCAAAGAATGTGCTTGCTGTGAAATGTAACAGATTTTGCCAATTGGGCATTAACAAAAGAGATATCCACGTGCATCACCCCAAAGCCCACATCTTTCTTACGCCAGCTCAGCCATGTGGTCCTGGGGATCCTTCCTCTCTTCCGGATCTCAGACTTGACGATAACCTACCCTGGCCTCTCGGGGACACAGTGCAGTCCCCTTTCTGTCCCCTGCCGCTGCCACCTGTACTCCAAACTACCCTCACGCCTGTATAAGTCAAAGGCTCTCCCTGCAGCATCTTACTTCATTCTGTCTCGTGGGGGAGGGAGGAAACAGATCAGCACCATCTGGGATGTGATGGCAGTAACCTGCCTTCTCACCGAGTGCCGTTCCCAACACACTACCATTCCCCGAAGATGGAGACTGGGAAGGGCAGGGTGAAGGAAGTTTTATCAGGCAGGAATTGATGCCACTAACAGTGATTTAAGACACCTATTATGGCCTGACCAGGCGGTGGCGCAGTGGATGGAGCATCGAACTGGGATGTGGAAGGACCCGGGTTCGAGACCCTGAGGTCGCCAGCTTGAGTGCGGGCTCATCTGGTTTGAGCGAGGCTCACCAGCTTGAACCCAAGGTTGCTGGTTCCAGCAAGGGTTTACTCAGCCTGCTGAAGGCCCGTGGTCAGGGCACATGTGAGAGGGCAATCAATGAACAACTACGGTGTTGCAACGCGCAATGAAAAACTAATGATTGATGCTTCTCATCTCTCTGTTCCTGTCTGTCTATCCCTCTCTCTGACTCACTCTCTGTCTCTGTAATAAAAAAAAAAAAAAAAAAAAAAAAAGACACCTATTATGGGCGAGACACTGGGGTAGAGAGACGGGACAGGACCCACCCCCTGCCTCTAGGGAGCTCAGAGTCCATTGGGGAAGACAGCCAACCCCTGGGTCATGTCAACACGAGGTATTTGAAGCCATGCTGGAAGTGATGTTGGGGTGGCCCCTAACCAGCATGGGAGCTTGGGGAAGGCTGAGGAGGTCACCTGCATGAGCTGAGCCCTGAAGGATGAGTGTGGGCTGACCAGCCTACAGAAGGGCATTTCAGGTGTGAACGGTGTGGGCTTCCAAAGGTGGCCTGTGGTGTGTGAGCGGCTGTCGGCTGGGGGAGCTGGACATGGACGGTCCGCCTTGCTCCATGTCGACCCCCCTTCTGGATGCAGTGGCCAGACTCTCCTTGGGAGCCAGCCCATCTTCCTCGTTCCAGGATGGACATGTGGACTGCAGCTGACCAACGAGGACGTTGCTCAGGGACAGGCAAGGGACCCGCAGGCCACTGAGACACAACCTGGGGACTTGTACAGGAACACTGGGGGGCAGAAACTCTCTTTCCAATGGGCTGCTGGAGTCCCCACAGGGAGGAGGCCTGCCTGAGCAGGACACCAACCCACATGGAGGCAGAGCCAAGGCACCGAGGAAGACAGAGACTGAGTGAGATGAGTCAGTCCCGGGTCCACCAGACCAGGGGGGTCTACCCTGGAATTTCAGTTGTGTGGGCCAGTCAGTTCTGGGTTTTTTGCTTCAGTCAGGTTGAGTAGAATTTTGGTCACCTGTGACCAAGAGTCCAGACTAGCGCAACGGGGTAAGAGGACGGGGGAGGGCGGAGAGATGAGCAGGGGTCAGCGCACGGAGTTGGGTGTCGGCCAGACCAGGAGTGAGAGATTTATCCCACCACCGCAATGGGGAAGATGCTCACTGCCAAGCAGGGCTTGGATAGTGTGGCCGTGTCTTCTGGAAAGAAACCGCTGCGGGCTGAGAGAGAGAGCGAGCTAGGGAAAAGACGGGTCAATGATTCTCCTAGAAACTTAAGAGCCTTTAGGGCATCTTTACTGGGGTGTCCCCATCAGGATAGACGGCCCAGCCTGGAATCACAGATGAAGAATTCATCCATCGGTGCTGATGGCATGTATCAATTTATCTTAATTCCTGAAAATGCGCCCCGCCTTTCAGCCCGGTTGGTCTCTTTCCTCCGTTATCAGGAGGAAAAGGGACCTCAGCGGAGATGAATCAGAGGGAACTGGACTCTTGGTCAATGCCCTGCTCTGGCTGAAGCAGAAGCCCTGGCATTTCAGTGTCGCATCACCAGCAAAGGAGGGGGCTCCCTGTCCCCTCGGCGCTGTGGCAGGCTGCCCACAGGGCCTCACAGACGAGGCGCTGGCAGAGGGGCCGTTATGCACCCGGGACTCCTGCTCTCAAAGCCGGGAGAGGACGTGGAGAGGGGGAAGTCTCTCTTCCCCGATCGGCAGCTTCCTCACCCCTCACACCGTCTGCTTTCCCCTCGAGAGTGAAGGATGTAATTGGATCAAATGGAGACAGGAGCCAGCCTCACCCCCCCCCCCCCCCTCAGCTGAGAGACTTCTGAAAATGGCTTCATTACCGAGTCTTTTGTAAATAAACTGGGTGGAGAAAAATGCCATTTGTAGTGCTATAATTGCCTGATGAGCATCATTAGATGGGGCTTTAAAAAATACACAGACTAAAATCATTTTGGGTTTAGGAATACCTTTGTGCAAACCTTTCTCCATTCACTATTCTACACAACGTGAGTTTCTGAACGGAGCCTTCTTGACCGAGGGGGCTGGTTCTGGCTAGTGTCGCACTTGCTGTGAGTAATCAACTAACAAATATTTACTAAGTGTCTTCTCTATGTCAGACAGTCCTTCCAGTACTTGGGATATAGTGGTAAGTGAAACACACAAAGATCTTTACCCTAATGAAGTTTACATTCTGGTGAGAACTCGAAACACAGATGTGCCCATTTCTGGGAACAAACTTGGCAGCAAACTTCATACGTCAGTTTGTTTAATTGATGATCACGGAACTGTGAAGTTAAAACTCCCCCGATTCCTTGAGTGTGATTTCATTGCATGCATATGGATGTGCCATTTGGAAAACTAGATTGCACAAGCTAGGGGATACTAAGTAAATGACATAGATGCCATCACTCACCAAACCTGTACCCATGGCAGACATCACTAATCCATCACCAATGTTTTTCTGGGAAGTTTGGATGCAGCCCCAGAATACGTATGAACATCTAACTGGGGCAGCCCCTACCAATGGATCAGGATTAGCTGGGAGAGGAAACCAATTTGCTTTTTTTTTTACTTAGACTGCTATTAAGTCGCTTCACTGGAGGCTGCAGAATATTCCAGGAAATTAAGAAAAACACCAGAAGGAGGTGAAAACTGAGAAGAGAAGGTGAGCGATTGCAGCCAACCTCTCATGCTAGTTTTCCTCTCCAGTACACATGCTTCTCCCATGTCCCTGCAGGCGCCTATAAAACATGGCAGGTCCACGCGCGGGCTTCGCAGCCAGGCCAACCCAGGTTCAGGTACTGGTTCTGTTACTTCCAACTGTGTGGGGCCTTGGTTGGACCCCCACTTGCCTCCCTGTGCAGTGGGTATAAAAATGACACCACCTGCTGGGTTCGGTGTGAGGATTAAATATACCAGCCAGCATGTGGGAAGGGCTTGGCATAGGGTCCCGCTGGCTGTGACCAGGCTGAAATCCAGGCATGACACACCAGTGTGAACATGCAGTCCCCAGCAACCATGTGAGGACTAAAGTATCATTAGGCCCATTTTATGGAAGTAGAAACTGGGACTCAGTAAGGTGGGGAGGCCTTGCCCAAAATAACACAACTGGTAGGAAGCGGCACAGCTCAGCTCTGCCTCAGGCAATCTGGCCACAGCCCTGAAGTCGTATCCGCTGTGCGTGACACTGTCCTTTGTACTAAAAGTTAGTGCCTGACTCAGAGCTGTGCAATCACAGGACTCGGCCCAGTAATGGCGCGGCTGGCCGTCCCTCGGGAGCTGGGGATGTGACACACCAGAGGTGCCTGCTGACCACAGAGCAGGCCCTGGCTGACCACAGAGGCGCAGATGGCAGACCCTTCCCTCAGAGGGACCTGTTCTTCTCCTGAGATCAACCCGAGTCCCACAAATAGAGAGAATGTAACCTTGTCACTTTAGAGGCCCTGAGGCCGCCAGTCTTTCCAGGCTCAGACAGAAGAGGCAGGCAGCCTGCAGGGACAGAGGCACAGGGGGCAGTGCCAAGGAGAAGGGGCTTCTGGAGCGCTGGCTCACCTTGAACGAGATTTCATACTGCTCCCCGCCCCAGATCTCCAGGCCTGGGTCGTAGCCGCCCAGCTCCCAGAACCACTTCCGGTCCACGGCGAAGAGTCCGCCGGCCATCACGGGAGACCTGTCAAGGAAGAGGAGTGTGGTGTGAAGATGTGGAACTGAGGGCCACGTGTCCCGAGTGCACTGTTACTGCTGTCCCCCCGAGACGGTGCCCCTTGCTGCTCCGTGAACACAGCCCACAGGCCTAGCAGGGAATCCAAGGCCCTTTCTACACTTCAGATTCACAAATGCTACATTTTAGCCAAGTGGACCCATGGCTCCTCTTCACATGGTTAACACCAAAGGACACTTGTGAAATGAAATGACAGTGCTTTCTCCCCGTGGGCCTTGTGGCTGCATCGTATGTATCTGTACACATCCCTCCAGCCCTCCCACTAGCTGAATGGTCCGATCAGGTCTTCCCAAGCTTGTCCAGGCTGTGGAATGTCTAAGAGATGAAACAGTCCTGGGCCTCACCCCTGACCCACAGAACAGTCCCTGGGAATGGAGCCCAGGAACCTGTGTTGTCAGACATGCCCCATGAGGATTCTTAGTTCAGCACAGACATTTGTCCTGCTGAGAGTTTACAGAAGCCACGGTCTGTGCTCTCTCAGTTAGACTGGGCTGCGGTGAGCTCCACTCATCCATTCTCCCCTTACTTTACTCGCGAGCGCCAGCCGGGTGGCAGACTGTGGAGGGAAGTCAGAGCTGGACGGGAACTCCCGGGGATGCCAGGAGGGGGGGCGGGGGGCGGCTACCTCAGGACGGGAGGACCCAGAGGACAGGTGGGCTGGAATGAGGGCCTCTGGGAGGTGCAGGCAACACTGTAGGAGCATGAAAGTGGGGAGTGCCCAACTTCAGGTTTTGGGGGTGAGGAGGGAGGTGGGGGCAAGAGTCAGGAAGGATGTGCAGAGGGGTGGCACTCGCAGTGGGAACCTGGGGAGGGGCAGGCACCCAGGAGAAAACAACAGGAGGGAAGGCACAGAGAAGACAAATTTTGGGGTGCCAAGAAGGCAACATGGCATCGTGGCAAGCCCACGGGGGACCCCTGCTGCGACCTGCTCCAGTCTCCACCGTGCCTCCCTCAGCGCCAGCATCTGGGCTGGGCTCCCGGCGTTTGCTGTGTGAGAATCTCCCAGAGGAGCCATGTCCTGGTCCGGCTCCAGTGGGAAAACTCCAAACCTTCACACCAAAAAAACACCCCAGCAGCGACCTCCACGTCCCCTGCTGGCCTTGGGAACTGCAAGTTCATGGCCAGTGGACTGCTTTAGAGAGAACTGAGTTAACCCACGTGCACTGCAAGCCTCCTGCAGCAGATGAGCCTGACAGCGCAGGAGGGGACTCCTTAAAAGGGGTTCCCTTGACTATTTACTGAGGGCTGGAATATGGCAGGTGCTGTACTGAACCGACTCATTAAGAAAATGACTCTACTCCTCAGGTAGACCTCTTGAGATAGGCTCCATCATTACTGTCCCACTCTACGCAGGTAGAAACCAGGGTACAGACAGGTAACTTGCTCAGGGCTCCACAGCAGCTAAGCAGGATTTCAATCTCTAATCTATGCCACACCCCTCTCAGCCACCGTACACTGCCTCCTGTTAGGAAGGGACAGTCGGGATGCAGGTGACCAGTATAAAGGACAGAGGATCAGAAATGGGGAAACCTCACTGAACCGCAGCTCTCCTGAGCCTGCGGTGTGCCCTGAGATGAAGGACTTCCCCACTGAACTGTGCTGCCCAGTCCGGCAGCCCCTGGCCACACGTGGCCACCGAGCACCTGAAACGTGGCCAGTCTGGATGGAGCTGTGCTGGGTTTCTAAGACCTAGTGTAGCGAGAGAACAGGAAAGATCTCATTCGTAATTTCAAAGGTGAAATATATTACTCAAAATGAACGTTACCTGCTTCTCTTTACCTTCTTCACGGGGCTACCAGGACATTTAAAAGCACCTATGTGGCTTGCATGACATTTCTACTGGACAGCGGCAATTTAACTGCTCTGATTCTGCCTCCTGTCTATACAATGAATCCACAGCAACACCTCCTACCTTAGCTTGCTAGTATTTTTATTTATTTATTTAATTTTTTTATAAAGATTTTATTTATTCAGAGGGGAGAGAGAGAGAGAGAGAGAGAAGGGGGGAGGAGCAGAAAGCATCAACTCCTATATGTGCCTTGACCAGGCAAGCCCAGGGTTTTGAACCGGCAACCTCAGCGTTTCCAGGTTGACACTTTATCCACTGCGCCACCACAGGTCAGGCACTAGTATTATTTCTCTAAGTATCCAGGACTATAAGAAAATAATGTGTAGGCCCTGGCCGGTTGGCTCAGTGGTAGAGCGTCGGCCTGGCGTGCAGAAGTCCCGGGTTTGATTCCTGGCCAGGGCACACAGGAGAAGCGCCCATCTGCTTCTCCACCCCTCCCCCTCTCCTTCCTCTCTGTCTCTCTCTTCCCCTCCCACAGCCAAGGCTCCATTGGAGCAAAGATAGCCCGGGCGCTGGGGATGGCTCCTTGGCCTCTGCCCCAGGCACTAAAGTGGCTCTGGTCGCAACAGAGCGACGCCCAGGAGGGGCAGAGCATCGCCCCCTGGTGGGCAGAGCGTCGCCCCTGGTGGGCATGCCCGGTGGATCCCGGTCGGGCGCATGTGGGAGTCTGTCTGACTGTCTCTCCCCGTTTCCAGCTTTAGAAAAATACAAAAATAATAATAATAATAATAATATGTCAAGGGTATCACCTCTCCGTTGTCTTCGGAAGGTTGCGGGGTTGGGGGTTTCTGGCTGGGGCTGGAAACAGACTGCACCGAGAGCATTTCTGACCCCACGCTTCCTGAGAAATCAAACCCAAGACCCTGCACACGAAAACTGGCCTGGGGGGCAGCCAGGGGTGAGGGCCAAGGAGCTGCCTTATTAGGAGCCACCTCAGAACAGGTAGGCTATTGGCCTTAAGGTGTTTTGGATGCTTGAGGTTTTGACTCCAGCAGGAGGCCTCTCCTCTAGCCAGGCCTATTTTCTGCCATGCTCAGCAATAATAATAACCGCAGTTCTGAGTGTCTGGTGTGTGCCGCTCCCTTTACTGACATTATCTCCAGCTCTTACAAAGCCCTATTCCAGCCGCCTTTGCAGAAGGAGGAATCTGAAATTCAGAAACGCTATGCACTCTGCTCAAGGGCACACAGGCAGGAAGTGGATGGGCTGCGATTCAAACTGGGGTCTGCCCCCAAAGCCCAATCATCATGATACCATGCTGTGCCTACAGATTGCTCGTTCCACTGGCACCGTGGGGAGGTGTGCAGACGATGACCAGGACTCCTCTTGCGGCCTCTGCCCTGGGGTTTGTCCCAGTGCAACACAGAAGAGAGACCTCAGTAAGGAATCAGAGCGCACAAAGGAGAGAGAGTCCCCAGGAAGCACTGAGCTGGGGACTCTGGACCTGGGCCACACCCCAGTATCACCCGGGAGCTTCAGAAAACAGTAATGACCAGAGCTCACCCCCAGACTCTGGTGTCACTGGTTTGAGGGTGACCTGGGTGGGTTTTTGTTTTGTTTCTTAATAAACTCTGCATGTGCTGCCACTGGGCACCCAGGGTTGAGAGTCACTGCTCCGGGGCCGGGTCAACCCCTTCAATAATCAGGTGACGAGACTGGGGCCCCTGGGGACCGGAAGGTGCCCTTTCCTCGCCCTGCAATGAGGAAGTGAAGGCGCCGGGACCCAGCCTTACGTAACTTTCCCATCTCAGGGCCTATAAATCAGCTCGTGGCAAAGGGTCAAACCATTAAAGGGGTTCTGTTGACCTTGAAAACTCCCTTTTCTGGAGCAGCCTCTACTATGTATCATCTTGGGCAAGTGTTGTTTCCTCTCTGGGTTGAACAGGAAGGGCTCTGACAGCAGTGTCTGACCATGTGGCACATACAGGAAGGAGGTCAGGAGAAGTACCAACGTCTGACCTGCTGGAGAGGCCCAGGGCTCTCCAGACTGGCACGTAGAAAGCATTCAGTGATGGTGGCGATGAGGATGATGAGGAGGAGGATTACAAGTAGGTGCCAGGCTTGAGGGAGAGAGCATGACCAGCTCTGCTCAGCCCCGGCTGGTGGGCGTGGAAACCGCGCTGGGTGGTCCACGAGCTGAGGCTCTGTGACAAGCTGGGATGGGCAGTGCTTCTGATTGGGGACATCTGCCCTGGCACCTCTCCACTGGACTTTTGAGGGAGGCAGCAACCCTGAGTAGTGGGTGTCGCAGGGGGTCAGTAGGTCAGGCACTGGGACCAGCCTGGGTCACTTGTACTTACTCAAATGGATCACTGGGGTCAGCCTTCTGCAGCTCTGGAGGGATTGGGATCCGCTTGTAGTACATCTCCCAGTCAAAGGCGCCCCGCATGGCGTCCCCGGCCTGGGTCTCATACCGGAAGTCGTCGTGGTCAATCACATCAATCATCGGGCACACGATGGTCTTGCGGTTCCGAGCGATGCGGTCTGAAGAAGCCAAGAGATGCCCATTAGGGGAGGCAGGCTGGGGGGCAGCTAAGTGCACAACCCTATTCTGTAGTTTATTGGCATTTAAAATGTGTTCCCTGGGTGATTTCTCTGAACACCTGAGTTTGAGAATCCTGGAGAGGAAGGGAGGGTACAGGCCTTAAGCAAGATGAACCAGAGGTCTCATCTCAGTCCTGATGCCTAAGATAGGGGCCCTGGGTTGGCTACATAACTAACCTCTCCAAGCCCCAGAGCTCTCCCCTGGGGGTGCCAGTGAGCTGCTGGGGCACATGATCTGCCACGAGGGGCCAGTGGGCTGTACTGGGGTGCCTGGTGGCTTTGGGTCACAAGTCAAGTTTAAGTCTTGGAATGGGGAGCCTGGCAGGGTCAGAGCAGGTTGGCAGCTGCCACCTGGGCTGTGTTTTACTGCTCCCCTGCCCCGGGCCCACTGAATCAGAACCTCGGGGGGTGGATGGAGACGGATCAGCCTGTGACAGGCTCCGTGGGCATTCTCAATGAAGCAGAAGAAACTTCTTCAGGGACAGAGTTAGACAAGGGCCTCCCTTCCTAATCATCCACAGCCTTTCGGGGGATCTCACTTCCAGGGGGGATCTGGGCTCAGGATGGTGCTCTGCTGGGTGCTGGCTGATTCTGAGAGGGATGAGGTCAAGAGGTTGCATCAGAACGGCAGCATTCAGCTCTGTGCTCACTCGGGGACAGAGAGCCCAGGTTCGAATCCTGTTTTTGTCACCTACTAGCAGTATAACCTTGGAAAAGGCCATCTGATACCTCTGAGTCTCAGTTTCCTTGCTGAAAAAATGGAGGAAGACAGCACCTGTCTCATGGGGTCTCTGAAGACTGAAGGGGCACGAGGGGGCCCAGACGCTCAGCACGAGCCCAGCACTCGCGACATTCTGTGACTGGGCTTGCTGAAAGCTCAGAGGCGGGCTCCGGAAGGCTGAGCATTTCCCTCATCCTCTCTGCCCCTCGGTTTTCTCACTTGCAGTATGTGTGTAATAACGCCTGGCCTGCCTGTTCTACCACGTAACCATCAAACTCAAATGGCGATGTGCCCTAAAAAGCTAGGAAACTAGCAGAGAGCCATGATGATGATGATGATGATGATGATGATGATGATGATGATAATGATGATGGAGGAAATGATCAACAGTGGTTTTCTTTTGGTGGGGCTGAATTCTTCTCACTCAGAAATGCTTGCTTTCCAAAGGAGGTAGAGTGAGCCGTGCACAGAGGTGTTAATGGTTTCGCAGACAAAAGCCATAACGTGCTGTCTGCTCATCATATTAGTAGGGCAGACTTTTATGTCCACACCACCGGCTCACATTTCTATAGCAAAAAGAAAAAGAGGGGAAATGCTTCTTCCATGTATGCCTGCAGATTATGAAAATCACCCTCATATATTTCCATAGAAACAGAGTTAAGGGCTCGACGACCAGCATGGCTTCCTGCCCCACCAGTCCATTCTCTTTACGAGCCACTGAGTGGCCCAACAAATGGGCAGTTCCTTCAGAACCGTAAACTCGGCAATTTATGGCAAGGCCTTTTTATTTTTTTGTTTGCTTTCAGGAATGAGAGGCAGATGCAGACCACTTGGCTTGATTAAATAAACAGTTTACGCCCAAATCGGGGCTATATCCTTTCCCTAACCTGTGGGTTCTCAGACGCGCACGATCTAACACCGAAGCTCCATGCTGATCTGTGTTGGAATGTAACTTGCTGGGTTGTCCCATGGAACTGTGTGGATTCTGCTTTCTGTCCTCACCTCTGAATGGTGGCCTCACCAGGGCTCCTCAAAGGGTGGTCCCTGGACCAGCAGCAGGGGCAGCACCCAGGAGCTGGTTAGACACGCAGCTTCTCAGGCCTCTGCTGTGCCTCTTGAATCAGAAACTCTGGGGTGGGGCCCAGCACTCTGCGTATCAACAAGTCTTCTGGGTGATTCTGATGCACGTTCAAGTTCTCTGTGCCCTACATCAGTCCTCTGTGCTCCCTAAGCATGCTGTTAAGGAGAGCATGCCCATCCACTTCTGAGGGGTTCACTCTTCTCTCTGGATTGATCAGTCTTCCCCAGTCTGCCTCCATCACCACCCCTTGCCTGACTCCCAGGCTCAATGGGACATTTCCTTTCCAGTGTCCAACTGTCAGCACCAGCTCACTGCCTTTATCAAAGCCAAACTCCTCAGGGCTCAGGCCTGGTTCTCCAAGCAGCTATGAGACACCAGCATCCAATCTTCAGTCCTCAGGGCGATGGTGGATGACACCTGGATCATGTTGGCCTCCATCAACAGTCCTTCCCTGAGAGCTGTCAGAAACTCCCCATAGGGGAAATGAATTTAGGGAGGCAATGTGCACTCATGAAAGATAGACTTTGGAGCCGGACAGATGGTAACTTTGACACTTATGGCCCAAGGAAATAAGTGAGTCATTCAACATCTCTGAGCTTCAGCTTCTTCTACTATGAAACAAGGGATCCTTTCAACCTGGCATAGTTTTGAGAGACTCAGAGATACTGCTTGCAACCTTCCTGGCTCACAGTAGCAGTGCAGTGAATGGTAAATTGATATGATGATGCCCCCTTGCCCCCATAGTTTGGCTCTTAATGGTAGACAGGCTTGGCTTGCTTTCTAAGAAAACCTGAAGTAATCTGGGAGAGCAATCATGTCACTAGAAACTAATGTGCTGTATGACTTTGGGGAAGCCACTTCCCTCTCTATGAGTCGCAGTTTCCTTCTCTGGAGAATGAAGGGACAGGACTGAATGGGGTTTCAAGGCCTCTGAACATTCCCGAACCTCTGAGCCCCTCGAGACCCCTGGCACTGTGCTGGGTGCCTCTCAAGCAGGCAAGGGAACCCTTGTGGATGACTCCCTGCAGAGGGCCGGGGCCAGTGGTCGGTCGCCCATTCCGGGTCACTACCTTGTCTTGGGAGGACCCCTTACCGAGCAAGGGGGGGAGCCAATTGACATTGGCTTCACAGTGTGAGTCCAAGAATGTGATGACATCCCCAACTGCTGCTGAGGCCCCCAGCATCCGGGTCCTTATCAGCCCTTCCCGTTTCTTGGTTCGGAGAATCCTCACGCTGGGGAAATGGGCCATGTAGTCTTCAAGTGGCTTCTTCAGGTGCTCTATGAGGAAGACAGAAGAGGACAGATGGATGATGGGTAAGAAATGCAATCATTCTTGTGACCTCTCCCTTACACACGCACTGCACTTGACAGTCTAGACACAGCTTTCTGGTACACGACCTCCTTGAACCTTTCGGGCAGGGCCGAGAAGGGCGAGGACCACCACCTGCGTGCTGCAAACGGAGACACTGAAGCTCAAAAAGGACTGGGGATGGTGCCAGGCCTGGGACACAGACAGATCTTCTGTGGGCAGCTGTGCTTTATGCCTGGCTGGGACCCATTCCCTCATTTTCTGGTAACAATACTCTGATTTCTCTTTGGGAAACTGCTCTTCCCCTTCTCAGTCCATTAGACTTTGCCTGAAGCTGGCTCCATCCTCTGGTTCCAAGAGGGAGGAGCATGTAGTTTGGACCTGACCAATCAGGGCATTCCATTCTCTTGGCTTCAGTGATTGGTCAGGGGATGGCAATGTGACCTGATTTATCCAAATAATAAATCCTAAATTTGCCCTGGCCGGTTGGCTCAGTGGTAGAGCTTCGGCCTGGCGTGCAGAAGTCCCGGGTTCGATTCCCGGCCAGGGCACACAGGAGAAGCACCCATCTGCTTCTCTACCCCTCCTCCCCCCCTCCTTCCTCTCTGTCTCTCTCTTCCCCTCCCGCAGCCAAGGCTCCATTGGAGCAAAGATAGCCCGAGCGCTGGGGATGGCTCTGTGGCCTCTGCCTCAGGCGCTGGAGTGGCTCTGGTCGCAACATAGCGACGCCCCGGAGGGGCAGAGCGCCACCCCCTGGTGGGTGTGCCGGGTGGATCCTTGTCGGGCGCATGCGGGAGTCTGTCTGACTATCTCTCCCCGTTTCCAGCTTCAGAAAAAATACAAAAAAAAAAAATCCTAACTTTTTTTCAGTACTGAAAAAAACCAAAAAACAAGGCCTGTTCTTTTTTCTCGAGTTAGTTATTTGGTTGGCCATAAGTCCGGAGCTGCTGGTGACATCTTTGGCAAAATGAGGTGATAAGGAGTGATGGGGGGATTTGCTGAGCTTAAAACCAATGTATGAAAAGGGACTCAAGAGATGGAGAGAGACATTACCCTGACGACATTTTGATTCCTTAGATCCCCCTGTGCGTGACGCAGATAAATTTCTAGATGTTCTTATTACTTGTGACAACAAGTTCCTCTTTTTGTTTACTCTAATGTCAGTTCCATTTCTGCCCCATGTGTGGAAAAGTTGTTTTGAATACATCTGAGAAATGGCCTCTTTCTACTAAATGTTGGTTTGGTGTCTCTTAATTTCAGGATTTTGGCCCTTTTTGCAAACTCTAGCATGACTACTAAAACACCTCTATAGTTTACATCATATTTAATGATGTATACTTTCTCATCACTTCTATTCAATATTGCACTAGAATTCCTAGCTAGTATAATTGGTAAGACAAAAATAAAAAATAAAGGCATAAAGACAGAAAAGAAAATGGTAGTAATGTCTTTAATTGTAGATGTCATGAGTGTTTACACAAAAAAGTCCTAAGAAATCTACAGAAAAAGTAAAACTAATAGGTAAAGGTAACATGGTTTCAGGATACAGGTCAACATTTGCAAATCAGTGATATTTCTATTTATAGCAAATAAAAAACAATGAGGAAATGCAATTAAAAATGATAAAAATGCCATTTACAATTTAACAAAAGAAGTACAAATTGTATCTTTTGAAAACTACCAACCATTGTTGAAAGGAATTAAAGACCAAAATAAATGGATAGTTCATGCTTTTGGTTGAATGACTTAATATTGTTAAGATGATAATAAGACTTCCCATATTGATCTACAGATTCAACATGACAAAAATACAGCTGATTTATTTGTAGAAACTGACAACTGACAGCTGATCCTAAAATTTATGAAAATGGAAGGGATAAAGGGAACCAAAGAGCTCAAACAATCTTTTGATTACACTGGGGAACAATTTTTTTTTTTTTATTTTCTGTTGCATGAGGTTTTATAACTGTTTCTATATATTTCTGCATTGCTGATTCCAAATCTGAAATCCATTTTTTGATTTATGCTCTAGTTTTTATGCAATTTTATTTTCTTTTTGTTACAGTTAATGGCATGCATTGTTTTTTAAATTGGAGTTAAAGGCAACAACTCTTGGATTGAACATAACCACAAGGCAATTAATGTTTTACATACATCACTTTTACATAATTGTAGTTGTTTTTAAATGTAAAAAGTTATTATCTGATAAAAACACCCTCTTATTTTGTTTCAAGATTGAATCATGGCTTCTTCGAGTAGGCGTAAATGTAAGAATAGTCCTGACACCTTCTGTTATATATGTGGCTGTTACACACTTCAACGTCAAAGGCGCAATATTTCATCATTTGTGACACATGCATATATTGCCTATTTTCAAGTTCCCCTTGGCGATCAAGACAAGAATTAGGCTCCTCATATTGTGGGTCATAATTGTGAGGAAATGCTTCATGATTGGACAAAAGGAAAATGCAAAGGAATGCCTTTTGGTATTCCCATGGTTTGGTATGAACCTAAGGAACACAGCAGTAACTGTTATTTCTGTCTGATCCATACCAAGGGCATCGGCAAGAAAAAACGGCATAGGATCGCATATCCTAATGTTCCTTCAGCAATATGACCTATCCCACACTCCCAGTTCCAGTTTTCAATGGTTTTATTTCTTCTAAGGACAAAGAAAGTGAACATGGTGATCAAGTGTATTTTGATAAGATACATGAGGAAATGGTTGTAGAATCTGAAGGGTCTTCTTCTGATGCCAAGCAGTCATTAACCCCTCAGCAGTTTAGCCAACCTAAATTGAATGACTTAGTAAGAATGACATAAAAATTGTCCTGGACTTTCTGAAGTATGAGGAGCATAACTGGATCATTTGTGTGGATCTTAAAATGGTAAATTTCCTGCTAGGACAACAGAGAGGTTTCAAGAAGTATCCTTGCTTTCTGTGTTTGTGGGACAGCTGAGCTCGGGAGAAACACTGGGCACAGAAGGAGTGGTCAAAACGTGAAGCTCTGGAAGTAGGGATGCAAAATATTGTGAATGAACCTGTATTTAATCGAGACAGGATCATATTTCCCCCACTTCACATCAAACTTGGCTTAATGAAGCAGTTTGTTCAGGCTTTGAATAGAGAAAGTGAATGCTTTTAACAATCTAGTGTGTCCGTAAAGTTATAGTGCACTTTTGACCGGTCACAGGAAAGCAACAAAAGACGACAGAAATGTGAAATCTGCACCAAATAAAAGGAAAACCCTCCCAGTTTCTGTCAGATGATGTGGCAGCATGTGCGCATGCGCAGATGATGACGTAACACCGTGTATACAGCGGAGAAACCCATGGCCATGCTAGTTGAGATGTGGATGGTACAGAGGAAAGTTCAGTGTGTTCTGTGGCTTGCTAAATTCAAACCCATGACCAAAGTGCAATGTGAATATCGGCATGTTTATAACGAAGCGCCACCACATAGGAATAACATTACTCGGTGGGATAAGCAGTTGAAGGAAACCAGCAGTTTGGTGGAGAAACCCCGTTCTGGTAGGCCATCAGTCAGTGACAAGTCTGTAGAGGCTACACGGCAGGGATCCCCAAACTTTTTACACAGGGGGCCAGTTCACTGTCCCTCAGACCATTGGAGGGCCAGACTATAAAAAAAGCTATGAACAAATCCCTATGCACACTGCACATATCTTATTTTAAAGTAAAAAAACAAAACAGGAACAAATACAATATTTAAAGTAAAGAACAAGTAAATTTAAATCAATAAACTGACCAGTATTTCAATGGGAACTACGGGCCTGCTTTTGGCTAATGAGATGGTCAATGTCCATATTTGTCACTGCTAGATGTAACAAGTGATGTGATGTGCTTCCGGAGCCGTGAGGCGTGCATCCCAAGTCACTGGAAGTAGTACTGTATGTGAGCGATGCCATGCTTTGCATCTCTCACTGACCACCAATGAAAGAGGTACCCCTTCCAGAAGTGCGGCGGGGGCCGGATAAATGGCCTCAGGGGGCCACATGTGGCCCGCGGGCCATAGTTTGGGGACCCCTGCTATACGGGATAGCTACCTAAGGAGCCCTAAAAAATCTGTGCGTGAGCCCACATCGAACTGCACTGAATAGGTATGAAACTGGGAGAGTCTCCTTTTATTTGGTGCAGATTTCACATTTCTATCATCTTTTGTTGCTTTCCTGTGACAGGTCAAAAGTGCACCATGACTTTACGGACACACTGTATTATTTTTGCTTTTCCTGCCTTGTCTTTTGAGAAGATAAAAGCAGGTGTATTCGATGGACCTCAAATTCGAACGCTCATACGTGATGAAGAATTTGCCAGGAAGATGAGTAAGGAGGAGAAAGCAGCATGGCAGTCTTTTGTGGCAGTTACGAAGAACTTCCTTGGCAACAAAAAGCAGAAAACTATGAATTTCTGGTTCAAAGGATGCTGTTGGCTTTCCGTGACATTGGATGTAACATGAGCATTAAGATTCACTTCCTGAACAGCCACCTTGATAAGTTTCCCAAAAATCTTGGAGCTGTTAGTGATGAGCAGACTACTGCTGGAGCATCAAATAAGATTGTCCTCAACAAGTGCACAGACGCAAGAGCTACATATGCAAATTTTTACCTGAATAGAATTTAAATAAGTTTTGCGCAAATTTTATGATTAAAATAAGTGTTTTAGTATGTTCTATTTCAAAATTGTAGACAAATTCTGATGCAATCATATTTTTTAGTGTATTTACCGCATTATATAAATTATTATATTTTCACAAAGGTGATGCCCAAGAAGACATTCTACTTCATTACGTTAAACTAAATGTTGAAAATTTTACAATAAGATGAAAACCTAAAACCTTGAATTGCAAAAAAACTGTAGCTTACAGCGAAAAACTAATGTCAGATTTGAGATCAGCACACTCGAATTAGGTAAGAACAAGCGTTTTTTGTGGAAGCAACAAAACTTGTTCCGCAGTGTTACTTATCCATGAATGTTTACAGCAACATTATTCACAATAGCCAGATGGTGGAAACAACCCAAGTTTCAAATGCCTCATGAATGTATACACAAATATAGAATATATCCATACAATGGACTATT
The DNA here is from genome assembly GCF_036850765.1 of Saccopteryx bilineata. Taxonomy (NCBI): domain Eukaryota; kingdom Metazoa; phylum Chordata; class Mammalia; order Chiroptera; family Emballonuridae; genus Saccopteryx; species Saccopteryx bilineata. The sequence continues at coordinate 178,425,067 of NC_089493.1, read as the reverse complement.
ATTCAGTCATAAAGAGGAATAAAGAACTGATATGTGCTACACCATGGGTGAGTCTCGAAAACATAAGTAATGGCAGCCAGACATAAACGGTCACATTATTGTATGATCTCATTTGCATGGAATTCTAGAATAGGTAGTTCATAGGGACAGAAGGCAGAGCAGTGATCACCAGGGGCTGGGACAGGGGAATGGGGAGTAACTCCTTAATGGGTATGGGGTTTCCTTTCGGGATGATAAAAAATATTTTGAAACTAGATAGAAGTAGTGGTTATAGAATATTGCAAATGTACTAACTGCCACTTAAATCCAGACTTGAACATAGTTAATTTCAGGTGAATTTTTACCTCAATTAAAAAAAATGGATAAAGGATATAAATAGGTACTCCAAAGAAGATACACAAATAGCCTATAAGCACGTGAAAGATGCTTATATCATTAGTCACCGCGGAAATGCAAACTGAAACCACAAAGGGATCCCATTCTACTTTACATCCACTAGAACTGATAGAGAGTCGGATAATAACAAGTGTTGCCAAGGATGTGAAGAAACAAGAATCTTCATACACTGATGGTGGGAATGTAAAATGGTGCAGACACTTTAGAAAACAGCCCGGCAGTTCCTCAAACAGTTCAACACAGTTGTAACCTAGTAATTCCCCTCCTTGGTATCCACTCAAGAGAAATGAAAACATATGTCCACGCAAAAACCTGAACACTCACGTTTGTAATAGCCAAAAATCGAAAACCTTCCAGATGTCCACTCAATGATGAAGAGATACACAAAATGTAGAATAGCCGTATAATAGAACACTAAGTATTGGGCGATAAAAAAGGAACAAGCTATTGCAATATGAACAAGCCCTAAAAATATTATGTTAGAGTGCCCTGGCCAGGTAGCTCAGTTGGTTAGAGAAGTAATTTTCAACCTTTTTTACACATGGAGACTGGTAAAAATAAGAGAATTATTTCAGGGAAATCACTCTTGAGCAAAGAGAATTTGACTAAAATCATTGGGTCTATCATCGTCATACAATATTGAGGTGGTTAACTCTTTCGCCAACTGGCATGAAATTTCTGGTGGAGTGGTCTGCAGACTGGCACTAGGTTAGAGCATCATCCCAATACGCCAAAGGTGTAGTTTCAATCCCTGGTCAGGCACATATGAGAACCACCCCAATGAATGCATAAATAAGAGGAATAACAAATCAATGTCTATATCTAAAAACCAGTAAATAAAATAATTAAAAAAATATTACACTAAGATAAAGGAGTCAGACATATTAGATTAGATATTATATGATTTTATTTATTTAAAATGTTTGGAAGGGAGAACTACAGAGACAGAAAAAAAATTCGTGGTTGCCTGACGCTGGATTGGGATGGGGATTGATTGCAAACAGGCATAAGAGAACTTTCTGGAGTGATGGTAGTATTCTAAAGCTGGATTATGGCGATAGTTTCACAACTATAAATTCAGTTAAAAACACATTAACTTCAAACTTAAAATGGGTAGTTTTTATGGTATGTAAATTATACCTTCATGTGGCTGTTAAATTCTAAAAAAAAAATCAATTGTATTTCTATATACTGGCAAGACACAATTGAAAAGTGCAACAAAAATAGCATTTGTAATAGTCTCATATATAAAGACCCAAATTAATGGAGAGATAAATAATATTTATAGATTGGAAGACTCCATATTAAGAGCCAGTTCTCAGCCTAGAAATAAACCCATGCCTTTATGGTTATTTAATATTTGACAAAGGAGGCAAAAACATACAATGGGGTAAAGATAGTTTATTCAGTAAATGGTGTTGGGAAAATTGGACAGATACGTGCCAAAAAAAAGAAACTAGACCACCTTCTTACACCATACACAAGAACACTAACTATAGGGCAATAAAAAAGGATTAATTCAAAATGAATTAGAGACTTAAATGTTAGACTTGAAACCATAAAAATACTAGAAGAATACACAGGCAGTAAAAGCTTGAACATTTCTTGTAGCAGTATTTTTTCGATATAGCTCCTTGGGCAAGGGAAACAAAAGAAAAAATAAACAAGACTACATCAAATTAAAAAGTTTTTGCACAGCAAAGGAAATGATCAACAAAATTAAAAGACAGCCCTGGTCGGTTGGCTCAGTGGTAGAGCGTCAGCCTGGCTTGTGGAAGTCCCGGGTTCGATTCCGGCCAGGGCACAGAGGAGAAGCGCCCATCTGCTTCTCCACCCCTCCTCCTCTCCTTCCTCTCTGTCTCTCTCTTCCCTTCCCGCAGCCGAGGCTCCATTGGAGCAAAGGATGGCCAGGGCGCTGGGGATGGCTCCTTGGCCTCTGCCCCAGGCGCTAGAGTGGCTCTGGTTGTGACAGAGCGACGCCCCGATGGGCAGGGCATCGCCCCCTGGTGGTTGTGCCGGGTGGATCCCGGTCGGGCGCATGCGGGAGTCTGTCTGACTGCCTCTCCGTTTCCAGCTTCAGAAAAAATACAAAAAAAAAAAAAAGAAAAAAAAAGAAAAGACAAGCCACTGAATGGGAGGACATACTCGCCACTGCTACATTTGATAAGTGGTTAATATTCAAAATTTATAAATAACTTAAAAAAACTTAACACCATAAAAAACAATCTAATTAAAAAATGAGCAAAGGACCTGACTAGACACTTCTCCAAAGGGGACATACAGATGGCCACTAGGCATATAAAAAGATGCTCAACATCACTAATCATCAGAGAGATGCAAATTAAAACTACAATGAGATACCACGTCATGCCTGTCAAGATTGCTATCATCAATAAGTCAACAAACAACAAGTGTTGGAGAGGATGTGGAGAAAAGGGAGCCCTCATGCACTGTTGGTGAGAATGCAGATTGGTACAGACGTCTAATGCAATATGGAGTTACTTCAAAAAACTGAAAATGAACTGCTCTATGACCCAGCAATTCCACTTCTGGGAGTATCTCTGAAGAAACCTGAAATGCTAATCTGAAAGAATAGATACACCCCTATGTTCATTGCAGCAATATTTACAATAGCAGACCAACTGCCCATTGGTAGATGAGTGAATTAAAAAAGCTGTGGTACATTTATACAGTGAAAAACTACTCAGCTGTAAAAAAGAAGGAAACTTTACTTTTTGCGACAGCATGGATGGACCTGGAGAGCATTATGCTCAGAGAAATAAGCCAGTCAGAGAAAGATAAGTACCATATGACTTCACTCATATGTGGAATCTAATGAATAAAATAAACAGACTCATAGATACAGAGAACAGACGGACAGCTGTCAGAGGGGTGGGGATTTGGGGAGCTGGGTGAAAAAGGCGAAGGGATTGAGCAAAGAAGAAATAACTTAGACACAGACAACAGGGTGGTGAACACCAGAGGGAAAGAGGGTGGGGGAAGTGGAAGAGGGTAAAGGGGTCAATGGCGATGGAAGGAGACTTCACTTTGGGTAGCGAACACACAGTACAATATACAGGTGATGTGTTATAGAACTGTACCCCTGAAGCCTATATAATTACATTCACCAGTCACCTCAACAAATTCAATAAAATAAAAAAGTGCCAATTCTCAAACTGATCTAAGTATTACTATGAAGTCAATAATAAAAGTATAACATTAAAAAATGGGCACATTGCAAAGGCATTTCACAAAAACATGATATACAAATGGCCAGTAAGTGTACGAGATGGTCACTTCTCATCCAATCACAGAAATGCAAACTCAAAGCATGATACCATTCACTACTAAATGGAAAAATTAAAGATAGGAACAATAGTAGGTGTTGAGGGAGCAGTGAGCAATTGGAACTTGCACTCGTTGCTGGTATAGTCACTTTGGAAAGCTGCACGACTGCTTCTTATAAAGCAGACATGCAACTATTCTACGGCCAGCAATTTCACCCCTTGGTCTTTACCCAAGAGAAATAAAAATATACACCCACAAAAAGAAATGATGAATATCCATCAACAAGTGAATGGATAAAAAAGTCATGGTCAAGTCATACAATAGCTTCTTACAAACAAAGTGATTAAAAAAAAAAGATGATTCATCCAACCACTTGAATGAATTTCAAAATTATTACACTGAATCAAAGAAGCCAGACACAAACAGAACTGAGTGTACGATTCACTTAAAGTTCATCAGTAGTCCAAATAATCGACGATGACAGAAGTAAGAACAGTGTTTGCCCTTGGGGTGTGGGGACTGACTAGAAGGGAGCACACGGGGCCTTTCTGGGGTGAGGCGATTTCTGTATCTTGATTGGGGTGCTGGCTTCCCAGCTGTATACATGTGTTAAACCTCATGGAATCGTATCTGTACATTCAGATAGCTATACATTTTTTCACTGTTTGTAACTTCTAGCCTAATTAAGAAAAATTATAGGTCAAAACACACATTCTCTTAGTGGATAATGGAATGTAGTGGAAGCGTTGCTGACTGGGGACCAGGAGAACTGGGCTGTGCTCCCATATCCGGCCGGGTGAGCCCGTCACTTATTTCCTCTGGGTCTCAGTGCCATCTCTGAAATCAGAGTTTGGACCAGAAGGTCTTCAGTGGCCCTGGGCACAGGCCTCGCAGGAGCCCAGGCAGGACATCACCAGAGCTGGCAGGCTCCTGGGGTGACCACCCTCCCTAACCACAGTCTGAGTCCTGCTCTGAGGCACTGCCTCAGGGATCAGAACAGGAAGGGCCTCCTCCATCACGGAGTGGGTGGAGCGAGGGGGGCACCCAGCACCTCAGGTTCACTTGACCACAATCGGGGGACTGTGATGCACAGCCAGGCCTGGAACCCACTGGGGTCGTTCAGTCTCTTCATTTTACAGACAGAAAGCTGAGAGGAGGGGAGAGGAGGGGAGGGGAGGGGAGGGGAGGGGAAGGGAGGGGAGGGGAGGGGAGGGAAGGGCCCACCCCTGGCCGCCTGGTCCCGAACCTACTGGACCTTTCATTTTTCTAACCCTGTAAAGAAATGAATCACTTCCTCTGGTAAGGAAGGTTACGACTGACAAAGCAGCTTCACGTATTTTTATCTTCCTGGCTTTATGAAATCATCCCCTGCATCTGACAGATGAGAAGACTAATGCTCAGAGAAGCTAAGAAACTTGCTTAAGATCACACAGCCAGTGAGTTGCTGGGTTTCCTGTAGAAGCACAGTACTTTCCCTTCTGGTCATGTCTTCAACTCTGACAATCATACACCACTGTGTTACTTCTGTCTCTTCCACGTACCTTACTACAACTGACTTAGGTTTTATAAACCAACTCACTTTTTTAATTTATTATTTATTCACTTATTAATTAACTGAGAGGAGGGGAGATAGAGAGGCAGACTCCTACATGGACCCCAACTGGGATCCACCTGGTAACCCTCATCTGGGGCCGATGCTCAAATCAACTGAGCTACCCCTCAGTGCCTGGGGCCAAACACTCAAACCAACAGAGCTACTGGCAGCAAGAGGGGGAGAGGGTGGGGGATGATTGCTTCTCACGTGTGCCCTGACCGGGGTGGAACCCGACACTTCCACACACCGGGCCAATGCTCTAGTCAGTGAGCCAACCGGCCAGGGCCCCAACTCACTTTTTTAAATTCAAGGTTTTTATTTAGTTATAAAATCTATTTTAAAAGGAAATGTTAAACCCCATCAATGGAAAGTCACTATCACTTGGGATAAAGAACTGATAAAAAAAATCCACACAATATGAATAGAAAATAAGGATACTAGATTTTTGCCGGATCCTCCTGCCTCCCCTCAACTGGGAGCCAACGGTCTGCTGTCCACGAAGGAAGACGTAGACATCCAAATGTACCTCTCCATTTGAGGTAATCAGAAGAAACAGCAGAGAACTAAAAACAGAAACCAAACTCTCCACGTGAGTCCGTGTTCCTGAATGCCAAGTCTCTGAGCCACCGGAGAGCATCTTAGGGACCACTTAGAATCACTTTCGTGCGGGCACACTTAGAGAACACTGCCGGGCCGCTTGATGTAAGTCTCCAGGAACTTGTGCGAGATGAAGTGTGTCTCACGCGGTGTTGGCTAGTGTCCTGTAGGTAGGAGCAATTAAAAGATAAACAGAGAAACCAGGATCTACGCAGACACAGGCCGAGGCTGGAGAGCTGAAAGCACCCTGGGTCGCCTTCCTGCCTGCTCGTGAAGATGAATACGGCTTCTCCCGCCCTTTCCCACTTATCTTTGGAACAGTGACTCTAGAAAACAGAAATCGATTTTCCCTAATTGAGGGACTAAATCTTTCCAAAAGAGGCTTTCTTGGGCATTGAGACGAGATAGCAAAAGGCATGATCACGCTCCAGATAGGCGGCTGTTGGGGTAGGAACAGCATCGTAAAAAGAAAAAAGAAAAATCCATCGTCATTGTGACCAGTGCTTCTTCTTGGCTGGGTTCAACTGGTAGGTCATTAACTCGGGGCTGAGATAACTGCCTATACCACACACCGCTCCTTCCATCAGAATTAGAAATACCGCCCGCTCCAGCTCTGATCACTGAGGGTCCGGCTCAGGTAGAGCCCCATTGCTAAATCACTGCGAACGCAGATGGCTGCATCATTACAGATCAAGCAGTTAAGACCTTTGGACAGCTTGTGGTCAAGTCAGAGCCATTATTGAGGGGCAATTATGTTCCTCCTGTCCTTACTAGAAAGTACATTTCCACAGAACCAGGATTGTTGTCTTATTTTGCCACTTGGATGAGGACGTTCCATAAAGTCATAGAATTTTAGAGCTGAAAAAGACTTTTAGTGAAGATGATGATGGTTAGGACAATGACAATTACACTCACATGTGGAACTCCCTGCTTCACATACGTAATCTCTGTCACCTACAAATGGGGTACTATGGTCCTATTTTATACAAGAAGATGCCATGAGGCTTAGAGCAGGTGATGTGACCTGCCCAAGGAACATAGTTTATAAATGATGAGGCCGCCTGACCAGGTGGTGGCGCAGTGGATAGAGCATCGGACTGGGATGCAGAGAACCCAGGTTCGAGACCCCGAGGTCGCCAGCTTGAGCGCGGCCTCATCTGGCTTGAGCAAAGCTTACCAGCTTAGACCCAAGGTCACTGGCACGAGCAAGGGGTTACTCCGTCTGCTGAAGACCTGTGGTCAAGGCACATATGAGAAAGCAATCAATGAACAACTAAGGTGTTGCAACGAAAAACTAATGATTGATGCTTCTCATCTCTCTCTGTTCCCATCTGTCTGTCCCTCTCTCTGACTCTCTCTCTGTCTCTGTAAAAAAGAAAAAAAAAAAAAGATGAGGCCATGGTCTAAAACTCAACTCTGTCTGACTGCAAATGAGCAGGCTCTTCCTAATGTACCAAACCCCAGGTCGGCCTCACTTGAGTCAGTCCTTACATTCCACCCAGAGAGGCCTGAGGTGGGGCAGAGAAGTTAAACGTCTTGCCCAGAATCACACAGTGAGTCTGAGACACAGTGTTGTCTACCTTGGGATTCCCCTCACCCTCCATCTTCATAAACACTAGGGTAGGGATAAAACAGCCTTCATCAAAGTGCCTGCGCTCATGGGTTTATAACAGATATCTAAAGCTGTACTAAGAAAGATTCTGGGCCCTGACTGGTTGGCTTAGTGGTAGAGCGTTGGCCCAGAGTGTGGAAGTACCAGGCTTGATTCCCGGTCAGGGCACACAGGAGAAGCGATCATCTGCTTCTCCACTCTTCCCCCTCCTCTCTCTGTCTTTTCCTCCTGCAGCCATGACTCAAACAATTCGGGCAAGTTGGCCCCAGGCACTGAGGATGGCTCCATGGCCTTCCCTCAGGTGCTGAAATAGCCTGGTTGCCAAGCAATGGAGCAGCGGCCCCAGATGGGTAGAGCATTGCTGTGTAGGGGGCTTGCCGGGTGGATCCCAGTCAGGGCTTATGCGGGAGTCTATCTCTCAGCTTCCCCCCCTCTCAGTTAATAAAAAAGAGAAAGATTCTGAGACTATATCCTGGCTCAGCACAAAAGTGCTAGGGCTGAAGCAGAAGGGAGGCAGCTAATATCAAATACGCATCATTTCTATTCCAAGGGCTGCTTGGATTATAAAACCAACACAGAATGGTTTTTGCCCTTATTTATTTAAGAAATTAAATTTAATGAGATGACATTGGTCGCTAAGAATAGATAGGTTTCAGGTAAACATCTCTATAGCATTTGAACTGTTGATTGCATTGTGTGCCCATCACCCAAAGACAAATCATTTTCTATCATTTATCCGTCTAATTTAATGATAAGCCGGAGCCATCCAATGAGGGGGAGGCTTATTCTGAAGGTGAGCCCACGTCACCACCAGGCGCTAAGGAGGAGTTAGAAGAGCACCCATCAGAGTGCTCTCAGGCGGGTTCTGGGTGCCCCTCCTCCGCATTTGTTCTCTGCCTTCACCCGCCAGCACCTGGCCCGCTTGGGGCCCTCTGTGCCCATGTGCTAGACCTCAGCCAAGGATGTGATATTGGTGGGTAATCACACACAAGGAGAGCGCCATGTGGTGACAGAGGCAGAGAATGCAGCAATGTGTTTACAAACCAAGAAATGCCAAGGTTTGCTGGTAACACCAAAAGCTAGGAAGAAACAAGGAAGGCCCCTCCCCTAGACCTTTCGGAGAGAACATGGCCCAGCCAACCTTGATTGGTGACTTCTAACCTCCAGAACCGTGAGAGAACCAACTTCTGCTGTTTCAAGCCACCCCGTGTGTAGTGCCTTCTTACGGTGGCCCTAGGACACCAAGACTGAAGGGGGGAGGTTCTCATAAACTGACACTGTAACGGTGACACAGCAAGAACATGGCCCTGGTCCAGGCCACCACTGCCCTGTCTGGGCCACTGCAGTCTGTGGCCAAGTGCAGCAGCTATGACTGCTGTCCCTGATCCCTCTTTGGCCTAGTCTGCACATGGCCGTTCAGGTGGTCTCTTAAGAGAATTAAATCGCACCTTGTCACACATCCACTCTCTGGCTTCCCATATAGCTCTTGGAAGGTCCAAAATCCTTACCAGGAATGATAAGGTGTGCGTGGTCTCCACCTCCTCTGCAGCCTCATCCTATCCCTCCCTCCCTTGCTACCACCCCCTCGCCCCCATCATCTTCTCTCAGGTGTCCAAAGGTCCATGACGTCTCCTGTCACTGCCGGTCCTTCTGCCTGGATTTCCGAGCTCCCAAGCCCCTCCATACACGCCCCCTAGTTAACTCCTGCTCATCCCTCAGATCTCGGCTCAAATTTCAACTCAACCCTATAGCCTTTCCTGGCCTCCCAGACCACAGCAGGTGTCTAGGGCAGGTCGCCACAGAGTCCTGGAACTTGTCCTCATGTCACTCAGCTCAGGCATCCTTCCGTATTCACGGCATGACTTCCTGTCTCCCTCCTCTCTAGGCTCCAGGAGGGTGAGCGCTGGGAACAGTGACTCCCCCGTGCCTGGCGCAGAGCCAGAGGCACCTACGGGAACCTGTTGAGTCCACACACCTCCCTCCGCCACCGTTTCATTTGATTTCACTTCCCTGTGAGGCAAGCAGGCCACACAATTCACAGTCCTCGTTTCAAGATGAGGGAAGTCAAGCTCTGAAGTGGTGACAAGACTCAAACTCAGTTTGCTTTGTTCAGAAAATCTTTGCCCTACTGCTGTGTGTAATCAAACTAATTCCCAAGTAGGACACCAGAGGTTCAGTCGCTGCCCCCTCCCCCCCAGCGAGGCAGAGACCCCTGCTCCGGAGCCACAGAAACAAAGGAGCCCTGTGTGCCCCTCGCTCCGGCAGGACCCGCGACGGAGGAGGGGCAGAAGGGAAGTGGGAAGAAGTCACAAGCCAGACACATGTGTCAGCATCGTCCCAGCGCTCAGCGGTCTCCAGGGTGTTGTTAGTAGCGCAGGGCTGCGGCAGGAGGGGCCGCCCTCGGCACCTCGGGGCGGCTCCCAGGGGCTGCGGGTGCTCTGGGTCTCGTCATGTCTCGGCTCTGCCGGGCTTCTGGCTATTAAAATGTCATAGCTCATCTGTTTCCGGACTGATTTATTTACTTGCGGGGCTTCCACAGCGTGTTCCCAAGCACTGCCCATCCATTAGCAGCAGGGGAGGGCACAGAGAAGTCAAAAGGGCCACCCTGTGTCCTGCTTTGACATTCAGGTGTCGCTAGCCCAAAGAAAACTGTAGGATGAGGTGGCCCCGCACCTTCGTCATCCCTGTCACTGTCTGGGCTTCTGCCGGGTGCTCACTGCGTACCTGGGCCCAGTGTCAAATGCTGTCCTTTATCCACATTGTTTCATTTCACCACCATGACAGCTCTATAGGGGAAACTGAGGCTCAGGAAAATTCTATGCTAACCTGTGTTCAGACAGTGAGTAGGTGTCACAGCAGGTGTTTGTTTTATTATTAACTGACATTATTAACCATGAAGCTATACCATCCCTCAGTGCCTTGCTCTGTCCATTCTGCCTGGTGGGTACTGATTTTCAGCCCTACAACCGCAAGCTTATCCCCCGCCCCCTGGGATGTCCAGGGCTTTCACTTGCCTGAAAAACTGAGGGACAAGTAAATACAGTAGCAGGAAAAGCAGAAGGTGGGATCGGGCAGGAAAGCTATGACTGCACGAGGACCGGTTCCGGCAGGTGAAATGCACAGGCAGTCAAGCACCATTTAGGGCAGGGGTCTCCAAACTTTTTACACAGGGGGCCAGTTCACTGTCCCTCAGACCATTGGAGGTCTGCCAAATACAGTGCTCCTCTCACTGACCACCAATGAAAGAGGTGTCCCTTCCAGAAGTGCAGTGGGGGCTGGATAAATGGCCTCAGGGGGCCGCATTGCGGCCCGCGGGCTGTAGTTTGAGGACGCCTGATTAGGGTTTGGAAAAGGAAAACGGACCAGACTTTCAGGAGAGACATACTTTTTTCTGGCCCTGAGTCCCAGGAAGGAACTTCAGAGAGTGCAGAAGCTGAAAGGGGCCTCAGAGTTCAGCTAGACCACCTTTTCCATCTTCCTCTGACACGGGTTCTCTCATGACAATCTAAGGGGTAACAGACACGATGTGCCATTTTGAAAAACCAGCCATTCCTTTTCCCCTCCCCATTTCCATCTTTTTGGTAATAGCTTTATTGAGAAATAATTCACATAACACAAAAATTGTATGCTTTAACACCCACGTAAGCATACAATTCAATGTCACCCAGCCATTTCTTCCACTGCTGAAAGCAGCGAACCAACTGTACCTTAGCAAAGGCATTTCTGCCAGGGGGAATTCGCTCCAGTTTAATCAGAGAAGCATTTGCTGCACTCTTGCTTGCGTCAGGAACTATGCTGGGTACAGTCCGTTCTGTTGCTCTAACATGATGGTTTTCAAAATGTGGTGCCCAGCCCTGGCCGGTTGACTCAGTGGTAGAGCGTCGGCCTGGCGTGCAGGAGTCCAGGGTTCGATTCCCAGCCAGGGCACACAGGAGAAGCACCCATTTGCTTCTCCACCCCTCCCCCTCTCCTTCCTCTCTGTCTCTTTCTTCCCCTCCCGCAGCCGAGGCTCCATTGGAGCAAAGTTGGCCCAGGTGCTGAGGACGGCTCCATGGCATCCACTTCAGGCGCTAGAATGGCTCTGGTTGCAACAGAGCAACACCCCAGATGGGCAGAGCATCGCCCCCTGGTGGGCATGCCGGGTGGATCCCAGTCGGGTGCATGCGGGAGTCTGACTGCCTCCCCGCTTCTAATTTCGGAAAAGTAAAAAAAAAAAGCCAATTCATGGCCCTGGTCTGTTGTCTCAGTAGACAGAGTGTTGGCCACTGTATGGATGTCTCAGGTTTAATTCCCAGTCAGGGCACACAGGAGAAGCGACCATCTGCTTCTCTCCCCCTCCCTGTTCCCCTTCTCTCCCTCTTCTCCTCCTGCAGCCAGTGGTTCAGTTGGTTCAAGCATTGGCCCCAGATACGGGTTGCCAGATGGATCCCAGTCAGGGTACATGTGGGAGTCTGTTTCACTATCTCCTCTCCTCCCACTTAAAAAAGAAAGAAGGAAGGAAAGGAAGGCAGGAAGGAAGGGAGGGAGGAGGGAGGGAGGGAGGGAGGGAGGGAGGAATGACAATTCTTAGGCCCCACCCCAGACCTCCTGAATCAGATGGGACAGGCCTGCTGAGCTGGATTTGATTATGATTTCCGATTAATTCTGATATGCGCTAACATTCGAGAAACACTGATCTTAGTGCAGAAGGTGAGCTTGGAGAAATAAACCTAGGCCATTGTGACCATGTTAGAATCTCTGAATGATTAGAAAGAGAAACCCACGTTTCCTGCTAGAAAAACTGAAGTTCTCCAAGGAGTCCAAGCCTACGCACTGGTCCCCAGCAAGCTTGTGAGGGGGTGGTGCTGGCTCAGGTGCCCTCCCACCCTCCTCCCCTGGCTCACAGGGGCCCCACCGGGCCTGGCCACCCGTGTACCGCCCTCTCCAGGGCTCCTCTCACCTTCAAGTGAGAACAGCTCTGAGGAACCTGTGCGCCTCCCAGGAGCTCTGAAGCCTCAGCCCCACAGCCCCCGGGGGAACTGGTGTCCACACACATGCCCAGCAAGTCGCAGAGTCTGCCTTCTGTACCCTGGGGAATAGTGGCTTTCAAATCTTCTGACTACGACCCATAAAAAGACATACATTTTACATCACGACCTGGTACACATATATATAACTGAAATGGAACGTGTGATGTATTCAGATATTCTTTTTTTTTTTTTCCTATTCTATCCTCCTGTATATTGTTTTTGTTATAGAGCTGGTCGACCCCAGAAACTGATTTCATAGCCCTCTAACGGGCCTACGACAATGGGAAAACCCAGGTCTAGGTCACAGCCTGGCACCTACAGTGTTAAATAATGCCCCACGTGATCTGGAGGTCCTCTGTGTGCCACTGGCCCTGACCTGCGGATGGCTCTCCTGTCAAAGACGACCCCATTGTTGGGACTTATTACTATTGGGCTTCTGAGATGCACAGAAATGGACCCAGGTCCAGTTCTATAAATAGGACTGTCGCTGCACTGCTTACCTCAACAATCATTAACAGAATCCCTCCATGTTGATTTGAGACCTCTAGAATACTACATGGGTGGAGAAAGTCATTACTTCCAAATGGTCAATGTCCTCCCGCCAAAGACTGCAGAGAGCCTATTTTAGGTGTCTCTCCTCTCACCATAAAAGCTGGCAGGAAAACGCGTCTACCGGGGCTGAAATGTCTATGGGCCTATTGTCTTAGCAGCTGGAAAACATCAAGGACACAGCAGATCAGAGGGAACTGAACCCAAGTTCCAAGGCCAACAGAGCTCCAACACCTGGCTGACGTACCTTCTGAGTCAGGGGTTTCAACACTATCCTACCCAATGCCCCTTCATCTAACAGTTCTTTTGTATGGTCTCCTTTAATATTCTAAAATAAAATTCATAAACAATAAAACCTGCTTAACATCCAATTTGAAAAAAATTCTATAGGACGCTCTAACTGTGATATAAAGGAGAAATAACAGAAGAACACGTGTTTTAGCACGTAAGTGCTTGGGATGACTCTATGAAGACGGAGAGGTAGCCAGATGCTATTACCTACTCCATGGAGATGGAGAGGTAGCCAGATGCTTGTACCTACACATGTCAAATACTGGAACACATATTAGTTCACCTTAAAGCAGCGGTTCTCAACCTGTGGGTCGCGACCCCGGCGGGGGTCGAACGACCAAAACACAGGGGTCGCCTAAAGCCATCGGAAATACACAGGCGACCCCTGTGTTTTGGTCGTTCGACCCCCGCTGGGGTCGTGACCCACAGGTTGAGAACCACTGCCTTTAAGACTGGTGCGGGTGTGTGGGCTGCAACTCAGGGACCATGAGCAGCACTGCTGTTGATACAATTCCCTACAACAGTGACCTTCTGGTGGAATTCCAAGCCCACAGAGTACAACCTTCCCTCGATCTGCAGGGATTCCTGGAAAAGGCAGCACATACCGGGGGAGGAGAGAGAATTCACCTTGGGGGACACTGCACGTGTCCGTCAGCTGTTTGATTGGTGGTTGGCACTGGAGGAGGTGAGAAAGGAGGAGGTTGGGTGAAATGCTCAGAATACTTTCCGGGAAGGAAACTTCAGGAGGAGAGGGGAACCAGTAAGGCTGGACACTGTGTGCGTGGTCCGGAAGCTGGGGGAGAACAGGAGTGTCTAGGGAGAATTGTCAGTGGGTTGCTATGGAGCAGGGGTCCCCAAACTACGGCCCGCGGGCCGCATGCGGCCCCCTGAGGCCATTTATCCGGCCCCCGCCGCACTTCTGGAAGGGGCATCTCTTTCATTCGTGGTCAGTGAGAGGAGCATAGTTCCCATTGAAATACTGGTCAGTTTGTTGATTTAAATTTACTTGTTCTTTATTTTAAATATTGTATTTGTTCTTGTTTTATTTTTTTACTTTAAAATAAGATATGTGCAGTGTGCATAAGGATTTGTTCATAGTTTTTTTTATAGTCCGGCCCTCCAACGGTCTGAGGGACAGCAAACTGGCCCCCTGTGTAAAAAGTTTGGGGACCCCTGCTATGGAGTATGTAGTGTAAAACCCCTCCTTGGGTCCTGGCTGGTTGGCTCAGCGGTAGAGCGTCGGCCTGGCGTGCGGGGGACCCAGGTTCGATTCCCGGCCAGGGCACATAGGAGAAGCGCCCATTTGCTTCTCCACCCCCCCCCCTCCTTCCTCTCTGTCTCTCTCTTCCCCTCCCGCAGCCAAGGCTCCATTGGAGCAAAGATGGCCCGGGCGCTGGGGATGGCTCTGTGGCCTTTGCCCCAGGCGCTAGAGTGGCTCTGGTAGTGGCAGAGCAACCCCCCGGAGGGGCAGAGCATCGCCCCCTGGTGGGCAGAGCGTAGCCCCCTGGTGGGCGTGCCGGGTGGATCCTGGTCGGGCGCATGCGGGAGTCTGTCTGACAGTCTCTCCCTGTTTCCAGCTTCAGAAAAATACCCAAAAAAAACCCCCCCCAAAAAACCCCCTCCTTGGATGGGCCTCTTCCATCAAGTGTTCAGTGAAGTCTAAAATCTTCCCTGATATGTGTACACACATGGATTCTCCCAGGGGGCTCTCCATCTGGGGTGGAGACAGGGTGAAACCCTGGAGCAGAAGCCAGAAGCCAGCCAGATAGGCAGCTGAGCTGACTCCGGCTTACACCCACTGGGCAACAGGCACGGTCCTGGGCACTTGGTTGACTCCACCCCACACACAACCTTCCCGCCGCCCTATGGAGGTTAACCCTACTTTATAGATGCAGAAACTGCATCAACGGGGTCCATCACTGCCCATGGCTACTCAGCCAATGGTGGTGTTTCCACAATTCCAGCCCAAGTCTGTCCCTTTTCATCACCCCTTACAATGAGTGGCCTCCGATTCACATGTTAAGTTTATTTCTCTGGCACTTTTCTGAGAACGAATGGGAATTTGACCTCCAGTCTAAAGACAAATTGTACACCTTCCCCAAACATTTGCTTTGAAGCCACAAGCCCTCTGTTCTTTGGCATCACATTACAAATTACCCTCTCCTCGGAGCGCAGGTATTTGGCCCGAACATGCCTGTGGTGATTTTAAGAATGAGTTACGCTCCTTCCTCAGGCAATCACATCCACCAGCCAGCTCCCAGAAATAGAAAGCACTTCATCACACAAATTAACTCCTCTCCCTTATTTCGCAGAAGATGAGTAATCTATTAAAAAAATATGCTATTATCTAAACAGGCAGTCTTATCTTCACTTTTAATTTCAACTAAATGCTCTGGTCCCTTTTCAGCGGGTGGGCAGGGCCATAAATCTGCTTAGTAATCAGATGACAAATAAAAACACTCCAGAAGCCAGCACTATCAAGTTAATTAGAGCCGTCCCTGTTTGCTGAAAGCGACTCCCCACGAATCAGCTACAAACGCGATGAGAAGCCCTGGCCCCTTGGCCTTGGTCCACGTCGTTTTTTCACCCGGTTGGAGCCCATCCAGGGGAGCAGATTCATGGGCAATTCCAGCTGTGGGCTTCTGGTAGCTGCTCTTAAATTATGTCAGGTTGTCAGGTGTTGGAGAACAACATGTATTTCATTTTGGAGGCTGGCTTCCATGAAGGTGTTGTTAAAAAAGAAAAAAAAAAAGTCTTCCACTTCAGCAGCAGTGTCAACCTGTCAGATTCTTATTTGTTAAGGGTAAAGGTATTCTCCTGGGGGAGATTTTCCTACTCCAGGCACGGGAACAGAAAGCTAAATATATGTCAGAGCTTTTCTGATCAACTCCTCTAACTACTGTGACCTCCCAACCCAGCTCAACCCAACTCAAGCCAATGCAAATCAACCCAACCCAACCCAATCCACCCAATCCGACCCAACCCAAACCAACCTGAGCCAATCCACTCTGACTCAACCCAACCCAGTGCAACCCACCCCACCACACCCCACCCCACCCAAACTAATGCACCACAGTGCTACCCAACCTATCCAACCTGACCTGATCAGACCGACCTGACTCAACCCAACCCAACCGAACCCAACCTTGACTGTCTGGAAATCTCTGCTTTGCAGGCTACTGCAGGCTTCTCTTCTGAGCATTTTCTCCTCTGCTGGTCAGTGCCAGAGCAGGAACTGTGGGATCTTCAGCTATTTACAGAAACTTCCACATCAGGAATTCATCTGGGTACACATCTGGGACTTCTGGCCTCTAACCCCTTACCTCACATCTTATCCACACTGTTGTCACAGCAACATCTGGTGACATTTCACGCCTCTGAGCAATGTCCAGAGCCCACCTTCCCAGACCTACCTTCCATCTCAACCCTCCACCCAATGCCCTCTCTGCAACCTTGCCCCGGTCCTCTCTCTGCAGACACCGACTGACTACTTTCCTTGCCTTTGCTCCTTTGCTTTTGCAAGTCCCTCAGCTCAGAGCACCCCTCTGCTTCTCTGGCCCAGAGAATCTGATTCTTTCATTCAGACTTGGCTCAAAGTGCTCCCGAGTCACCCTCCGTGTGAACATACTCTCCTCTGAGCCCAGTGAGCACGGCACAGCTCCGACTACAGCTCTTACTGTGTAGTCCCTGCACGTTCTGGTTGGGGACTTGCGTCCACCTGCCTGGTAGCAGGCTTCCTGAGGGCAGGACTGAGCGTGACTCATGTTTCTGTCTCTCACAGCAGCTGGCATGTGGCTGATGCTCACAGATGTCTGGCGGACAATCGTGACTGGATAAATTCTGCTTGTCATTTGTTGCCTTTATGTTTTAAAGTCTATTACATACAATGTCCTTCCAGAGGACTCAACATGTCACCCCAGGGAAGATGTCAGACATGCTGGTGGGGGGGGGGCTCTGTCATCCAGGTATTCACTTGTAAGTCTCTAAACAGAAGAGGCGACATCGGGAAGCAAAAGTCACCTTCACAGCAGGATATTTATCAATGAACTGGCCTTTCATGAGATTCCCACTCAAATATCACTCCCTGCTTAACAGAAGGTATATTTCTGCCTATCACATCCAAGTTTCTTTGTGAGATGGCTGTGTTTTGGATGTGACTATCCAGCAACATAACACAGACTGGTTACTAGTTGTTGCAGAGGAAGCAGCAAATGCAAAGGCCCTGAGACAGATGGGGCAGGACCTAACATGGGCACTATTTTTCAGCTAGATGTTTAAGGCCATTTCCTGTAGGTGGACACTTGTATAAAATCCTGCTAGGACACACCTCAAAGACTCAGACAGCTTGCAGAGAAAGAAACCACAACTGATATAAGTGGACTCCATTTTTAGATATAAAGTCCTCTAGATATTTCAGGTTTTTTTCTTTCTTTTTTTTTCTTTCTTTTTTTTTTTTGTATTTTTCTGAAGCTGGAAACGGGGAGAGACAGTCAGTCAGACTCCCGCATGCGCCCGACCGGGATCCACCTGGCACACTCACCAGGGGCGACGCTCTGCCCACCAGGGGGCGATGCTCTGCCCATCCTGGGCGTTGCCATATTGCGACCAGAGCCACTCCAGCGCCTGAGGCAGAGGCCACAGAGCCATCCCCAGCGCCCGGGCCATCTTTGCTCCAATGGAGCCTTGGCTGCGGGAGGGGAAGAGAGAGACAGAGAGGAAGGGGGGGGGTGGAGAAGCAAATGGGCGCTTCTCCTATGTGCCCTGGCCGGGAATCGAACCCGGGTCCCCCGCACGCCAGGCCGACGCTCTACCGCTGAGCCAACTGGCCAGGGCCTGTTTTTTTCTTTCTAATATGGAAAAGTCTTTACTATATTTTATGGTTCTCAGTGTGATGTATTGGTTGTAAAAATTCTTTTCTTTAACCATCATGGAAGAATGTAACATACGAGTGACAAAAACCACTCTAGCCTCATCCGCCAGAGATGGCTACTGTTAGTAGTTTGGTGTACATCTCGCCCAATTTTCCGATGTCTCTGTTCTCATTTATTTCTGCAAGCTGCTCCCCCTCCCCATCAAACTATATGTCACAGCTGTCTTTTGAGAACGTTACATATAGATCTAGTGTGTCCTTTTCTTTTCACCATCTCACTCGATCCTCCAATTAACCCAGTTGAGGGAAGCAGCCCCACTCTGCCCGACACGGGGCTAAGTTTGAGAGAGCTGAAGCAGTCTGCCCAAAGTCAGTAACCGTAGCTCAGAAGCCCGGGCGCTCCGACTGTGCAGCTCGTGCCCTGTCTGACACCACGCTGTCTGCCGTCAGGAGAAAGGAGGAGAGCCAGAAGACAACATTTGCAGAAAGTTACCGTTCAGCTCAATGTAAGGAAAGAACTTTCTAATAGTAAGAGCTGCCCAGGAGAGAAATGGGATAGCTCATAAGAGAGTGAATTGTCAATCACTGGGAGAATTTGATCAGAGGCTGAACTTATTACACAAACCATAGAAAGACTCAAATGTTGCAGAAATGGTTCGACTATGTGGCCTTGAAGGCCCCCCCCCAGCCTTGGGATTGTGTGACTCTGCGGTTCCAAGATATGTCCATCCATGCAACTAGCTCTAAGAATGGGGAGAACCCAGCTCTGCGGACCTAATTCTCTAGCCCGATGGCCCCTTCTGAGATGCACTTGGTAATTAGCACACAGAGAATGTGGTTGTTGTTGCATAAGCTCTCGGTTATTTTACCTACCCCTGTAATTTCTTCCAGGCCCAGCTGTGAGCATCTTTTACTTTTCAAAGTTGTATTTGTTTTATTTGCCAAGGGCCAGAAAACACACAGAACGCAGCCTGTAAGGGATCTCTGCATTGTGGGTATGTGCAAGGCATTGTGGGTGGGAGTTTTGTACATTAAACCCAGAGCAGTGCTGGGCATGAATCACCTGATGCCCATGTAGTCAGATTTGTTAGCTCATGTTCAAATACACACACACACACACCCCTCTAATGCCCACTGCCGGGACACCCCATGAGATGCCCATGTAGTCAGATTTGTTAGCTCATGTTCAAATACACACGCACACACATACACCCCTCTAATGCCCACTGCCGGGACACCTCATGAGAACAGAAGGGGCTGCTCATAGCTAGCGGAGTCATAAACTTAAATCCAAACAAAAGCATTAGCTTGGGCCTGCTGAGATGAGGGGTTGTCAGCCCTAGAGAGGCATCTTAT
The DNA here is from genome assembly GCF_036850765.1 of Saccopteryx bilineata. Taxonomy (NCBI): domain Eukaryota; kingdom Metazoa; phylum Chordata; class Mammalia; order Chiroptera; family Emballonuridae; genus Saccopteryx; species Saccopteryx bilineata. Next base: position 178,405,505 of record NC_089493.1, on the reverse strand, counting down.
TCCCATGTAGGAACTCTGATGGCTGTCTCGACTGTGGAGCCATAGACTACTGGCATCACTCAGAAATCAGGTGGTGAGCTAAGGCATGCCAGCAATGCCCCTGGCTTCTCAGTACCTTTTCTATTTGGATCTGTCACAGTACTTGACTTTCTCCCATTGGTGACCCCATTCCTGCTGGTTACCACTGTCTCCCTTTAAGGGGTGGGGCATTAAAAAATTACACAAGTGGCCCTGGCCAGGTAGCTCAGCTGGTTGGAGCATCACCCTGATATGCCAAGGTTGTGTATTCTAGGAATGCACAACTAAGTGGAACAAGAAATCAATGCTTTTCTTCTCTCTCTCTAAAATCAATCAATTAAAATAATTGCATAAGTAATACAGGCTTATTTTGAAAATTCTTTTTTTGTGTGTGTGTGACAGAGATGAAGAGAGAGACAGAGAGAGGGACAGATATACAAGAAGGAAGAGAGATGAGAAGTAACAATTCTTCATTGCAGCACTTAGTTGTTCACTGATTGCTTTCTCATAAATGTACATTTTTTTTTTTATGTGCCTTGACCACGGGCCTTCAGCAGACCAAGTAACCCCTTGCTTGAGCCAGCGATGTTGGACTCAACTAGATGAGCCCTCGCTCAAGCTGGCGCCCTCGGGGTCTCGAACCTGGGTCTTCCGCATCCCAGTCCGATGCTCTATCCACTGCGCCACCGCCTGGTCAGGCTGATTGCTTTCTCATATGTGCCTTGATCAGGGGGGCTATAGCAGAGCAAGTGCCCCCTTGCTCAAGCCAGAGACCTTGGGCTTTAAGCCCGTGACCTTGGGTCATGTCTGTGATCCCACGCTCAAGCCAGCTACCTTGGGCTTTAAGCCCGTGACCTTGGGTCATGTCTGTGATCCCACGCTCAAGCCAGCTACCTTGGGCTTTAAGCCCGAGACCTTGGGTCATGTCTGTGATCCCATGCTCAAGCCAGCTACCTTGGGCTTTAAGCCCGTGACCTTGGGTCATGTCTGTGATCCCATGCTCAAGCCAGCAACCAGTCCCATGTCTTCTCACCAACGATAAATCTTGTTAAATAAAAAAGAAGTAATTCACAATTTCTTTCAATTAAAAGGGCATTTCTTAAGCATATGAGTATCAAATAAAGGCTTTGTGCCCTGGCCGGTTGGCTCAGTGGTAGAGCGTCGGCCCGGCGTGCGGGAGTCCCGGGTTCGATTCCCGGCCAGGGCACATAGAAGAGGCGCCCATCTGCTTCTCCACCCCTCCCCCTCTCCTTCCTCTCTGTCTCTCTCTTCCCCTCCCATAGCCGAGGCTCCATTGGAGCAAAAGATGGCCTGGGCGCTGGGGGTGGCTCCTTGGCCTCTGCCTCAGGCGCTGGAGTGGCTCTGGTCGCGACAGAGCGACGCCCTGGATGGACAGAGCATTGCCCCCTGGTGGGCGTGCCGGGTGGATCCTGGTCGGGCGCATGCGGGAGTCTGTCTGACTGCCTCCCCGTTTCTAGCTTCAGAAAAGTAAAAAAAAAAAAAAAAAAAAAAAGAAGCAATCAATGAACAACTAAAGTGAAGCAACTGTGATCTTGCTCTTTCTTTCTCTCCCTCTCTCTCTAAAATCAATAAATAAAATCTTTAAAAAAGAGAGAAAAAAAATAAAGGCTTTGTTAGCCTATGAAGGATTAAATCTCAAATATGCACCCCTTCTCCCAAAACATGCAAAATCTCTAAAATCTTCCAAGAAATAAATTATTGGGCCAATCATCTTCTTTGCTTCAAGACAGTATTCTTTTTAAATAAAATAAAAAAATAATACACATATTCTTCTTGTAAAAAAATACCAAAATAACAAATAAAAGAGAGGGTAAAGTTTTTTTTTAAAGACTTTATTCAATTTTCAGAGAGGAGAGAGAGGGAAAGAAGGAGAGAGAGAGAGAGAGAGAAGGGGGAGGAGCAGAAAGCATCAACTCTCATATGTGCCTTGACCAGGTAAGCCTGGGGCTTCGAACCGGCGACCTCAGTGTTCCAAATCTATGCTTTATCCCACTGCGCCACCACAGGTCAGGCTAAAGTTTTTTTTTTTGCCATGATCATTAATTCTGGTTCACTCTCCTGTCTCATAGTAATCATTGTTAACAGTTTGGAGTACATCCTTCCATGCCTTTTTCTATATGTTTATGTGCACTTATGCTTACACATTTAAACCATAAAGTATTGCCTTTGTTTGTGTGCATTTACATAAGTGGTTATGTTGTTTGCTTTTTCACACTTTATAATATATCCTAGAGTTCTGTTTATGTTATCTAGGTCAAGTGCCTTATTATTTTTTTTTTGTATTTTTCTGAAGTTGGAAACAGGGAGGCAGTCAGACAGACTCTCGCATGTGCCCGACCGGGATCCACCTGGCATGCCCACCAAGGGGCAATGCTCTGTTGCGACCAGAGCCATTCTAGTACCTGAGGCAGAGGCCATGGAGCCATCCTCAGCGCCCGGGCAAACTTTGCTCCAGTGGAGCCTTGGCTGCAGGAGGGGAAGAAAGAGACAGAGAGGAAGGAGAGGGGGAGGGGTGGAGAAGCAGATGGGTGCTTCTCCTGTGTGCCCTGGCCAGGAATTGAACCCGGGACTCCTTCACACCAGGCTGACACTCTACCACTGAGCCAACCGGCCAGGGCCAAGTGCCTTATTTTTAATAGCTGCATCATATTCTATATTAGGGTGATGTCCTGGTTTATGTCCCTCTACTGATGTGCACTGCTTGTTTCTATTTTTTTTTAAATTTATTGATTGATTTTAGAGAGAGGAAGGGGGAGGGAGAGAGAGAGAGAGAGAGAGAGAGAGAGACGGAAACATCGATCTCTTCCTGTATGTGCCCTGACTGAGGATCAAACAGGAAACCTCTGTGCTTTGGGGTGATGCTCTAACCAACTGAGCTACCTGGCCAGGGTGAGGTACTGCTTGTTTCTAATTTGGTCCTATTACAGCGCTGTCGTGAGCATCCTTACATGTGCCTCATGCTATTCTTTTTTTTTTTTTTCTATAGAGACAGAGAGAGAGTCAGAGAGCGGGATAGACAGGGACAGACAGACAGGAACGGAGAGATGAGAAGCATCAATCATTAGTTTTTCGTTGCGCATTGCAATACCTTAATTGTTCATTGATTGCCTTCTCATACGTGCCTTGACCGCGGGCCTTCAGCAAACCAAGTAACCCCTTGCTCGAGCCAGCGACCTTGGGCTCAAGCTGGTGAGCTTTTGCTCAAACCAGATGAGCCCTCACTCAAGCTGGCGACCTCGGGGTCTCGAACTTGGGTCTTCCGCATCCCAGTCCGATGCTCTATCCACTGCGCCACCGCTCAGTCAGGCTCATGCTATTCTTGGTGAGAATTCTCTAGAAGAGACCCTGAGAAATGGAACTCCTGGATTGTAGGGTATGCACACTAAGATTTTTCTAATACTCGTCAAATGCCCTCCAAAGAGGAATTCCCAGTTTTTAGTCTCTCCAGCAGTTTTTGTTTAGAACAGTGAGAATCTTGGAAGCAAGAAGAAGAGGGTGAGGTGTAGAGAGAGGGTGTATTTTAAGTGACATAGTTGATATAATAAAATAATTATTAAAAAGTAGCTACTGTTTTCATAATAGAAACTAGATAAAGTAGAGCAGGACAAAATCTTGTCTTGGGGTGACACACAAAAGAAAGGTTCTCAAAGAGCGGGCAGGTCTACCTCACTAAGAATTTCCAGTGATGGGTAGAGAGAGAATAGAACTTGCATCTTTTTAAAAGGAAAGTGAATGCTGAAAAAAAGAAAGGAAGGAAGGAAGGAAGGAAGGAAGGAAGGAAGGAAGGAAGGAAGGAAGGAGAGAGAAAGAGAGAGAGAAAAAGAAAGAAAGGAAGAAAGAAAGAAAGAAAAAAGAAAAGAAAAGAGAGAAGGGGGGGGGGAAAGAAAGAAAGAAAGGGAAAGGAAAGGAAAGAAAATATAAGAAAGAAAGAGAAAAAGGGAAAAACAGAGCCCTGTTAGAATTTGGGTGTGGGTCACTGAAGAGGGGCAGAGGAGGAGGACTATGCTCTTTTTCTGTAGGCTTTTCCTGGCTTCCGGGCCACCTGTGTTTTAGGACACAAATCTGGTCACCACCACATCCACAGCACTGGACATGAATTTCCTGGGGCCAGAGGTGGGGCTGCTCCAGTGACCTTGCAACTCTCTCCTAAAAGCAAATTCCCCTCCCAGCTGCTCTGAGTACAGAGGCCTATCTAACCTACATAGCCCAGAATGTCAGGGGCAAGACGTCTCTGCGGACAGTGATGGTTAGGAAGGCGTGTTGACTGTGGCTTTTAACGCATCAGCGGTACACGGAGGAGGAGACAACCCTTCAGAACGCAGCCCCGCTCTGCTCCAAAGTGTGCAGCAATTAAGATGATTACTGGTTTCCTTACAACACAAATACTAATGGCCTGTCACACTCTGGCATATTTTTCTTGGTAACCTTCAACTCCAAATGATTAATAAGGCTCCTGTGGCAAGGCTCATTCGCACACGGGCGGGAAACGGGGGATAAAAACCCACGCTGACGACTGCGCATTCTAATGAGGCAGCAGTTTGTGAAAACAAGTTCTGAAGGACTGTGACTGGGTGAGCCCGGCCACGATCAACCCACGATCAACTGGGAGAGTGGCCTGGGAATGCTCTGAGGATTTAAGATTAGAGAGCTGTGTGACCCCATCAAAGTCACCTTCCTTCCCTCCCTGGGCCTTGTTAAATGGGGGTAGTAATCCCTTTCCTGTTTGTCGGGAAGGATGTTGGTTTAGGAGGGTTCTTGAAGATGCGGAGAATGAGAAGCTCATTATTATTACGATCCGTGGTGACAATGTAAGGGGGCACGCAGATGGCAGTGGGAGCGAGCACGGTGATGAAAGCAAGGCCCCCAATCCAGGCAGGCTTAGCTCGGAGGTCTCGCTTTCCTACCGACCAGCTCTGACAAGTTACTCACTTATGCTTCTCTAAGTCTCTGTTTCCTCACCTGAAAAACGGGGATAATATAGCACCTCCTGTCTTAGGGTGCTGGGATGAAGTGAGAAGGGGTGTGCAGGGTGCTCTGTAAGCCCAGTGTCTGAGGCGGACTGAGCATTGACACTGTTAGCTGCGCTGATTGCTGCTGTGGGGCTACTGTTATTGTTGTTGTTAAGCCGGGCCAGGAAAAATAACATCAGGGTTTGGGGCCCCAAGAAAACCTCGCCTCCCCAATTCATATTTTCTAAAGATGCTCCCCCTCATATAGAACACTTCAAATTCCATTTCTTCTGCTTAATCAAGGCCAGAGAGGGCACCTGACTGTCCCCAAACAGAACTCCCTCCGTGAGTGTCACGTAGGGAAAAAAATGGTAAAGACGATTTTCCATTTGGCCTATTCAGAAATGATTGCTAGGTAGAGGTACCAAGGCTTCACCAATGCTAATTTTGGTCTACTATTCGGTAATTAATGAGGATGTGATCCGAGGAGGCTCCCCCAATCATCTCTTCTCCTCCCTTTTATAGCGCGTCAAGTGCTGCGCGGGAAGGGTCTAGAAGCCTCCTCCAACCTGACTGTTACTCCTAAACCCTAAATTCTGGAGCACCCTGGTCTTCATGAAAGTCTCCATCCTAGCTCACAGGAGGGGCAGACCCTATGGGATGCTTAGTGGGCTTCCAGGATGGAAGCAAAGGGGGGGACCCCCATTCGCCCAGGGCCAGGCAGAAACTCTCAAACCCAGCTGGGGTCTTGTGGAAACGTGGGCCCAGAGGTGATACCAGGAGAACCAGAGTAGCAGATTTTTTTTTTTTTTATAGTGACAGAGAGAGAGAGTCAGAGGGAGGGGTAGATAGGAACAGACAGACAGGAATGGAGAGAGATGAGAAGCATTAATCATTAGTTTTTCGTTGCGACACCTTAGTTGTTCATTGATTGCTTTCTCATATGTGCCTTGACCGAGGGGGCTACAGCAGACTGAGTAACACCTTGCTCAAGCCAGCGACCTTGGGTCCAAGCTGGTGAGCTTTGCTCAAACCAGATGAACCCGCATTCAAGCTGGTGACCTCGGGGGTCTTGAACCTGGGTCTTCCGCATCCCAGTCCGATGCTCTATCCACTGCGCCACCGCCTGGTCAGGCCGGAGTAGCAGATTTTAACGGGTAACTATCTCAACTTCAAATACCGGCAATTCCATCAGATTTACAAAATCATTTTGAAGGCCAGGGGCTGCACCCAGCTCTTTGAAAGGGACATCAACTCCTCAGAGCTGGCAGTTTATGACCTAGAGCAAAGGGGGAGTAATTCACCAAGTGGAGTGCTCTGAGACCCAAGGTGTTTAATGGGTCAGAAAAAAGAAGGCGATAAAAACCTATGTGTAATTCCACCACCCCGCTATTAACATTTTGCTCTATACACTTCCAGGCATTTCAAAAAAATATATATGTGATTACAGATGTTTTGCTTGGGTTTTATACGTGATAGAATCGGGCCCAGAGGTGCTCACCAATCTGCAGCCTCTGTGTTCCTGCACTTACCCCTGCGGGTCACCGCCTCCACACGCTGTCCTGGGCAGCTCCCTTCACACCAACCCTCCTCTCTGTCCAAATGCGCTCACTCAGCAGTTTTTCTGGGATGCACTGAGCCAACGTTTATCAAATTTCAGTAATGAACAGTCCCCCCTTAAAAGAAAAAAATGACTGTGGCTTCGTTTATACACACATACATGAATTCCTTTAAGAAATACTAACCAAGGAAAACAAGGTTTCTGACTTCCAAGTGTGAATTTCCAAGGCAAAGAAAAGTCTCTTAGGTTGGTCAATATATATTTTTTTAAAGATTAAAAATCAAAATTGAAAGGTACATTAAAAATTCCTGGCTAACTCTTGGAATTTGGACCAATTTGAGTAACAGTGGTCTATGGCACAACCTGGGGTCCCTGGGAACCCGAGGTGCTCCAGGGCCCCTCACTGAAGCTCCTATTCACTCGGGACGCCTGTGCCCTTGCCTTCCCACAGGCCCCAGACTCCGAAACCACAGAGGGCGCTGGGTGCCACCCTGTTCCCCGAGCTGCGTGGCCGAGCCTAGCTTCTCTCCCCAATTTCAGGGGGGAAAGCACACTTTAAATTCTTTTCTACACCAGGCTCTTGGGTAAGATTTCTTTCTTTCTTTCTTTCTTTTTTTTTTATAGGGACAGAGAGAGAGAGTCAGAGAGATGGATAGATAGGGACAGACAGACAGGAACGGAGAGAGATGAGAAGCATCAATCATCAGTTTCTCCTTGCGACACCTTAGTTGTTCATTGATTGCTTTCTCATATGAGCCTTGACCAGGGGGCCTTCAGCAGACCGAGTGACCCCTTGCTCGAGCCAGCGACCTTGGGTCCAAGCTGGTGAGCTTTTTGCTCAAACCAGATGAGCCCGCACTGAAGCTGGCGATCTTGGGGTCTCAAACTTGGGTCTTCTGCATCCCAGTCTGATGCTCTATCCAGTGCGCCACCGCCTGGTCAGGTTAAGATTTCTTTTGAACAAAGTTTTCACTATTGAAAAAAAAGAGAAGCCTGACTAGGCGGTGGTGCAGTGGATAGAGCGTCGGACTGGGATGCAAGCCCCGGGTCGCTGGCTTCAGCCAGGAGTCACTCTGTCTGCTGCAGGCCCCCTGGTCAAGGCTCATATGAGAAAGCAATCAATGAACAACTAAGGTGCCGCAACAAAGAACTGATGCTTCTCATCTCTTTCCCTTCCTGTCTGTCCCTCTCTCTGCCACACACACACACACACACACACACACACACACAAGTTGGAAAGTCACAAATGTAGGTTATTTTCCTCATTTTACAGATGGTGAAACTAGGAGGGCTTGCTGGGAGGCCAGTCTGTCAGCGAAGATGGGGTTTCCCGACAGACTGGGTCTCCCTCCTGCAGACCTACACCTCGGATTCCTCTCCCTTTCTCCCCCTCATTTCAGCCCTGCCCAGAAACAGGCCACGGGGCCCGGGGTTGGGAGCTGGGTGCAGTGTCAGGCCATGAATGGCCGATGTCAGAAATGCAGGCATCAGGTGAACAGATATAAAATAGGTGTTTTATAAATGTTCTCCAAATGAGTCAGTGGGCTTCGGAAGCACAAACCTGCCTGTGTACCCTTGTGCATGGCACTTAGCCTCTCTGCGTCTCATTTCATCTCTGCAAAGGGGATACCGTCTTCCTTCCAGGGCCCTTGCTGAAGTTAGTGGCATCCTGTAAGTAAAATACCTCGCATAAAGTAAGTGTCCAATAAATGGCCCCTTCTGAATTACACTGTGAATTAGAAGAGGGACGACGTGGTAGCCACTAATCACGGGAGGCTACTGAACACATGAAATGTATCTTGGGCACCTGAGGACCTGACTTTGTGATTGTATTGAATTTTAATGCATTTAACTTTAACAGCCATATGTGGCTACTGGCTCCTGGGGGGGACAGCGCAGCTCCAGGGACTCAGGAGGGACTGCGGGTCATGGCACTTCTGTAACTGGTAACCGTACTGATCAGAGATGCTGCATTCTCTGCACTTGTTTGAATTTCAGATATTCTGTTCCCACTGACACACACACACGTTGACATACTGGAATTTCTAAAATGTCTGGAAATTCTGACACTGAAGAATCTGAACTACATTCTCCCAGGCTACATTTCCCACCTGGAATCCTTTGTCAGAATATGTCCCTTTAGGGGCTAGGAAGCAGCTCAGTAGAGAAGCACAGAAGTCAGTCATTCAAGGGGTACAGGATCCACAAAATCATTACTATCAATCTATCACTGATAAATCACCTTGCCTCTGTGCTTTCGACTATGCTGTTTCCTTAGCTCAGGGAACGTCCTCCACTAGTCAATGACACCTCCCCTAGAAAGCCCTCCTTGATTATTCATTTATCTAAAACTGATATCCCCTATTTTATTTTATTTTTAATTTTTTTATTTTTTTGCTTTTTTGAAGCTGGAAACGGGGAGAGACAGTGAGACAGACTCCCGCATGCGCCCGACCGGGATCCACCCGGCACGCCCACCAGGGGCAACGCTCTGCCCACCAGGGGGCGACGCTCTGCCCCTCTGGAGCGTCGCCCCGCCGCGACCAGAGCCACCCCAGCACCTGGGGCAGAGGCCAAGGAGCCATCCCCAGCGCCCGGGCCATCCTTGCTCCAATGGAGCCCTGGCTGCGGGAGGGGAAGAGAGACACAGAGAGGAAGGAGGGAGGGTGGAGAAGCAAATGGGCGCCTCTCCCATGTGCCCCAGCCGGGAATTGTACCCGGGTCCCCCGCACGCCAGGCCGACGCTCCACCGCTGAGCCAACCGGCCAGGGCCGATATCCCCTATTTTAGATAAAATAACCTCTACTTGAATAACTTAAATACTTAATTTTGTACCCCAAAGCTGATTTGAAGTAACAAATTAGAAGGGAAAAAGGTTCCTAGGGACAGACACATGGATGTGACAAGAATTAGAAACATCTACAAGTAATGCAGTCAAGGAGAAGATAGAGGGAAAAAAAGTATAAATACCAAACCTGGGCTCCCGAAAACAGAGCCATTAGGTCATTTTGTGCAAGGGCAATACTATTTCAGACTTTAGTGGTTCTGGAGACTAGTGCCACACGGAGTAATTGAGATTCACTAAGACAACTATTATGTATCATATTCTAACTTGAAACTCGGGAAGAGGTGAGAAAAGCCATTCTAAAGTTCTAAGGTTGAAGAAAGCTTGATGGGATTTCAGAAAAGTCACCCCTACTTTACAGAGGCAGACACTGAAGCCCAAAGAGATGATGTAATTTGCTTAATGTCACAAAGCTATTTCCTGGCAGGGCTGGAACCAAAGCTGGTCTGCTTGTTCTCCTATCAATACCTGGGAAAAGTTTCTCAATGAACTTTTTATTCCAGTGCCATTGTTAATTTATTGATGAGTCATTTATGGAGGAAAAGATCATGTATCCTCCCCATGCCCCTCCGTGAAGATATTTTCTCTTGTCACTGAAGATAAACACCAGAAAAGGATCTCTCTCTGTAGAGAGACAGGTGTCAAAAGGCAGAAGAAAACAAGAGTTGGCATTTATATCTCTATGACAAATGTGGTGTGAACAGCACGACTTGGGGGTGATATAATATTTGAAAGGGCATTCTCTAATTGGGGTGATTAATATCCCAGTCAGTACTGCACACAGACAAAGGCATCAAAGACTGTAATGAAAATGATATCCCCCAAACACACGGCTGTCCATCATGATGCAAATGACAGAAGAGAAATAAACGACTGATGATACATACATGATTGCAATGCTCCGCGCGTCACCAGACATTTATTTTGGGGCTTGGGCCGTGGAGGAAGAATAATAGGATTGATCTAAGGCAGTTATAAACCACCGCTGATAGATAAATATACATCTTCTCACTCCATGCAGGAGCAGGTATTCAGAACAAGGTAGTTCACGCAGACAGACAGCTCTTTAAATGACACCTTGCAATTATATTACAGCCTTCCAGCAGATAATAAACCTTCACTGTCTTGAATAATTTAAAAATTTCCAGTGGCATGAAGGTTGAAGGGAAAGAAAATCACACTCTGCTTTAGAGGGAGAAAAAACAATCCTCAGCAAATCAACTGTGGGAATTCTGGCAGAAAAATACCCAATTTTTCATTGGTTGTCCTGATAAGGGGGTATAGCGTCCGAGCTCAACCTAGCTCCTGACTTTCAAAGCCAAAGAACCAGCAGTGAATGGATCTGTGAGAAATAACTGAGGAAAGTAAAAGGCATTAAATCCTTCCACAGCATTCCTACCATCACAGAGGAGGCAACACATAACTGTGTATTAGTCTGGAGCCAAATACACCTGAGTTTGGACCCTGACTCTGTCACTCGCTCGCTGTTATGAACTGGATCTTTCTAATTCTGTTCCATTGCCTGTAATTATCAGGAAAATCTCATAGGATTCAGTGTGGATCGATACATAATCCCTGGCATACAGTAAATGCTATAAGTGGTGGCATTTTTTATTGCTTTCATGAATTATTAATTACAATAGTCTAAGTTTTGAGGTCTTTAAGGTATAGCTACAAAGGGGGTTGAAGGAAAAAAAATAGGAAGAGGGGCCAGAGAAACAGAGTTTCAGGGCAAGCAATGGTATGGAACCCAGGTTGATGCTCACAGTATGCTTAAGCTACGGTTGCTCTGAGCCAGCCACTGGTCAAAGCCCTCTACATGCAATTTCTCCATCAATCTGCACAGCTCTTTAAGGAAGTAGCTCAATTTGACTCCCTGAGGCACAGAGAGGTTAGGTACAAGCTCTGTGTCACTCGACTCTAAAGCGAGGAGGGTTCTTAGAAGCCTAAGATTCAAAGCCCAGACAACTTAAGGTTTAAATTTTGCATTTAGGTTTAAAAAAAAAATTTGCACAGCCTGACCAGGTGGTGGTGCAGTGGATAGAGCGTCGGACTGGGATGCTGAGAACCCAGGTTCGAGACCCCGAGGTCTCCAGCTTGAGCGTGGGTTCATCTGGCCTGAGCTAAAAAAAGGTCACCAGCTTGGACCCAAGGTCGCTGGCTCAAGCAAGGGGTTACTTGGTCTGCTGAAGGCCCGCGGTCAAGGCACATATGAGAAAGCAATCAATGAACAACTAAGGTGCTGCAATGCTTCTCATCTCTCCGTTCCTGTCTGTCTGTCCCTATCTATCCCTCTCTCTGACTCTCTCTCTGTCTTTGTTAAAAAAAAAAAAGTACATGTATCATATTATGCTGTTTTAAAAAGAGTAGGCTCTACAGGGGGATTGGTGGTCGTAAAATTTGATTTCTGGATAAGGTGGACTTTTACAATTAAGTTGGCTATAGACATTGGTGAACATTCAAAGAAAATGTCCAGAGAGAAAATGCCTTTGTTAGATGACTAGAAATGTTGCTCAGTCTGGTTGAGTGCGCTGCATGGGCTGTGTCTGTGATTAGCTACAATGCTAGAACAGGACGGGTATCTGACGGCCCTAGATGGGCGATGTATTCAAGGATGAGCTCTGGCCCATCTATATTTTTAAATTTTTATTTATTGATTGATTTTAGAAAGACAGGAAGGGTGAGAGAGGGAGGGGGAAAGGGAAAGAGAGAGAAAAAGAGAGAGAGAGAGAAACATCAATTTGTTGTTTCACCCATTTATACATTCACTGGTTGATTCTTGCATGTGCCCTGACCAGGGGATTGAACAAATCCACAACCCTGGCATATTACGATGACACTCTATCCAACTGAACTCTCTGGCCAGGGAGCCCATATATTAAGTCAGCCGAGATGAAGAAAAGGACGTAACTAGGTGATTTTCCCTGCTGCTGCAGCCTTGCCCTCTGAGCACAAAGGATGGCCCTGCCAGCAGCAGTGTGCCCACTGGGGACAGCCTGGGCTGGGGGTACGACCCTGTGCCCGTGCGCCCGACCCCTGGAGGGCCTGACAGCTCGCAGGGCTGTGCCTGGCCAGCAGCAAGTGCTCCCTCAATGAAGGCAGGGCTTTGTCATCAACCAGCCAGATGACTAATGTGCCTGATGGGTCTCTCCATTCTCATCTCTAAAATGTGTGGGCTGGGTGGACATTCCTGAAAACACTGCAGAAATCCCCTGAACTGTCAAGCTGCGCTGCCTGGGAATACAGGCTTCCTGCTATCAGTGGAAAAGCCTTGATTTCTTCAGATTTAAAGAGACTTTGCTTGCAGGGAACTTGCAAATGCCTGAAACCTGAGCTCTTTGCATGTGGAGCGCTTGCTAGGAGGTAGAATTTGTAGGAGTGTGGAAGAAATATTTAAAAATAAAGGTTGAAATGTGACTAGAACCCGAGTGTCTGTTCTTGAACTTACTCTACCACATTTTTAAAGAAATCTATTCTGCAGTGAAAGGAAATTGAGTGTGGGATACAAACAGGGTCTTCTGAAACCTGGCGGGAGTCATGGCAGGTCAGGGCAGAAAAAGACCCCATTGATGGACGTGGCAAGGAAGATGATTTTAATTCAGTATCAGGAAACACCTTCCTGAGATCGGACCAGTTACTTAATCATGACGCAGCAGGGTGGATGTGGCACGGGTACACATAGGTGGCCGTCAGAAGTGCCCATCTCACCTCATGGGAAACCGGCAGCAAACGTAAGCAGGTGAGCACACTGAGCCGGTGCCTTGATCTGAGTTGTTCTATGTCCAAAGCCATGGAAGTGGTTGGCTGTGAGCTCATATGGAGGAAGCACTTTGGGGACAAAAACATTCATAGGTGAGTTTTAAATGTCCCCAGAAATATGTGTGCTGAAGAGCAGGGTTTTTAAACTAGGCAACCCCCAGGATGGAGGAGACACTGGTCTACCTCAGAAGAGATGAGACCAGTAACAGAGAAGTCTGTTTCTGACTGGGGACCAGGCAGGGGGACCCAAGCACATTCTCACATCAAAAAACCCACTTTTTTTATTGGACATTTTAGGAGGAATTTAGTCCATGCCTGGTGAATTTAGAGTTATGGGCTTGGTGGGGCCTCTAACAGGTGATTATGGTAATTTAGAGAGAAAGTACCAGGTCATTTCTGTCACAAGGACGTTCTGGCTTGAAAATAAAATTGCCTCCTTGTATTTATAGTGCTGAGTACTTTCCAAAGTGCTCTCTCATCTGTCAGCTCATTTGATCCTTACAACGGGGCAGAGAGGTAGGTTGTGGCTTAGCTGCAGGACTCCAAACAAGAGCTCTCCTTTCTTTGGGCTTCAGTGTCTATGGGGCTCCCAGGACCACTTGCATCAAAATTCTCAGAGAGGCCCTGGCCGGTTGGCTCAGTGGTAGAGCATCGGCCTGGCGTGCAGGAGTCCTGGGTTCGATTCCCGGCCAGGGCACACAGGAGAAGTGCCCATCTGCTTCTCCACCTCTCCCCCTGTCCTTCCTCCCTGTCTCTCTCTTCCCCTCCCGCAGCCGGGGCTCCACTGGAGCAAAGTTGACCAGGGCACTGAGGATGGCTCTGTGGCGTCTGCCTCAGGTGCTAGAATGGCTCTGGTTGCAACAGAGCGACACCCCAGATGGGCACAGCACCGCCCCCTGGTGGGCATGCCGGGTGGATCCCGGTCGGGCGCATGTGGGAGTCTGTCTGACTGCCTCCCTGTTTCGAGCTTCGGAAAAATACAAAAATACAAAAAAAACAAAAACAAAAACAAAAAAAAACCCTCAGAGAGCTGGTCATTATGCAGATTTCCGGGCCCCACCCCCGACTGAGAACCCGGACTGTTGCTGGCACAGGGCCCGGGAACCTGCATGTTAACCATACTTTCCACTTGGGTGACCCTTATGGACACCAAAATCTGAGAAGCCATGTTCTCTAGTATTTCCTAACTCCTCAGCTCCCAGATCTTGTAATATGAAACACACACACACACACACACACACACACACACACACACTCAGCAACTAAAAAAATGCCTGAAAAAGAATAAAATTCTGATGAGTGGGGAGAAACAGCCTGGTGCCGGCTCAGTGCATGTGATCATCCAGATAATAACAGCCTCTCAAGGATATAATTAGTGCCCTCGAAATTGGAATATGACTGTTTAATAATTTAAGTGAGATCATCAGGATTAATGAATAGCAGTTGAAATTAAATTAAATGTAGGACTATAAATCCACACTGGCCTGTTACAGTGAGGCAAGTATGTATGACAAGGCACCCTGGAAAACAGGTGTCTGGCTGAGGCTGAAGGCATCTTGACTTATTTGGTCCCACAAGGGCCTTGTGCTCTTACACTAATGCAGGGTGTATACATTTAAAGAAATCATCCAGCCTGACCAGACGGTGGCGCACTGGATAGAGTGTCACACTGGGATGCAGAAGACCCAGGTTCAAAACCCCGAGGTCGCCGGCTTGAGCACAGGCTCACCAGCTTGAGCGCAGGGTCGCTGGCTTGAGCATGGGAACATAGACAAGACCTTATGGTCACTGGCTTGAAGCCCAAGATTGCTGGCTTGAGCAAGGGGTTACTGGCTCTGCTATAGCCCCCACCCCCCGTCCAGTCAAGTCACATATGAGAAAACAATCAATGAACAACTAAGGTGTTGCAATGAAGAACTGATGCTTCTCATCTCTCTCCCTTCCTGTCTCTCTGTCCCTATCTGTCCCTCCCTCTATCTCTGTCACACACACACACACACACACACACACACACAAATCACCATACAGCTATATTATCAAACGTAGTTGGTATACACTGCTCCTATAAACCAATGTTTTCCAAGTCTGTACGTCACTCCAACACTCTGAAAATAACCCGAGGTGCCTGTCGAGAGTACAGATTCTTGGGGCCCATCACAGAACCACTGAGCCAGAATGTCTGTGAGTGTACCCTGGCACCTGCATTTTCACAAATTCCTTGGTTGATGTTGATATGGATAACATTATCCATGATGCATAACATAACCAGATGTTATCCATGAACCCAACTGGAACCAGAGACTGTGGGGACACACACCAGGTGTGGGCTGTCTGCCTTTGAGGGCTTTTTCCTTCCGTGGAAATGTGCACTCTCCTACTGCACCTTATGGCTCATGAGGCTTCTTCACATCTCCAATGTCATCTAACCCCCATAGCAGCACGTTGAGGTGGATGGGCAGCTCAGCACTCATCACCCTGTGCTGCCGGTATAGTAACAATAACCACTACCAACACAGCGTCGCTAACAAGGACCGTTGACCGAACTTCAACCATGGTCGGGGGACGCAAAACCAACCCCAACACAAGGAGGGAAGGTGCTGGTTCACGGAGTCGGGAAAGGACAAGGGTGGAACTGGTCTGAAGTACCCTGGATATAGGTGGGGCTAGGCTGGCACCACAGCTCAGCCCCCTGGAGGATTCCCTGGGGCCACGAGGATGGGAGACCACGGCCAGATGGCTGGAGCCGCCCTCACTGCTGGGTGTCTTAGTGGCTGTTTAGACCCTCACTGGCTGTTCCCCCAGGATCACAAGGAATGGGCTAGGTGAGGAGCTGTTCTCCCAAATGACTATGCCCCCTAGTTTTCCTTAGCTGGAGCAGGGAAAGGAGACAGGCGGTTTGCGTGTATTACAAAGAATATGTAGAAAAAGTCACCGCAGCTCAGTAAGAGGGTCTATTTATAGGTCATTTTCATCCACTCACGAGTTAAAGTGCTGCTGCTTCTGTCATACGGCAGCAGGGACATGTTTTCTGGGAAAGGTCAGAGCCGGTCTTTCCTCCTGCCTGGTTAAAACAATTCTGCTGGCTGCTGGGGAGGCTCTGGGAAGGTAATTGTTTGAGTTTTCCATTAATGGAGACTGGAGTGCAGTTATTAGTTAGAATATTCTGGACCATATATTTTGACAGCATACAGAAATAAAAAAACAACAACAACTAATAGGTTCTGAGAAGACTGCAGAAAACATAGCCTTATAATTCCACCTGTTTCACCCCCCTCCCACACTGCAGAGGATTAGCAATGCCTAATAAACCCCATTCATTATTGGGCTCAGGAGTGAAGGACGAACAGTAGATGGTGGGAGGTATTGCTTCTTTGAGGTTCCTGGCGGCTCATAAATAATGTGGGCATCTCTGGAGAGGTCTGCATTTATGAAGCGAACAGTTGAATTTATTATTATTATTATTCTGGGAGGAATGAGTATTTTGGTCTTTCAGGAGCAGGAACTGAGTATACGCAAGGATCCCAAAGTCTGGAAAAGGCAGTGCACTCCAGATCAGTGGTGGCACAGTGGATAGAGTGTCGACCTGGGACAATGAGGTCCTGGGTTTGAAACCCTGAGGTTGCCAGCTTGAGCGCAGGGTCGGGCTTGAGTGTGGGGTCCCCGGCTTGAACATGGGATCATCAACATGATCCCAAGGTCGCTGATTTGAGCCCAATGGTCACTGGCTTGAGCAAGGGGTCACTGGCTTTGCTTGAGCCCCCAGGTCAAAGCATATATGAGAAAGCAATC
This sequence comes from Saccopteryx bilineata, assembly GCF_036850765.1. Lineage (NCBI taxonomy): Eukaryota > Metazoa > Chordata > Mammalia > Chiroptera > Emballonuridae > Saccopteryx > Saccopteryx bilineata. The sequence continues at coordinate 178,388,563 of NC_089493.1, read as the reverse complement.
AGTGAACAACTATAGTGATGCAACTACAAGTTGATGCTTCTCACCTCTCTCCCTTCCTGTCCCCTGCCCCACTGCTTCAGAAAAAAAAAAATTAAAGAAAAAAAGGCAGTAGGCCCTGGCCAGTTGGCTCAGTGGTAGAGCGTCGGCCTGGCGTGCAGAAGTCCCGGGTTCGATTCCCGGCCAGGGCACCGAGGAGAAGCGCCCATCTGCTTCTCCACCCCTCCCCCTCTCCTTCCTTTCTGTCTCTCTCTTCCCCTCCCGCAGCCAAGGCTCCATTGGAGCAAAGATGGCCCGGGTGCTGGGGATGGCTCCTTGGCCTCTGCCCCAGGCGCTAGAGTGGCTCTGGTGGCAACAGAGCGACGCCCCGGAGGGGCAGAGAATCGCCCCCTGGTGGGCAGAGCGTTGCCCCCTGGTGGGCATGCTGGGTGGATCCCGGTCGGGCGCATGCGGGAGTCTGTCTGACTGTCTCTCCCCATTTCTAGCTTCAGAAAAATACAAAAAAAAAAAAAGAAAAGAAAAGAAAAGAAAAAAAGGCAGTACACATCTGTAACCACTTGACAGGAACCGACATTTTTATATCACACAAGAGGAAAGGATGTTACCATGGTCTTCACATATGTGTGTTTCTTTGTCCTAGATAATGATGCAAAAATTATATTTTCATAAGATTTTCCTATTTGAGATAGTAAAGCAAGAGAATAAAAAGAGAGAAATTAAACCTTCAATGCCCGTGAACACTATATTGCTTGACTGCTACAATCAATAAGTGACACAGAGGTGTGTGGACTTGGCCTGCTTGACCTCCACAGCTGTCGAGCACGGCCTATTTTCAGCTATGAAAATTGGAAACATTTTAAGCCTCTGGTGTTTTCAGATCTGAGGGTATTTCTACATTAAAATCAAACCCGAACTGGTTCTGGAATTTGCTTGCCTAATAAAGACGTGACTGAACCTTTCGGGGACCGGATATTCTTTAAGAAAACTGGGAAGACTCCTGAAGTATCTTTGTGCAGTGGGTCCATCTTGCAGCTGCCCTGGGTCGAGTGCTGGGCAGTAGGTTAGAGGTAACATCTACTGTTGGGCCCGTGGGCTTCATTAACTTTTTCGAGAACATTTATAGTGAGTGAAGGCAGGAGAACACACCTGGGTGTGTATCAAATATCATGGCTCAGCATTTCATAAGTTTACCCAGAAGTTCTGTTGATTTTACCTAAAAGTTGTTCCATTTAGGCAGTGGGGTATGGAGTGGAGGTGAATGTCATGTACTTTGGTCTGGTTTAAACTTTCTACGACGTGAATATTTCCTTTGGGAGAATGTTGGCTAACAAGAGGCTCCTCATAAAATTAGACATATGTTTAAATTGCTTACAGCAGTGTCTGGCACACAGCAAAGTGCTGTCGAGGTGTCAGGCGGCGCGGTTATTATCGCTAATGCCTCTGTTCCCCTCGGTGATGCACACAAATCAGCCTCTCGGCTCCCACTGACGGAGCTAAACGTGAATGACGGGAAAGGGACTTGGCTCGCTGGTACTGGCTCTTACCTCTACTCCAGCCTCAAACCTCACCTCCCTGCAGACCCTGAGTGGGCAACAATTCACACCAGACCCAAGCTGGCAGAAGGGACCGGGAGCTTTTGACTATGACAGGAGTGGGGGGGGGGGGAGCAGCTCTGTGACCCTCTCCCTGGGGACCTGGTTCCGTAAGGGCCTCCAAACACCTGCTCCACTGGCTCCCCGTCTCCTCCCGTTATGTTTTTAAGGAAACGATAACACAGTAGAAAAGGTGAGATACTACTCCGCATAAGAAAATCAGGAGAATGGCAGCAATTCTGTAGTTTTGCTGCACCACGTTTTTAAAATGTAGAAGGCTCACTCGCCTCAACAGAAGTGTCATCTTTCTGAAAATACCACGCAGCTATTTTCCCCTACAGAAACGATTCTGTCCCAAATAACAGCTTTTGATGCTTCGGATGCAATCTGAGCGATTTGATTTGTTTTGTTTTTGTTTTTTGCTATCCCAGTAAATCATTTATACAGTGCTTGATTCATAAAGTCCTGACGCCTGCATCCTGTGTTCCTGCCAGATAGCCACCAAAAGGTTTATAGATTTTCCCCATTATAAACTAATTGACATTCTGTAACAGCTTAAATCTTCTTAGCAGTTCTCTCCTTTGGAGTCTGAGAGGGAAGCGTGAGGACGGCCAAGATATTAAAGGAGATTTTCTTAGTGGGAAGATACCCTAGAGACGGATCCTGAAGATGTGGGATTCTTAACATTACAGAACTCTTCATGGGGCAGCTCGAGCCCTCCTGTTACGTGGCATTACTAACCAGGAGGAGGCTACTCCAACGGCAGGGAAGCAGTGTAGGCCACCTCCCACCAATCTCTTTGAGCTTTAGTTCAGTCAGCTATAAGAGGAACCTGCTTCCCCTGCCCTCACATTTCATAGAGGGAACAATGTTTCACTTCTGGGGTGGCCAGGAGAGGTGATGCAGGACGGGCAAAGTATGAACTGTCATTCTGCCCGCACGACCTGCGTCATCCTTTCCTCCCCGTGATGTGCTCATTGGTGCGGGCTCTGCCCCGCCAGGGAGACCCGTGGATCTCAGCCGCTAAGCCTCTCCCTGGGTCAGTTAGCTCAGGAGGAAAGCGGTAGGGACCGATCCACGTCGTGTTCTGTGGATCAGCCTAACCACACAGCTAATATTCTGGGTCACCTGACTCCTTTTTCTATTTCACAACCAACTCAGAGGAGAAAAGATGTGATAGTGACTTTACAATGACAAGGGGAAATGATTGTAGAAAGTTAAATGAAAGAAATCAGGGCATAAAGTTAAATGGGATTGGCTCTGGCTGGGTAGCTCAGTTGGTTAGTGTCATCCCAATACGCCAAGGTTGTGGGTTTGATCAGGTCAGGCCACAGACAAGAATCAACCGATGAATGCAGAAATAAATGGAACAACAAATCAATGATTCTCTCTCTCTCTAAAATCAATCAATAAATTTAAAAAATTTAAGAAGTTACATATGATTGGATGTCTACCACACAAAGTGCAACGTAAAGGGACTAAATGTAGATTCACATTATGGAGTATTATCTAGCAAAAAACAGATGAGGTAGCTCTCTGCCTGCTGACCCAGAGATGTTTGTGATACATTAACACCAACAACATACTGTGTACAGTATGATCCCATTAAAAGGAGAAAATACTAAGTAAAGATTAAGGGTTAAGGTTCTACAATCAGAATGCACAGTTTTAAATCAGAGCTCTGCCTTTTTGAGCTAAGTAAACAAAACATATTGGCCACTTACATAACCTCTCTGTATCTATTTCCTCATCTGTAAATGAAGATTGAAATATTATTACCTTTTTAAAGTAGAAAATGGAGGTTCAAGATCATCCAGTTCCCTGGTTTTCACACTGGGAATGACTGACAGAACTCACCGTCATGCTATGGCAATGAATACGTGAATGCATTTAGCACACGTGCTCAGTAAGTATTAGCTCTTGTTACAAGCTGTTACATGTTAGTATTATTATGCAGATGGTCTACAATGATACAAACCAGGCTGTGAAACTAAAGAGGGATTGGGAGGGTATGAAAAAGAAAATGGAAAGAAAAAAAAGACACTGGGAACCAGAGATATACAGATGGCAGATAAGTGTATGAAAAAAATGTTCAACAACAAATGTCACTAAGGAATTGCAAATGAAAACAATGATAAGATACACTATCCACTTATTAGAATGGCAAAAACTCAAATGCTGGCTAGGATGTGGAGCAACAGGAGTTCCTATTCGCTGCTGATGGGAACGCAAAATGGTACAGTCCCTTTGGAAGACGGTTTGACAGTTTCTTACCCAACTAAACATACTCTCATCCGGTAATTGCGCTTCTTGGTATTTATCTAACTGACCTGAAAACTTGTGTCCACAAACAATCTGTACACAAATATTTTTAGCAGCTTTATTCATAAGTGCCAACACTTGGAAGAAGAAATATGACCTTTAGTAGAAGAGTGGAGAGATAAACTATGGTACATCCAGCAACAGAATATTATTCCACGATAAAAAGAAATGAGCTACAAGCCGTGAAAAGACACGAGAGACCCTTAAGTGAGTATTCCTAAGTGAAGGAAGCCAATCTAAAAAGGCCGCACACTGTATGATTCCAATTACATTAGGCATTCTGGAAAAGACGGACTACGGAGACAGTAAGAAGGTGAATGGCTGGCAGACGCTGTGAGGAAGGGATGAAGAGGCAGAGCACAGGGGACTTTTAGGGCAGGGCAACTGCACTGGATGATACTAGAATGGTGGCCACCTGTCACTGTACATTTGTTCAAACCCATAGCGTGCAACACCAAGAGTAAACCCTAATATAAACTATGGATTTTGAGTGATTGTAACAAATGTACCACTCTGGGGCAGGTAGAGGACATCGATGAGGAGAGGGGCACTGTGGAGGGGTAGAATTCTATAAAACAAACATGGGGCGGGGGGCTAAATGTTACCAGTAATTGCTCAGGTGATGAGATTACAGACATCTCTTTCTGCACTTTCCACATTTTCAACTTGAATCCTAGCCTGTGCTCCTGCTGCGTCCTCTGCCTGGAACATTCCTCCCCCCCCCCCCCCATTCCAAGCAGGAATATTGATATATCCCTTACGACTGAGCTGAGCTGCACTTTTCTCTTGGAAGTCTTCCCTGATCTCCCCTATGCTCCACAGCACCCCGACCTCCACCAAGTGGCACGCACACCATGGTCTTACGACTCCTCCTTACTGTGTCTGTCTGTCCTACTGGATATGAGCCCTTGAAGGGACATCTATCTCATTCCTGTTGTATCTCCAGCACCTAGTATGGCATCCAGCAAAGTCACTGCATGAATTTTGTTGAATACATGGATATGAATTAAATCAGGGTAGACAGAGAGGAAAACAAGCAACCTGGAGTTAAAAGAACCCAGGCAATGGAATGGCCACCCAACGTTGTGGTGATGCTGGGAACACCCTGAGGCTGTGAAATGACAAGAGCCGACGAACGGATACTCACAGGGCAGTCACAGTGCGGTGTTGAAACGCAAATCACGCCAGGACAGATTTCCGGGATGTGTCCCATGATGGGCATGGTTTGCGAGTGTGGGTCAGGTTATCGAACCCACCATGGAAAGAGGACCTCCGAGCCTGGCTCTTTGGTGAGGATCTCTACCACACGAGCCAAGGGCCCTGCTCCCTCCAGCACCGCCCACTGCCAACAGTCTATCGAGCTCTGCAGGTATTCGCTTAAGAAGTTCCTTTTAGCATCCTGGCTGGTTGGCTCAGTGGTAGAGCATTGGCCTGGCGTGTGGAATTCCCGGGTTCGATTCCCGGCCAGGGCACACGGGAGAAGCGCCCATCTGCTTCTCCACCCTTTCCCCTCTCCTTCCTCTCTAGCTCTCTCTTCCCTTCCCCGCAGCCAAGGCTCCACTAGAGCAAAGTTGGCCCGGGGGCTGAGGACGGCTCCATGGCCTCTGCCTCAGGTGCCAGAATGGCTCCAATTGCAGAGGGGCCAAGCATTGCCCCCTGGTGGGCATGCAGAGTAAATCCCGGTCGGGTGCATGCGGGAGTCTATCTGCTTCCCCACACCCTTCTCACTTCGGAAAAATACAAAAAAAAAAAAAAAGAAGTCCCTTTTAGGGAGCCCGTCCCCGTGGACATTTTTGTTTATTTGTTGACAGAAACTTGAGTTGGGGAAAAAGCTATCAGTGAGCTTACACCAGCGCCTTCCATTCCTGGACCTCATCATTCCAGGTGGCCTATAGTTCATCTGAAGACAGGAAGCCTTCTCAACGTGACAACACACCCAAATTTTCTAGAAAGCCAACACTGTTAACAAGTGAGGAGGGGAAGGAGAAGAATAGAAAGAAACATAAGAACAAAGTGCTTTCTTGTGTTTCCTAATAAAAATCTCCTATCCGGGCAGTGCAAGCTGGAGGCAGGTCTGCCCCTGACACGCTGCCCCCTCTCCCCCAAGTACAGAAACACCTCCGTGTCATTCCTACTCCTCCGGCAAAGCTCACACATTGGAGGAGCTCCAGACGCCCCTGGGTCTGCAGCGCCCGATTTGTCAGCACGGCCAGGCCAGGGCTGCTCCGGGGGTGGCGGCCGCCTCCACTCCCGTCCCTCGAGCTGCTTGCACAAAGCTCGGGATATCATTGCGAGAATTCATCTGCTCCAATTTTGTCTCCTACCCAAGGTCTCGACCCTTCGCTGAATTTCAATTAGTTGCCCCGAGGGTTCTGGAGGAGACTCATTTCAGAGGAAAAATGCCTTCTGCCAGGCAGCGCCAATCCAGCCTGGCAGTTTGCGTCCGTGCATTTCAAGTTCTGAGAACAGCCACGGCTCATCTGGCCCAGAGAAATGTCTTCTGCAATGGCCTATATTTGCCGTGCTTGAGACAGGCCTCTCCATAATTCTGAAATTGTTTCTCCCAAATCTCATTTTTAAAACAATCACTGCTGAGTAAGTTTTCTTGCAAAGCTACCTCGAGAATTGCTTCTTGAAACAAGAATAATGATTGCTTTTCTGAAAAATGCAGGTTGCCGACTCTGACGGCTGATGTGCAGGACGGAGGGGCGGGAAGTAGAGCCCTCGGAGTCCCGAGAGTGACTCCGTGGGGAAACGGGGCAGTGATCAGGGACGCTGGTCCTCATCGTCATCAGTGGCACGGGACAGTGTCTGGTCTCCTTTCTGTCTTATCGGAGTATGGGGATGGCATCGCATCGGGTTAATATTTTTGCTTTCTGAAGAAACAGATGCACTTGGAAAATATTCTTATAAAATTTACCTTTCCTTTCTCAGACTGTTACACTTTTCTTTTTATGGGGGCGAGGGGTGGTCATGTTATCTTTATCCCTGAGTATAACATTAAGGAAATCGGATATTACATGCAAACCACTATAGCAGTGGTCCCCAACCCCCGGGCCGTGGACCGGTACTGGTCCGTGAGCCATTTGGTACCAGTCGCAGAGAAAGAATAAGAATAAATAACTTACATTATTTCTGTTTTATTTATATTTAAGTCTGAACGATGTTTTATTTTTAAAAAATGACCAGATTCCCTCTGTTACATCCGTCTAAGACTCACTCTTAACGCTTGTCTCGGTCAGGTGATACATTTATCCACCCCACCCTAAAGGCTGGTCCGTGAAAATATTTTCTGACATTAAACCAGTCCGTGGCCCAAAAAGGTTGGGACCACTGCACTATATAGTCCACAACTGGCTGTGCTTGATAATAAGCTCTTTTTAGCAGGAAGTTCGCTCTTTAATATTTTATATAATGAAAAAGTAATTCATTGCGAAGTGTCCCTGGGGACAGAAAGGAGTAATGCACTTCTGCAGATGTTTCATGTGAGCAGCTGCGGCGAGGAGGGGCAAGACTGTCCCAGGAGCCCGGAGAGGGGACTCTCGTCTCCTCTGCAACCAGCTAGAGGTGTGCTCCGAGTTAAACCTGTCCACTGCTCCGGGCCTTGGGCTTCCCATTTATAAGATGAGGAGGCTGAGTTATACTTGTGATCCCCACAGCAGATCTCCTCTTAGTGAACACTTTTCCAGAGACCAAATACCGACCATGCCAGGAGAGGCACCTGAACCCCGCCATCCCCCTCACAGTACACTCCGAGGCATTCTTGGGTCCTCAACTGCTCTGAGGTGCACGGTGCCAGCTAGTAGCTTAGCTGACCTTAAAATTCTTTTGTAATTGAGCAAGGAGAAATGCTGCTTCTAATCGAGCTGATGCTTGGTTTATTCAACCTCTGGAGGGCCAATGCCTTGCGATGCTCAGAGAGGGACCTGCCAACTGTTGCGTGGGTCCACTCCCAGGACAGCTGATGCTTCAGGAAACAGGTGACAGGGGTCTGAGCCAGAAACACAAAGATGTGGACCAGCACCAGGCTCAGAAGAGACTGCTATGTCTTCCGCAGCCACATCGATCTCGCCGGCTGAAGATGATCCTGTTGCTAGTGATGGTTTTCTGTGTGTGTGGATTTAGCTGCCATGTGTTTCCTTCCTCTTTCTTTCCCTCCTTATCTATTCATTCATTCATTCATTCATGCATTCACTAATTCACAAATATTTATTAACCATCTGCTTCGAGACTACAAATGGTGTATTGGAAAAGACTGACAAAGAATATATCAGCAAACAGCTGTGTGATCCCTCACGGATGACAGTGACCAGTGGTAGTGATGGGGGCCTAATCGTGTGAGAGGAGCCAGCCGTGGGAAGAGCTGGGAAGAGGACACAGAACAGAAACAGAGCATGGACACATGGAATAGACCGACAGCTGTCAGAGAGACGGGGTTGGGGCTGGATGAAAGAAGGTGAGGGGATTAACCTATATATATTTATAACACAGAGACATAGATAACAGTGTGGTGACAGCCAGAGGGAAGGGGTGTGGGGACAGGTGGAGGGGCGCCGGGGGAAGGAAATAGGGACGGGAACAGACTTTGTTTGGAGTGACGGATACAATGTGTGGTCAGAGCATGTTTTGTTGAGTGTACACTTAAAACCTGTATGGTTTCGCGAGCCAATGTCACCCCAATAAATTCAATAAAAGAAAAGGTGTATATGTAGAAGAATTGTTTATCATTTAAACTTTTAATCACTTTTTAAGAATGAGAAGTAAAAGAAACAAGTCAATGTAATATAGTAAAAAAAAAAGTGTGTATGCATGAGTATGTGTGTACACACACACATACACACACTCAGGCTTCTCTGTACTAAAGATGTGTAGTTAAGAGTATGGCATTAAAAATGGGTTGATAGGGAGGTCAACTTTGATTATTCCGGAGTGTACTTAGACTCCCTCCCTGTGCTATTTATTAGTGCCTCTACGAGAAGGTGAGCAGAGGAAAGGATTTCTCTTGATTTGGCTACAACTGGAAATACCTTTGATGCAAAGAAAAAGTTTGAGTCGACTGGCCGCAGGGCAGTGTGGTCTAGTGGTTGAAGTCACGTGCTTGGGGCCAGGCAGGCATGGTTTGCTCACCATATCAGCACTAAGAGCTGTGTGACCAAGGGCAAGTGTCATAACCTCTGAGTCTCAGCTAGCTCATCTATTAAAAGGGGGCTCACTGAATACCTTCTCTAACCTACTTCTCTCTTTCGTCCCTCTCCTAACGAGGCCCCAAATCAAAACACTCTAGTGGCTCAGCCACCCTTGCAGATAGGGGTGCCCAAATGTCAGAGTTGTGGCCAAAGGTCTTTCCTGAATAAGACGACTTTGCTGCCCTGGCCGGGGAGGTTGGATGGTTAGAGCATTGTCCTGAAGAGCAGAGGTTGCCGGTTCGATCCGCAGTCAGGGCACATGCAGGAACTGATTGATGTTTCTGTGTCTTTCTCTCCTTTTCTTTCTCACTAAACTCAATAAATAAAAATTTAAAAAAAAGAAAGATGACTTTCCTGAATAAGAAGACAAAGTCTTGGAAAAAGGAGGCTTTGTTCTCTTTGCCCTTTCTCTGTCCTGAGACGCAGCGGCCGTTCTGTGGCCGTAAGGATGAGGAAGCAGAAAGACAGAAGAAGCCTGGTTCGTTCTTTGACAGCCTTGAGCAGCTGTACCAATCCTAAATCTTATTATAAAATGAATGATTGCATAAATAAATTTAAAAAAATCCCTTATTTGTTTGAGCTATTGTTCATCGACTTCTCTGTTATTTGCAGCTTAATGCATTTCTACAGTGACGCAAACGGGACAAAAACAGAAGCTACTTGGTGGGTTGCTGTGCGGATGAAACAAGGTAATGTGTGCTCAGTGCCAGGGTCACGGTGCGGCACACAGAAAGCATCAGTAAGGTGGCCATTATGTTGGTACTACTGAAGGAGGGAAAACCTGCCACCCCTTTGGCAGGTAAGTCACTGGATGGAGGAGAGAGGGCAGGAACTGGGGGGTGGGGGGTGGACCCTACCTCGATCACTGAAGTCATCAACCAGCACGATCTCGGCGATCAGCTCCGGGGGCGAGCGGTTCAGCACGCTGTGCACGGTGCGGAGGAGGGAGGACCAGCCCTCATTGTGGAAGGGGATGATGATGCTGGTGTTGGGGAGCGTCTCCAGGTAGCGCTTGCTGTTGCAGCTGGAGGGAGACACGGGGGGGGGGGGGACAGGGAGAGGACAGGTTCAGCTCTCATCTTGCCAAGAGAATTCGGGTAACTGCAAATTCCACTTCCTCTCCGGTCTTTGGGGAACGAGTGAAAGCCACAGACAGCTCCGTCACTTTGCACCCTTCCCCCGCCTGGCATCCTGCAGCCCTGCCTCCAATCCCTGCACACCCAGTACACAGGGACAAGCGTGCAAGACCAACACAACGGCAGCTGATGCTGAAGGAACGGCGCTGGGGTTCGGCGTTTTACACGAGCTACCTTAAGCCTCACTCATGATAGAAGCTTGGTTGCCATTCCTTATGACTCCGAGTGGAGGACAGCCCAGCCCTTCAGTAACTGTGGCCTCTCTCCGACCCCTGCACATGCCTCTCCAATGGAGGAGAAACAATTTATTTGTGAGTCTGGAAGAATAACCTGGACTTCCTTTGCCCAGTATGCAAACATTATTTGCACATATTTAAAAAGTGAAAGATTTCACACAAAAGCCCTCCTGAGTCTCACATGGCAGCAGTGGGCTGGAGTCGACAGTGGACACCTCTCTAAGAGGCAGGTGCTTCTCCCCATTGCTCACAGTCTCCTACCAGGGCTGCTCCACTGCCTCACATTACCTTCCTGGCCCCTGGACACATCTGAGGTTGAGAGCCCAGAGGTGAAAGGCATCATGGGAGGGAGCTCCACAAGACTGCCAAGAAGGTTTTTGGGGAAAATCTGTAACCTCTGGGGCAAGGAACATAACAAAGGAATCTCTCCTTTTGTACGCCACTGCAACCCACTGTTGAACTATCAGAACGTGCCAGGGTCTCTTGGCAACTTATTTTCATTTACTTTTTTTTAATTTATTCATATGAGAGAGGAGAGAGAGTGAAAGTGAGAGAAAGAATAAGAGAGAAAGGGGGGAGGAGCAGGAAGCATCAACTCCCATATGTGCCTTAACTAGACAAGTGCAGGGTTTCGAACCGGCGACCTCAGCGTTCCAGGTTGACGCTTTATCCACTGCGCGACCACAGGTCAGGCGGCAACTTATTTTCAAATGGACCAAAAAATAAAATGGATGGATGGATGGATGGAGAGAGGGATGCACAGACATGTAATCACGTCAGAGAGGAATGTTAATTGCAGAATCTAAATGGTGGGAACTTGAACTTTCAGTGTATGATTCTTTCAAGTTTCCTGTATGTTTGATAATTTTCAGAAAGAAAGGTTTGGGGGGGGACCGGATCAGGGTTCATGGTGTCTTGAGTTTCAAATTCTCCCTGTTAGAGGCCTCAAGGGAAGCTGGGGCAGAGGATTAAATTCTTGGATTCCAAGAATTTAATGTGTAAGCTGGACTCTAATTCTGGCTGTCTGGCTCTGATGGACACGTCAGTTCCTCTCTTTCCCCTCGGGACCTCTGGGATTCCTGCATGTCCCGTCCTGCTCGCCCATCCGCAGGACTGTGTCTATCCAGGCCGCACACAGCCCTTCTCCGCCCCTTTCCTCACCTCTCTCTTTTTTGACCATTTCAGCCAGCCTTCTCTGGGAGCCTTCAACTTCATTATATCAGCCTTCGCAAATAATTGAAAGCACCTCTTCTTAAAAATCCCTTTCCCTTAAGTCAGCCAAGTCCTCTGCGGCCAAAAAAAACAGGTGACATCTAGTTTTCTACAAAAGGTCCTGCCTTCCATCCAATTTCACAGGAGGCTTGCTTGATTGAAGCAGCATGGGGCTGGAGTGGGTTAGCTGTAATAAACTGCCTGGGGCCCAAGGGGTGAAACACAGCAGAGATATTACCCAGCAGGGAGCCCTGGCTCTCAGAAACTCCGGAGCTGGGCCCCAGAGCCAGCCAGCGGACAGCGCACGAACACTGCTGTCTAGTGAGGGATGCAGACAGAGCTGCAACAGAACAGACCAAACTCACTTCTCATTTAACCCGGTCATGGAATTAAAGATTGTTCAGAACTCAAACAGAGGGTTCAGCTTGAGTCAAAATTCTGAATGTAGGCCCTGGTCGGTTGGCTCAGTGGTAGAGCGTTGGCCTGGTGTGCAGAAGTCCCGGGTTCGATTCCCGGCCAGGGCACACAGGAGAAGCGCCCATCTGCTTCTCCACCCCTCCCCCTCCTCTTCCTCTCTGTCTCTCTCTTCCCCTCCCACAGCCAAGGCTCCATTGGAGCAAAGACGGCCCGGGCGCTGGGGATGGCTCCTTGGCCTCTGCCCCAGGCGCTAGAGTGGCTCTGGTCGCAACAGAGCGACGCCCTGGAGGGGCAGAGCATCGCCCCCTGGTGGGCGTGCCGGGTGGATCCCGGTCGGGCGCATGCGGGAGTCTGTCTGACTGTCTCTCCCCGTTTCCAGCTTCAGAAAAATACCAAAAAAAAAAAAAAAAAATCTGAATGTGTGCCCCCCCCCACACACACACTGTTGCCTTCTTTGGTCTCCTCTCTTTCTCCCTCCAATCCATCCCTTCATTTATTCGTTACTAAACAAAAAAACGGCATTTTGACTTTTGCCACGGGCACTAGTTAGTAGTCTGGTCCCACCTTAGTAAGGATCTTTGTTTAAAATTTAAAAAAAAATTGTATGACAGGCTGAAGTGAATCTCCCCCACCCCCAGTATCTGGCAGAAACCTTGGGTCCACAGACCTGCCCATAGGCCACCTTCCTGTTGGGAGCTTGTGCAAAAAGCCCCGTCTCCCCTCCTCATCTCTAGCCTCCCATCCTGCAGACAGAAGAGGTCTGCAGATGATGGATGGAAGGCCACCACCCACCACAGTGACACCCCCATCTCAGCAGTCCCCTTTAAGACCTGTCTGCATGTTGTGTCCTGAGATGTCAACACCGGGTGGCGGCATACGCCCAGCTACTCTGTGCATGGTAGACACAAAGTGTCCCGTGCCGATGCCTTCAGAGAACACGGTCTCCAGGAAGGGAAACCAGGGCGCTGCTCCCAGTGAGAGCTGGGTTTGGCTCTGACCAGACAATAATAACCTCTGCCAACTCATGGTCCATCGTGCCTGATGGGGTACAGAGCCCTCTTCCTCCTCTCTCCTTGGGTCTGCACCAACCCCTGAGAGGGAGGTGAACCAGGGAATGCTCACCCTGTTTTCCACATAAGAAAAACAGAACCCAGGTGGGTAAGTGACTTGGATTCAGGACTAAAATCTAGATAGTATCTATTTAAAATAACTGTTACAAGTGCGTATTTCTTGATGACAAAAGTGTTAACTGCTCAGTGGAAAAGTCTGGAAAACACAGAAAGGCTAAAGAACAAGAGATAATGACAGCGGTGTGCTGCACAATGCTGACAGTTGGGGCTGACCGTTAAAGAGTGCTGACCCCTGGCCCTGGCCAGGTGGCTCAGTGGTAGAGCATCAGTCTGGTATGTGAACGTCCCAGGTTCGATTCCCAGTCAGGGCACACAGGAGAAGTGGCCATCTGCCTTTCCACCCTCCCCCTGCCCCTTCACTCTTTCTCTTCCGCTCCTGCAGCCATGGTTCGCTTGATTCAAGTGCATTGGCCTTGGGTACTGAGGATGCCTTCGTGGAGCCTCCACCTCAGGTGCTAAAAATAGCTGCATTGTGAGCATGGCTACAGATGGGCAAAGCACTGGCCCCACACGGGGATCACCAGGTGGATCCTGGTCAGAGTGCATGTGGGGGTCTGTCCTCTATCTCCCCTCCTCTCACTTGGAAAAGAAGAAGAAAAAAAGAATGCTGGCCCCTGCACTCTCCTCTGAACACATATCTGTTTCTATAACGGCTTCCAAATCATGGTGGGTCCTGAGATGCATGGCTTCCTGAGTCTTGGAAGAGCCCCTCTGTGGGCAGGACCAGACAGAGCAATACCTTCACAGGGGGGGTCAAAGCAATGACGCAGTGAAACTTCTAGCACAGCAATCTCAATACCTTCTTGGCTCTGTATTTCTGGCCCCAGATGGCATCATAAAAGAGTAGGCACCTGGGGAGTTTCAAACCTTACAACTAAGACCTGAGTGAAAAGCATTCTACACCTTGGCAGAAGCACTCCCGATGGCACCTGGTTTATAGCTTGATAAGGTCCCTGCCCAGACAGGGTGAAGTTAAGTTAGAGGTGTATGGCATGAGGACACAGAGGCATGACAGGGGGTTCCTTGATACACGCTGAAACAGGGAAAGGAGGACGTAAAGCCAGGGGCCACCGCCATCGTGGCCATTCACATGCAGGTTCCCGTTAGATTCAGACAGACGGTAATGAAACTGCGGAGCCAAAATCTGGAGGGCCATTCCTTTATTCTAGCCTCGCACCAGACAGGCGAGGAAAAACACACAGGGCACCAAAACCCACTCACACATTCTCCGGTTCCACAACCAGGAGAATCTTCTCTGAGTTTTCCTAGAATCAAAGGCTCCCCCACCAGCCTCAGTCCCCTCTGGTTCCCATCTCCTGCTCTCTGCGCAAACTCTGCAAAACATGGCTTCCTTCTTCCTCTCCTTTCTCTTTCTTCTTAAAACCTTTTCGTGCGAAAACCCCTCCTCCAGCACACATTAGCATAATGAAGCCCTTCCCAAGCAGGAAGGTAATTAGCAGTTTCACCTGGCAGCACCATTTACCTGGGCAGCGGCCATTTTTAACAATAAAAGTGAGCAATCACATTTTACAAACTTATTTTCCCAACAGAGTACAAAGAGAATGTCTGTCGACAGGGAAAGATTAAATATATGTGAAAAATTCAAACTATAGGACACTGATAAGCAGTTAAAAAATAAGGTGGAGGGATGACAATGATGATATCTGTTAAGGATTTCCATTATGCCCGATAATGTTCTAAGTACTTTGATGCATTAAGTCATCAAATTGTCATAATGCTCTTAGGAGGTAGAGACTGTCACTGCCTTCATCACAGAGAGGAAACAAGACAGAGACAAATGAAGTAACAAGTTAAGGTCAAATAGCTGGTAAGGGCTGGAGCCTCAATTCAAACCTATTTGTCCTTTATATATACTATATTTTTATAGGGATAATGTATCAATGTTATTAATTATATAAGCAAACAAAAATAGAGATAACTAAGTAGGAATCTGAGGTCCTGGCTTCTAGTTTCCTCTCTGCTGTGGAACAAAGCAAGTCCCCTTTTCTTGCTGGACCTTATGTTAATAAGGGGGCTGGACGGACGCAACGGGCAAGTCTCATGTGCCTGCCCTGCATTCCATCACCTACTCTAGTTTTCCCATTCTTTTGGGAATAGCATCTGCTTTTCCTTGGGAATCTCCCACCCCTCATTTCTATAAGGTTTGGGGGAAGGTCCTTGCCTTGCCTAGAGGGTGGGCAAGGGAGCCTGGCTCAGCCAATCAGAGTACTGCATCTCCCCAGCCATAGTGATGGGTTCAGGGACGGGCACCTGTAAACCAGAGTGAATCTTTGCTGAGGCAGCTGGGAGAGAGATAAGGTCTTTTCTGCTGAGACTGGACATGGGAGGAGGTAAGTCCGGTCTGCCTGGGGCCACCATGTGGACTGTTCCCTGTCTTAAAATGGTTAACAGAATACAGAAAACAGGGCCAAGAGCTGGAGAGAGAGGTGCCTGCTGGCCTGATTCAGGAACCTGAGTCCAGCTGTGGCTGAAGCCGAGGTCTACTCCTGGCCTTTGCAGTTACAGGAGCCTGTCTGAGTTGGTTTTCTTAAGTCAGTTTGAATTAGGTTTCTGCCGCTTGAAACTAAAGAATCCCCGCTGATACAACTGGATGATCTTTAAGCCCTTTCAGTCGAATGAATCTGTCTGGGACCTAATGATGGCTTCTGAAGGACAGAAACTACTGTCACCCAGGCGTTAGCTCTGCCCTGGAGGGCGCAGCCTGGCTTTCCTGCCGCAGGAAGAGAGCTTCGCTCCTTCATTGCTGAGGAGAAGGGGCCCGGGCTGGGGCGCAGGGCTGCGGTGGGGGATGGGAGGCGGCAGGAGGAGTGGGAAATGACTGAGCTCCTTTGTGACTGAGCAGCCTCCAATTCAGTACTTCCTAGAGGATTCTGAGCTCCTGGGACACAGAGATGAATCTAATATACTGGCCTTTAAGTTGTGCCCTCAGGGCTGACGGCCTTACGGCTGGAACAACAGAATGTGAAAGGAAAGAAGTCAAAATCAAAGGGAAGCATAGCAAAAATCTTGTCTCTGAGTCAACTCTGAAACGGAATAATCCAACCATTTTGAAGGGGACCACAACACACTGACTTCCCTAGGGTGGAACACCACAGACCAAAGTGAAATGCAAGTCAGCTGAACCACGCTGACATCCTCCGTGCCTAAGGAATTGAGTGCTCCGGACCTGGGTTCAAATCCCAACTGCTGCTCTGCAGCGGGGAGACCCGGGGCAGGGTTCCATCCCTTGCTGAGCCTCAGTTTCCTTATCTGTGAAAGGGGGATGGTAACACCGTGCGGATGCCATGAGAATTAGGTGAGACTATGTTTAAAACAGCCCTACGGAGGCAGGGTGGCTAGCCCTGTCCTTGGAGGTGGCTCACTGTGGGGAACTCAGAGCAGAGAGTGCTGCAGGCTGCAAGTCTCTCGGGGGCAGGGATGGCCATCGCAGGAACAGCACGAGGCTCCGGGCAGGCTCAAGGAAGGACTCTGCTCTTGCAGACGTGCAGCCTACCACAGGCTTCGGCCAGCTCGCGGCTCAGAGCATTCTCATGTGCTTATTCCCTCAATCATCTGAGGATCCAAGGACTGTTCGCTGAGCACCGGCTACGTGACACACCCCATGCTATGCCTGGGATTACAACAGCGAGGCACCAGTCATTGTCCTTGCCCCCTGGATACAGAGTCGAATGGGGGAGCAGACAAATAACACAAGCAGTAATAAAGCTGTGATAATTTTTCCTCCTTGCACATGAGTGTGAGGTGGACATGAATGGAACCAGCCAGGAGAGACACAGAGTGGAGGCATGATGGGTGGCGCGGCGGCACGCCCGCCCTGCGCCATGCAGACGGCGGGCAGGCGATGAACGGTTGCTGGGTGAACTGGAGGGACAAGGGCAGAGGCCAACCGTTTTGTTTTCTGAGAAAGGCTTAGGGAGGTGACCAGCCAGGTGCTGGCTTTCTCTAACACAGTCCGACTGGAATCAGAGCCGGAGGATGAGCGTGACAACATGCACCCAGCTGATACCTTTGTGGGGGCCCTTTCCCTTCAGGGGAGGCTGTGCTGAGCCCCAGCGGCACTCACCTGCTCTTCCGTCTCTCAATGGGCCGGCGAGAGAATCACTAAGGTTCGCTGTTATAAGGTCCTGTATGGTCAGCAGCCATGGCCACCATCACAGCCGCCTGGCCCATGCAGGTTTGCATTTGATTCGGACAGACGGTAATGAAACAATGGAGCCAAGAACTGGTGGGCCATTATCTTTAATCCTAGCTTGTACCCAGCAAGCAAGACACACACAGTGGGAAAACACTTCCTTTTCCATTCAGGGCTCCCAAAGCCACTGACTTATCCGAATTTCCTAGAATCAAAGGTTCTACCTCACCAGCCTTATTCACCTCTGTTCCCCATCTCGCTCTGCACAAACTCTGCGCCAACTGGCTTCTCCTTCAGCACTCCGCCATCTTGGCTGCTTCTCCTCTCCTCCACGTGCCCTTTCTCTGTTCTCCGCCAGCATGGGCTCCTCTGCCCCATTTTATAGTGTAGAAATCAAAACCTTTAATCCAATATACAAACAAGGAAGTCTCTGATACAAAGTCACTTAACTGAAGCATAAATGGGATTCCTCATAAGAGTGCACCACCCCACATCATGCAACAGTCAAGGGTGTAGGGAAAAACTTAGTCTTAAAACTAAGCCTTAGGCTATAACGACCCTGCCTGCTTACAGACTGTCCCCCACACCCAATGTAAACAATAAGCGAGCAAACGTATATATCATATTTACAAACTTATTTGACCAACAGGCCCTCTATACCGCTAGCTCCTCACCAGTTTCGCACCCCTACCCTGCACCAGGGGCTGCAGATCAAGCAGTGTTTAAAGGATCTTGGTGGTGCTGTCTTTTCCTCCCCTCTGAACTCACATTTCGGAAACCCCTTTGTTCAGATCACATCTCGTTTTAAGACAGTTGTAAAAACAACAATTTTTTGTTTTTGAAGAGCCCACAGCAAAATCCAACAGTTTGTTCACCCAGCTGCCCAACATGATTTAAAACTGGTCCTTCTACAAATACGACAGGCAATGGACTCCACGTGCTCAAACTTTAAAACACAGGCAGACAGCAGGAAGGAGGAACTCCGGTAATCAAAACGGTCTGTGAGCTCAAGGTGCCCGGAATTACCAGCATGAAACAACAACCATAAAGACCACGCCTCAGATCCCAGTTAGCTGCCAGCTGCCCGGCAATTGTCATTAGGAAGAAGTAGCTCTAATATCAAGATTCTTAATGATTCGTGAAAGAGGAGAAAAGGAGACAAAAATGTAAACAACCTGTCTGCCTGTCAACAGAAGGGCGGTTGACTAGATTATATTCCTGTGGAATATTATACAGCTATTAGAAATACTTTAGAAATGTGGCCACCATAGATTAAACAAAGCTACTTGTGGAATAAGATACATAATTATACATCCACATTTTTGTAAAACAAACACAAACCCAAACCTCTTCATATGTCCACATATGCTGCATAAGCAAAGGGAAAACTACAGAAAGCTAAAGTGTTTACATTCACCGCCTGGGCAGACTGAACAATGGAGAGTGTGCATATGGTGGGTGGGGGGACTAGTGCAGGGGTCCCCAAACTTTTTACGCAGGGGCCAGTTCACTGTCCCTCAGACTGTTGGAGGGCCAGACTATAAAAAAAACTATGAACAAATCCCTATGCACACTGCACATATCTTATTTTAAAGTAAAAAAACAAAATGAGAACAAATACAATATTTAAAATAACAAGTAAATTTAAATCAACAAATTGACCAGTATTTCAATGGGAACTATGGGCCTGCTTTTGGCTAATGAGATGATCAATGTGCTCCTCTCACTGACCACCAATGAAATAGGTGCCCCTTCCAGAAGTGCAGCGGGGGGGGGGGGGGGGGGGGGGGGAGGGGGCGGATAAATGGCCTCAGGGGGCCGCATGCAGCCCAAGGGCTGTAGTTTGGGGACCCCTGGACTAGTGATTTCTCCCCTCAAAGAGCATGGAGAAGGAGGCTTACTATTAGCAGGAAATTATGTTCTGTTCTAGGAAAGAGTACTCCTAAACTAAGCTGCTCTGTTTGTCTTATCACACTGCCCTTGACACCACCTTAATGAAGGGAGAGAACTGATAATCACCTTTATCTTCCAGCCATTATTCTCTTTTTCCTTAAACCCCTTCAAAGCCAGTATCACTTAGCAATCAACCTGATTGCTGGAGCCAATCCTACCGAGTGCTATCTTTCGGCTTCTGAGCAAGCACGGATGGCCTTCAGCACCGTAAAGCAAATGCAACCTGAATGGCCCGCTGGTCAGGCCCATTTATCTCGTCAATCCTGCTCGCCATGCCTGGTCCAAGAACTTGCATGCACAGAGGATGAGTATTTAAAAATGCCTCCCTCCTTCTTTGGGAAGAATGGGTCTCAGTCTGTGCACAGTGCAGTAGACAGAGCACACGCTTGGATCCACGTCTCAGTCTTCTTTGCCTTCTACTGTGTGTGAACTGGAGCCAAGAGCTGAACTGGGTCCAGGCTCAGTCTGTGCATCTGTGAAATGGAACTAGTGTGTGAAATGGAACTAGTGAACTAACTCTACTGGGTCCAATTTCAGGAGGCTGGAATAACAAAGCAGTCGTGATGTCTTTTTTTTTTTTTTTGTATTTTTCCGAAGCTGGAAACAGGGAGAGACAGTCAGACAGACTCCCGCATGCGCCCGACCGGGATCCACCCGGCACGCCCACCAGGGGCGATGCTCTGCCCACCAGGGGGCGATGCTCTGCCCCTCCAGGGCATCGCTCTGTCGCGACCAGAGCCACTCTAGCGCCTGGGGCAGAGGCCAAGAAGCCATCCCCAGCGCCCGGGCCATCTTTGCTCCAATGGAGCCTTGGCTGTGGGAGGGGAAGAGAGAGACAGACAGAGAGGAAGGGGGGGGGGTAGAGAAGCAAATGGGCGCTTCTCCTATGTGCCCTGGCTGGGAATCGAACCCGGGTCCCCCGCACGCCAGGCCGATGCTATACCGCTGAGCCAACCAGCCAGGGCTGTGATAATGTCTTTGTAAAGGAGGAGATAATGTCAAAACAGAGGAGAAAGAGTATCATCACACAAAACCTCGAAGTGGGAACAAGTAAGACCAGGCTGGTAAAGCACTCAGCCAACGTCCGGTACACAAGCTCTTGATTAATGGGAAACATTATTATTAACGGTGAGCACGGCATCCACTTTTATTAGACTAAGAAAATGCATCTGTTTGCAGAAATGATGAAAGGACCACAAACCACATATCAGCTCACGTGGCTGTCGGGCGGTTTCCACCTAGCATAAATCGTAGCGACACGTGTCCGTTTGATTTTTAGTTGACAGGCAGCTATTTCTTCTTGTAAGCCATTTATCTCTGCAATTTCAACCCAAGGGCGAAATTCATTGAAACCTATTTTTAAAATTACAGAAAAGAACCCGATTTGAGAAATTTTATTGGCTGCCATTTTATTTAAGGCTTACGAGTAATTTTATTTTCTTTTTTTTTTTCTTTTTTTTCTTTTTTTTTTTTCATTTTTCTGAAGCTGGAAACAGGGAGAGACAGTCAGACAGACTCCCGCATGCGCCCGACCGGGATCCACCCGGCACGCCCACCAGGGGCGACGCTCTGCCCACCAGGGGGCGATGCTCTGCCCATCCTGGGCGTCGCCATGTTGCGACCAGAGCCAGCGAGTAATTTTAAATCCCAGTATCAGGTCCGATGTGTCAATAACTGTTGTCTTGAAACGAAGACTACTGTTCAGAAAGGAGTCTAATTTCAGAGGAGGGCTGACTGAAGTCTCCTGAAAAATCAGTGATGCTCCAAAGAACCCTTTCCCAGCTCTCAAGCCATTTAGGCTCAGCCCCTGTTTCTGCTCCCCCCCCCCCCCCATAGCTGCCTGGCTAACAACCTGTCAGACTAGGGAGTCTGCATCAACCACATCCTGGGCATCTCTGGGTGCTAATTGTACACGAAAGTACTCCATCACAAAAGTGCCAAGCGAGCTTACTCCACCATGATTTATGATAAAAAAAAAAAGGGTAAAAGCTGCTAATATGCACAAAATATGTCTTCCAAACCTAGCACTATTTTTTTGGGGGGGAGGTTGACAAACCTCTGAGCGCTCTGGGGGTGCAGCAGGGCTGGGTGGGGCTGGGTGGAGACTCCGGCCATTCACCTACATCGCAGAAGGTGGGCACTGCCCTCACCATGACCTGAACATGGTCCACAAATGGTGCCGACCATGCCACAGACCAAGGCTGATCTTGGGACATTTTTAGATTTGCATCTGTTGCCTCAAGCATTCCTTGCTATTCGAGGAAAGCAAGTTAATTAAAACCACAATAAAAACAGCAACTCAGGAAAGGATCCGGCCACCGTGTCCATTCTTCACAACACAAATGGCGTCATTCATTCAAATGCCTACTTGGCATCGTCATTTGGATGTTTAATAACATTTTCAACTTGACTGAAAGTGAAATTTTGATTTCCCCCAAACATACTCTTCCCAAAGACTTTGTTCCTGTAAATGGCAACTCCATCTCCCCGTTGTTCTGGACAAAAGCCTTGGTGTTATCCTTGACTCTTTTCTTTTTTCTCATAGCCTTACTGTCTGTAAGTAAATTTCATCCTGCTCATCTTCAGTGTGTACCTAGAATGTAGTCACTGCTACTCTGCTACTTCCACCATGGTCTGCCTTGCTGTAACATACCCCCAACTCTTTCTCCTGCCTCCACCCTCGGCCGCCTACAGTCTGTACTTAATATAGCAACCAGTGTGCTTCTTTGAAAATGAAAGTCAGATCATGTTGCTCTTCGCTCAAAGCCCCCCAAGGATTTCCCATCTTACTCACTTTGGTAAAAGACAAAGCCCATCATGGCCCTGACCACCCCCTGACATTTCTCTAGTCCTGCTTCACCTCACTCTCCTCCTGGCTTACTGGGCTCTGTAAGCCAAGCATGATGACCACAGGGCCTTTGCACTGGTTTCCTCTGCCTGCAGGGCTCCTCCTGCAGAGTACTGCCTGCCCTGCTAAGTTCCTCACTTCTCCCTATCTCTGTTCATATGAAATCTTATCAGAAAGGCATTCTTTGATGTGGGCATGAAGAAACACATTCTATTCCCATCATTTTCTCCACCCTTTACTCTACTTTCTTTCTACATTACTCATCATCACCTGAAAACTTAATGTATTTGTTTGTTTATGATTCTCCCCCCCACCAGGGAATGCAACTTCCAAGAGGGAAGACCATTTTGCATATTGTGTTTATTGCTGTTTCCCCAGGGCTGGTCCACAGCATAAGCCCACATGGTAGGCACAAATAAATACTGCATAAATGACTTGCAGAGACAGCTTCAAATAACTAACAGGTCTGGGATGTCTTCAAGGCAGGGACTGACACCGTGTCATCTTATATAGTATAAATGAGTAGGGGAGGGCTGCATTTCAGGTGGGCTTGGGGGTGGAGTGGGAAAAGACACTGACACACATACACAGTAACCTCAGATTAAGTTCCTGATTCAATTAGCTCTGGATACATCCATGAGGTGGCCATTGGGGCAGGAGCCCCAGAACACAGGCAGCAGCTATGCCAACCGCTTCCTTTGCTCCCCGGTGTCGCCAACAAAGGATGCACAGCCGGTGATGCCTTCTGGGTCAGGCAAGCTCAATTCCTGTCACATCCCGGGCCCTCCTCGCTCAGGCTTCCATCACTGCTCTTGAAGGTTCCCCTATGTTTCTGGGAATATTTAAGAACAGCAGGCTTTTCTGGTTCTCACACCCTCAGCAGCACCAACACCATGTTATTATGGGAGGCAGGGAGAGGCGGCTGTTCCTGAATAGAACCTCAGCCACCCGCTCTCCTGGGCCCAGGGAGCCATTGCCCCTGCGTGCTCTCCCTTCTCCTGAGTCCCCACCCTTTTATTGGGTGTTTTGGATGCTGCAATGGTTAATAAACCATGACAACAAACCTGTTTCCTACTGGGCTCTGGGTACAGTTCTGCCAAACGTGCGCCTGGGGGACTTTGGCCACTGGTCCCTCCTCACACACACCCCACCCCCTTGATTCTATTGATGACAGTAACAGCACCTGACCCAGCCTGTTCGTGAGGGATGTTGGTCTGTGACATTTTCTTGTACTACTTTTTGTGTTTTGTCTGGTTGGGGAAACAAGGTGATGCTGGCTTCACAATGAGTTGGAGAGTATTTCGTCCTCTTTAATTTTTTGGAAGAGAGTAGATAGAGGGTTTGTATAACTTCTTAGATTTTTGGTAGAATTTGCCAGTGGACCCATTTGGGCCAGGAGTTTTCTTTGTGAGAAGGTTCTTAACTACAATATCAACTCCTTTCCTAGATGAAGGGCTATTCAAATTAATCATTTCTTCTTGAGTAAGCTTTGGTAGTCTTTATCTTTCAAGGAATTTGGCATTTCATCTAAGTTGTTGAATTTATAGGAATAAAGTTATTGAGAATGTTCCTTTATTATTCTCTTAATAGTTACAGAATCTATAGTTATCTCACCTCTCTTGGTCTTGATATTGGTAATTCGTGCCTTCTCTCTTCTTTCACGTTAGTTTGGTTAGAAGTTAATCAATTTAATTGACCATCTCAAAGAATCAGCTTTTGGTTTCATTGTTGTTGTTTTTCTCTATTGGTTTCTAATCTCTATTTCATTGATCTGTTTTGATTTTTTAAAAATTTCCTTTCTTCTATTCATTTTGAATTAATTTACTCTTCCTTTTCTAGTTTCTTAGAGTAGAAGCTGGTACCATCAATTTGAGAACACTCTTTTATAATAAAGGCCTTGAATGCTACAAATTTCCCCCAAGTACTGCTTTAGTGACATCTTTCAAATTCCGATATTATTCTGATTTCATTATCCTTCAGTCCAAAATACTTTCTAATTTACCTCTTACTTATTTTTTTCTGTTATTCATAAATGAGTTACCGTATTTCCCCATGTATAAGATGCTCCCGTGTATAAGATGCACCTTAATTTGGGGGCCCAAAATTTGAAAAAAAAATGTATGACAAGTTATTGAACTCAAGTTTTATTCATCATAAAATTCATACAACTCCTGATCACTGTTAAAACTCCCATTCATCAGCTTGTCCTTATCTGTGTCTGATGATGAATCACTGTCTTTAACAATGAGGGCAAAAACAAGCGCGAAAAAGTGGGAAATGCACGTAAAAGAACTACAATCACTGTATAAGACGCACCCAGTTTTTAGACCCCACATTTTTCAGAAAAGGGTGTGTCTTATGCGTGGGGAATATGGTACATAGTTTCCAAACATTTAGAAATTTTAAGAAACTGTTATTGGCTTCTAAATTTTATTCCTCTGTGGTCAGAGAACATATTTGGTATCACTTGAAACCTTTTAAATTTATAGAGACTTGTTTTCTGGTCTAGAATATGTCCTATCTTGGTAAATGTTCCCCATGCACCTGAAAAGAATGTATATTCTGCAAGTGTTCCATAAATGTCAACGGAGTCACGCTGGTTGATGGTGCTGTTCAAGTCTACTATATCCTTGCTGATTTTCTATCTACTTGTTCTATGAATTATTGCGAGAGAGGTGCTGAAATTTCATAATGGTGGCTATGTTTATAACTCCTTGAAGTTCTATGAGTTTTTGTTTCATGTAGTTTGAAGCTCTCTTAATAGGTGCATAAACATTTAGGATTGCTGTGTCCTCTTGATGAATGTTCCCTTTATTATTATGAAATGACCTTCTTTATCCCTGGCAATAGTCTTTGTTCCGAAATCTATTTGACTGATATTAATACATAGTCACTTCTGCTTTCTTTTGACTAGTGTTAGCACGGTAGACCTTTTCTATCCTTTTACTTTTAACTTATTTGTATGTTTATATGTACACTGTGTTTCCTGCAAGCAGCATGTAGCTGGATCTTGCTTTCTTATCTAATCTGACAATCTCTGCCCTTTAACGGAAATGATTGGAGCATTTCCAATTTATGTGACTACTGATGTGGTTAGGTTAAATTCCATCTGGTACATGCTTTCGACCTCTCCTGTCAGATCTGTTTTCCCTGTTCCCTATTTTTCTATGTTCTTTTGAATTAACTGAATATTTTCATGATTTCATTTTATCTCCTTCACTGGCTTATTAGCTATAATTCTTTGTTTTGCTACTTCAGAGCTTGTTTTAAGGTTTATAGGATACACTTAACTTATAAAGTCTTTCTTCACCACATAACTAGTAGTACAAGAACATTATAAAAGTATATTATCATTTCTCCCTTCTAACCTTTATGTGAGGACATACTTTACTTTTACCTACGTTTTAAACCCAACAAAATGCTATTATTTCTGGTTACACAGCCAGATATCTTTTTTTTTTCTAGCCAGATATCTTTTTAAAAGATGTAAACAATAAGAAAAATCGTACCTAGTTGCCCACATAGTCACTATTTCCAGCGATCTTCATTCTTTGTGAATAAAGATCCTTATTTCCATCTGGTTATCTTTTTTTAATTTTTCCCCAAAAGGACTTCCTGTAACATTTTCTTAGAGTACATGACAGCTGTGATGAATTCTTTCAGCTCTTTTATGTGTGTCTGAAAGGCATTTATTTTGCCTTTATTTTTGAAAGGTATTTTCATGGGGGTACAGAATTGTAGTTTGGCAGAGATTTTACTAGGGTACTTTAAAAGATGTTGCTACACTGTGCTCTTACTTGCACGGTTTCCAATAAAAATTCTGTCATTCTTATCTTTGATCCTCTGTCAACAATGTGCTTTATTTCGCTGTCTGCTTTAACATTTATTCTATCACTGGTTTTCAGTAATTCGGTTACGATGTGCCTTGATGTTGTTTTATTCATGCTTCTTGAGACTGGGTGTCACTGGGCTTCTTGGATCTGGGGCTTTAGGGTTGTTATTCAATTTGAAAAACTCTTGGCCGTTATTTCCCTCCTCACCTTATGGTCTCTATTCGCGTGAATATTCAGCTACTTAAAGTTGTCACATAGTTTATTAAAACTCTTCATTCTTTTTAAAATTATTTTCCTCCCAGTGTTTTGAGTAGTTTCTTTTCTTGTAACTTTAGGTTCACTAATCTTTTTTTTCCTGCAACATCCAACCTACCACTGATCCCATTTATTGCATTTTTCATCTTAGACATTATTGGTTTCATATCTAGAAACTCAGTTTGGGTCTTTCCATATCGTCCATGTCTGTAACTTTTGTAACACATGGAATGCAGTTATAATAACTGTTGTTAGTGTCCTCTACTAATTTTAACACCTGTGTCAACTCTGGGTTGGTTTTGATTATTTTCCTCATTATGAGCCATATTTCTCATTTCTTTGCATGTCTGGTAATCTTTGGTTGGATTTACCTTGGTTAGTGCTGGGTATTTTTGTTTTGTATAAGTATTTTTGAGGTTTGTCCTGGGATGCAGTTAAGTTACTGAGAAACAGATCCTTCTGGGTCATAATTTATGCTTTTTTAGTCTGGTCCAGAGAACTGTCGGGCTAGGGCTAATTAGTCCCCACTGAGACGAAACTCTTCTAAGTATTCAACCCAATTCTCCATGAGTTACAGATGACCAGGTTTTCCAGCTGGAGTGGTGGGAAGAGGCACTATTCTTGGCCCTGCATGAGCGCTAGGCTCTGTTCTCTCTAATCCTCTTGATGATCCCTTTCCCAGCCTTAGCTTCCTGTTGGAAGGAGCCCATCAGTAATCTGCTGGATACTCGAGGGACCCTTCTGTAGGGCTCTGCAGCTCCGTCTCCGCGCGGCTCCCTCGTCTTCAGTACGTTGTCCGGTGAACTCTGTCTTGTTGGCCTCTCTGGACTCTCAGCTCATTCGTCTCAACTCCGGGAGTCTTCGGGGCTCTGCCTGGGTGCCCCCTCCCTGCACTGTGGCTTGAAAAGTCTCTCACGGCCATTCCCCCTTTGTTTCCCATCTCTCCAGGATTTCTGTCCTTTACTTCCTGGTGTCCAGTGTCTCTCTATTTTTTCAGTTGTATCAGGCAGTACAGTAAGTCCCTGTTACTCCATCTTGGCCCCTACGTAGCATTTTTAATGTCTATGTGTACATTCATATTGGGGCACTAATATTATTATTATTATTACTACTACTACTACTACAAATGTGATCGGCTTTAACTTCCTGTGCTTTCAAGTGGTCATTTTTTCCCCAGAGTATATATTTAATACACATTCATCAAACAGAATAGGCTACAGCTCCCTCCACTGTTGCTTTCATAAAATGTTGGGGGTGTAAAGGTGCTCGACAGAATCCTGGCCTATTATATAGTAATATGAGCTTATAAGTTCTTTTCAGAAAATTCAGCATGCGCCATAAACTAACCATGTTAATTTAACAAAACACCCAAAAAGGAGCGTGGAACCAGGAATCTGGTAGACTTGGGCCTTTTGTTGCAACAAAGATTCCATTCAGGTCCATTCATGGACTGAAGAAAAGAGGACTGTAGACTGTTGTCGCTCCTACTATGGACAGCTTTATGGGGGGGGGGACCGATCACCCCACGGAGGGCTTTGCACGGGAACTTCAAACCCTGGTCACTTCAGCAGCTGGGGGTCCACTGCCATCAGCTCTGTGCCCTGGAGGGGCCTCCTTGTGAGGTTGTCAGGCAGCCCACGGAGCCCCCTGGGGCGCAGGGGAAGTGGGCCAGCCCACCAGCCAGCCTCTGCTTTGCTCCCTTGGCAGGAGGTGCAGAGGGCAGGCCTGCGCATTGCCAGCTGGCCGCCTCCCACACGCAGACCCAGCAAGTCAGGCCGCACTTTCCAGCTTCCAGTCTCTGGGGCTGCGCGTCCCCCAGGGCAGCCTGAGCTGAAAGCCACTGCAGCTGGCACAAACAAACAGCCCGTCGACCCTCTGCCTGACGTGCTGCTGCCAGAATTCCGTTCGAAGGAATAAAAGGCAAGCAGAAACCTCCGCTCCTGCTGGGGAGGTTGGTTAAGCTAAAAGAAACCGGAGGGAGTGAGCAGCTCAACACCTCTAATTTATTCACACATTTCTGCTGTCAAACTGCAGGAAGGGTCCCACCCCTGGAGAAAAGAAAAGCTCCCCAAGACATCTGTCAACTCATTTCTGAAAAGTCAGCTTCCACAACTGGGGATTCTAAAATGGGGTGTCAGGAGCTCTGGGTTTAGCGACACCTTTTGCTCTAACTTGGACGCTGGCCGGACGGGTGGGCTGGTAACAGAGACTCAGTTCCCACCCATCCAGATCAGGGCTTCCTCATCTTCTCGATGTCCTGGACCCTCTGCCAGCTGGTAAAATGTATGGCTACCTCCGAGAACGATGCTTCCAACTCATAAAACAAAATATACAAGACTGCAAAGAACACCAATTAGACTGAAATCAAGTTACTGACATAATCAAAAACTTAAAATACGGTGATAAATGTGCTTCTTCTTTTTTTTTTTTTTCTGAAGCTGGAAACGGGGAGAGACAGTCAGACAGACTCTCGCATGCGCCCGACCAGGATCCGCCCGGCACGCCCACCAGGGGCAACGCTCTGCCCACCAGGGAGCGATGCTCTGCCTCTCCAGGGCGTCACTCTGCCGCAAACAGATCCACTCTAGCGCCTGGGGCAGAGGCCAAGGAGCCATCCCCAGCGCCCGGGCCATCTTTGCTCCAATGGAGCCTTGGCTGCGGGAGGGGAAGACAGAGACAGAGAGGAAGGAGGGGGGGGTGGAGAAGCAAATGGGCGCTTCTCCTATGTGCCCTGGCTGGGAATCGAACCCGGGTCCCCCGCATGCCAGGCCGACGCTCTACCGCTGAGCCAACCGGCCAGGGCCTAAATGTGCTGCTTTATGAACACAGTAAACAGCAAGATCTAGTGGTAGGTCTAAAAACGACCTTCATTTCAAAGCAGCGATGGGTGTCCGTGACATTTCAAGATACCTGTACAGTGATGGGAAAGTACATGATTTCTTTTGGTGACTGCATCACAGGTGCTTTCTTGCCTACAGTCCTAACAGAAGGGAACACTAAATTTCAGTTAGAGGTTAATGGGAAAAAAATGCAATATGTTTCTCCTTCAAGTTTACAGACCCTCCTGACTTCTCTCCATAGACGGCGGAACTCCTAGCTCAAGAAGACTTTTCTTTCTCTTGGCTGTCAGGAAAGCGCCCTGCACTGGGAGACAGAGGGCCGGATCCCCAACCTGGCTCCACTTCCAACCAGCAGAAAGACCCATCCTTGCCATTCGTAAACTGAAGAATGAGCACTGTCCAGTCTGGAGGCCTTTGCCCGGCAGTTCCCTACCTGGACTGTCTTTCCGCAAAGCCTAGGGGTGGGGGCGTGTCCTTGAGGCTCCAATCACTCTCCGCCTACTGCTACTGCTGGTCTTTCTCAACTGTGGCACTGTGCCCTCCTTCTGCTATCCCTTCCACAAAGCAGCAGGAATGGCTCATTTATCACTGTTCTTGGTGTCAGCACAGGGCTTGGCACACAGAAGGCCAATGTTTATTTTATTTTATTTCTATTTATTTATTAAAGAGAGAGGAATGGAGAGAGACGAGAAGCATCAACTCATAGTTGTGGCATGTTAGTTGTTCATTGATTGCTTTCTCATATGTGCCTTGGCTGGGGGGGGCTACAGCAGAGCAAGTGACCCCTTGCTCAAGCCAGTGACCTTGGGCTCAAACCAGTGACCATACGATCATGTCTATGGTCCCACACCCAAGCCAGTGACCCCGCGCTCAAGCTGGTGAGCCTGCACTCAAGCCGGATGAGCCCATGCTCAAGCTGGCGACCTTGGAGTTTTGAACCTAGGACCTCAGCATCTCATGTCAACACTCTATCCACTGCGCCACCACTAGTCAGGCCAGAGTGCCGTTATTTATATACAAGGTCGGGCAAAAGTAGATATACAGTTATGAGTATGCAAAACACAGAGTTTATTTTTGTATTATCACTATACTATTTCCATATAAACAACTGGAAACCTACTTTTGCCCTGCCCTCTATATACTGAAGAAATAGATGAATGAATGGATGAAAGCTATGACTGCACTCAACTTCTTTCTCATTGTAAAAATATTCATACTTCACATCAGTGGTTCTCAATGCTGGTTGTATGTGAGAATTACTTTGAAAGATTTTAGAAAATCCAGAGACCCAGGCCCCCAGAGACTGAGAGTGTAGTGGCTTGGGGTGGTGTCGTGGCCTTTGTATGTTTTAAAACCACCCCAGGCACAGCCAGAGCTGAGACCACAGGACCACAGGGCAGTGGCCGAGGGGAGGGTGTTGAGCTCCCAGATGAACTTCCTTCCCAGACCCAGAAAGATGATGTTAGTGCAGAATTCTGTCCTCTGCACGGGGCTAAACTCATAAATTGAGTTTCTGACCCTCGGAGTCAGGTCACAGTTCCAAATCCAGAAACAGCAGTAATATCTGAACTACATTCTCAGACTGAGATGAAACAGTTCTCAGGCCTGACACTGGAGACCATGAAACAAATTGTGAACCCCACCGGCATGCACACTGAGGTCTCCCTGCCCCCTCCTCTTACTGCAAGAAGTCCTTACAAACAGGGCCCAGTCCAGGGCAGGCAGTGCACCTGGCAGCCGTGTGGTGTCCTCGCCTACAGTGGCGGTGATCACAGCTCTGCCAACTCCATGCACTGCTGCAGGAATGACAGGTGTAACAGGGCTGAAAGCCTCTGTGACCAGCCAAACACACTACGAAGATTAATTCTTGACTACTGCATTCGACCAACTGAGCTCTTATAAGTGGAGAGAACTTATGGTTCAGCGATTAAGAGCACATTTTCTAGAGTAAAAATTTCTGCAAATTCTGATGCCAACCCTTCCCAGTTGTGTCATTTGATAAAAAGTTATTTAACCTTTCTGTGTCTCAATTTCCCATCTATAAAATGGGGATGATAAAAATATGTACCTCATTGAGTTTTTGGAAAGTTTTACTGAGTGAATGCACTTCAAGGGCCCAGAACATCCATTCTAAAATGTAAGTATGCACCAGAATCATCTAGAGCAGTGGTCCCCAACCTTTTTTGGGCCACAGACCAGTTTAATGTCAGAAAATATTTTCACGGACCGGCCTTTAGGGTGGGACGGATAAATGTATCACGTGACCGAGACAAGCGTCAAGAGTGAGTCTTAGACGGATGTAACAGAGGAAATCTGGTCATTTTTTAAAAATAAAACATCGTTCAGACTTAAATATAAATAAAATGGAAATAATGTAAGTTATCTATTCTTTCTCTGTAGCCCGGTACCAAATGGCCCATGGCCCGGTACTGGTCCGCGGCCTGGGGGTTGGGACCACTGATCTAGAGGGCTTCTTAAAGCACAGAGTGCTGGGGGCCCCTCAGGGCTTCTGATTCGGTAGATCCAGGCTGGGATGTGAGAACTGTATGCTAACAGCTCCCAGGTGATGTTGGTGTGACTGGTTTGGGAACCTCACTTTGAGAACCACTGGCTTAGAATATTGTCTGGCATACAGTAAGCACCTAATGTGTATCAGCTGTTATTATCTTGCCCTGGGGTCTAGTTTCTAGTCCCTGAACAGAACACTTTATGCTCCAGTGCTACTCAGTACTGTCTTCGTGGAGAAGCCACTTGGAAATCTACACGCAGTGGTTTCCAAAGCGTAGACCCAAGACAAAGCTGCACGAACACCCCGTGGGCGCTTATCTGTAAGGTCAGCTCTTCGGCCTCAACCCAGAGCCACTGAATCAGGAATTATGGGGGTGAAGCCAAACGATCCTGTGTTCCAACAGCTCTCTGGATGATCCTAATGCACATGGGCTGTAAGAACAGTAGCTCTACTAGAAAATCACCATGACCACCACAGTAATCCTATTGAAAATGTCCAGGAGGCAAGATGGCTTCAGGCCCAGAGTATAGTTTTTGGTTGAACTGGAGCCTGATACCTGGCTCAGATCCTTATTCAGCTTGTGCTCTGAGGTAAGTAGGACTTTTACCCTCAGTTTCCCCATCTGTAAAATGGGCATCACTTAGGACCCAGTTCACAGGAACCTGAGATGACGCTGACGAAGTGACCGGCACAAACTACCTGGCCCAAGGACGTTAGCTGCCAGGTATCTTCAGAATCGTTACAGCGTGTCCTCTCTCAAACTCTGGTTTGAGATGCCTTGTGACAAAGACCTAAGTATACAGGCACATAGGACAGCTAACATCAAGATTTAAAAATAGAGACATGTCACACATGGGAAGTGGAGAGAGGGAGGGTTGAAACCGTCACTGTAAACGTCTTCTAAATTGCAGTCTGAACCTCCCCATGGGCCAGAGCGAAAAGGAAACGCCGACGTTTCATGTTCCCAGTGTCTGGACAGAGAAAGGGGATGGCTCGTTTGGGGAGGGATCGTCGTCCCTCTGCCACACCAGCTCCACATCCTCGGAGCATCGGGTCACACGAACCTTTGCACGCAGGCCTCATGTAACAGGAAGGGCTCTCCTCTCACGCACTTCACGGACCAGTTTCTTTCATTCATTCTCGACCAGAGCCAGGGGCAAAACCCTCACATCCCCGAGGATGAGAGATGTTACACTTACTTTGGGTGCCGAATATCAGGGAGAGAGCGATTCAGGGAGATTTTATCACTGACGTAGATGTTAAATCCATTTTCTCGGTACGCCTGATCCACTCTCTCAGCATCGGTCATGGGGTACGCTCTGCCTTGTTCTCCATGTCCTAGGGGCAGAGAGCAAAGTCAATACTGCTAATTGAATGGAGTAGGGGAAGAAGGATAAAAAAATACAGTTCAAAGGTAAAACCCGATGCTTGATTCAGAGGATACGTCCAGATTTTGCAGGGGAAGCGGACAGAGGGGAGGGGAATGAGAGTCACAGCCGAGTCACACACTTTTTAGAACTTGTCCTTGTGTAATTGCACAGCAAGCAGGCAGGGTGCATACAAGAGTCCTCAACCTATAATGGATAAATGAGGACTCAGAAAGGTTATAAAACCAGGTCTGGGGGGCTCCAAAACCCGTGCTCCTGCTCTGCCAGAAGTCCCAAACACGCCTGCCTGGGAAGCCCCTTCACCCGAGAGGGAGACCAGGTCTACCACATACAAGCGGATCAGCCCGGGCCAGTTGCATGGCCTCCCTGAACTATAGCTGGCTCCCCTCCGGTATCCACAGCATGTAGAGAGTCTATGTACATGAAAGTTTTGTTAAGCTCAAAAGCTCTACATGAATGCGAGGAAATAGTATGATTACTCTATAAACAGGATAAACTATATGTAAACCAAAATGGCCACAAGTAATAAAAGATGCTTGGATTTATTTATTTATTTATTTATTTATTCTTGTATTTTTCTGAAGCTGGAAACGGGGAGAGACAGTCAGACAGACTCCCGCATGCGCCTGACCGGGATCCACCCGGCACGCCCACCAGGGGCGAAGCTCTGCCCACCAGGGGGCGTTGCTCTGTTGCGACCAGAGCCACTCTAGCGCCTGGGGCAAAGGCCAAGGAGCCATCCCCAGTGCCCGGGCCATCCTTGCTGCAATGGAGCATCGGCTGCAGGAGGGGAAGAGAGAGACAGAGAGGAAGAAGGGGGGTGGTGGAGAAGAAGATGGGCGCATCTCTTGTGTGTCCTGGCCGGGAATCGAACCCGGGTCCCCCGCACGCCAGGCCGACGCTCTATTGCTGAGCCAACCGGCCAGGGCCTTATTTTTTATTTTTTAAAGCCAGCAAAGAAGTGAAGATCTGCCTATTCTCGGCCAGGACTGTCTGAAACGTCCCAGATTTGGTTGGATAACTGCTATTCTTTCTTCACTCTGCATAACCCAGCTGGGGAAAGAGTCCCTGATGCTTCAGGGAATTATTCTCGGGGTGCAGAGGGTGAGAGGGAATGTCCACACCATGCCTGGCAATAACAGCCCAACATTCTGCCGTTGGCGAGGGTCTTGAAGAAATGGCTATGAAATCAACTGGTCAGAAATGACCTGAGCTGCTGGCGCTTGGGGTCTGAGCCTCACCCCGTTCAGCTTGTGAAGTAAGTTTTGACAACACCAGCTTGACAGCTGTTGTCAAAGCTGAGAGGTGGAGCCCACGCAGGGCTGCTGAAGGGAGGAGACTCCACTATCTATATTACAGCGCTCCATGACAAAACGCCTTTCCTAGCGCCCAGGGCAGGTTCCGAAAGGGACATGAATGTGGCAGAAGCATCTCTCTCGGGGAGGGAAGTGCACTAAGGCAGCACAGGATTTGGGCCCCGGAAGCGGACAGAAGGGACTTCGCAGTCCAGCCCCACCGCTCCCCAGCTCTGTCCCCTTGGGCGTGCCTGTCGCCTGTATCGGTTTTGTTTCTGTCTCTGTATAAACTGGGATAGGAAGGTTCAGTGTGACGGGTAAGGAGGCAACGCAGGGCAAGGCGCCTGGTACACAGCTAGCACTGGTCACTGCTACTCTGAAAGACTTCCCCACTGCTGACGCTTTTCCTGCTAGTGAGGCCAGTGTTCTAATAATTCTGGTGCAATCGTCTGGTGCAAGCTGTCTGCAACAGCTCTTTTCAAATGTTTCTTTCTTTAAATTTAAACAGCGCCCCCCTCCCCAACCCTTCATTTAAAATTACTGGCATATGGAAAAATGCATGTGATATCTTGAGATTTCCTTGAACCTCGGTTATCATTTCAGCTCTGTTCAAAGCCTTGCTGTAACCCGGTTTTGTCACAAT
The DNA here is from genome assembly GCF_036850765.1 of Saccopteryx bilineata. Taxonomy (NCBI): domain Eukaryota; kingdom Metazoa; phylum Chordata; class Mammalia; order Chiroptera; family Emballonuridae; genus Saccopteryx; species Saccopteryx bilineata. The sequence goes on along the minus strand of NC_089493.1, from coordinate 178,353,618 downwards.
GTAATTAAAAAAAAATCAATAGTGGGAGTCTTCAGCCGAGATAAGAAATGAATAAAATACCAACCCCTTATGTTTCTACATTGCTTTCCAGTGTGAAGCCCCTTCATACCAATACTCCGAGCTTGTCAAAGCAAGGAGCGTGAGCCCACTGACAGGTGGGGAAACTGAGGCTCAGGGTTATGGAATTTACCTGATGGCCACATGGCTGCTCTCCTGCCTCCTAGTCTGTGCTCCCTACAAATCACTCTCCACATAACTTCCCAACTCCCCAGGGTAACAGAAACTGCTCCAAATACTAATTAGCCACAGAAAACAGAGGTGGAAGCCCACTAAATTCATTCAACCTCGTGGCTGTAGTGCTGGGTAGGGATCAACTCTGCCCTCCAGACATGGGTTCAAATCCCAAGCCTGCCTCTTTCTCACTGTGCGGCTGTGGGCAGATGACCCCAGCACCTCTCTGCACTACGGGTCCCTTTCTAACTGAACGAACCATAAAGGCCGATTCGGGGTCTCCTTGGGAAAATGTGAAGCGTGGAGCATGGGCCTTGTTCTCCGTAGGTATTCATAAATGCTGGCTCTTAGTGTTACTGCTCCTCATTTTAGTGGTAAAATATCTCATCAGGAAAACATTTTCTATCACTCAATAAAGGTGGCTGAGCAAAGTCCCCAAGGGAGTGGATCTGGTGATGTGAGTGGAGAAAGGCAGGGGTCAGCTCACAGGTGAACAGGGGGAGCCCAGAGTCAGAAGGGAATGGCGGCAGACGGAGACAGGTCAACAGGAAGTCCAGACATGACATTAAAGGCACAGGCACGCATGCAAACGCACGCACACACACATAGACCCTCTCCCAGGACCGGCCCGTGGACCACACTGCTCTCCGTACCTACACGCTGAGCATCCCTCCGGATGGCTTCTTTGTCGTGCCAGTCCTTCAGCTTTTGCCCATCTCCCAAGAAAAATATCTTCTTTTGCTGACTGTGTGAACCCTTAAAAAAAAAAGAGAGAGAGAAAAAAGAAAAAAAAAAGACGACTGTGAAAAAAGAAAGGGAAAATAAATTTAATAACAGAGACCTAGAAATTATGCTGCCTGAGGGAGTTTTTGGTATTCACTGAATGACTGTCATCTGTTTTGTCTATTAATTCCCGTGCCGCCCAGGTATACAAAGGTCAGGAAGAGGATAGGACATAGTGTCCACCCTCTTGGAACTCAAAACCCAGCAGGAGAAAAGAACAGATGGGCAAACATCCTTCCACGCGAGGAGAGGCAGTAGGCGTGGGTCTGCCCAACAGAAACAGAGCAAGGCGAGCCACAGCCGTGAGCCACGTTAGTCACTTTCAATTTGCCAGTGTTCACACTGGGCAGAAAAAGAAACAGGTGAAGTTAGTTTTGATAATATATCTTATTTAACCCAAAATACTCTATGTAAAATATTCACCACACAATGTAAGAATTCATTGGGGTACTTTTTGTTTTGTTTTGTTTTTGTACCAAGTCCTCAGAATTCAGTGCGTATTTTACACTCGTGTGTATCTCCACTCAGAGCCCCTTCTGGTGCTCAACAGCCCTAGGTGGCTGCTGGTTACCTCTTAGGTGGGGCTGGGTAAGCGGCGCTTGGGTGAAAGGTCTGCAGGAAGCGCTACGGGAGTTCGCTTCACCTGGGAGAACCGCAGAGTTTTTCGGACGTGAAGGCATCTGGGCTGAGCTTCAGAGAAGCAGACAGGAGAGGCGGCCGGGCGAGTGGCCCGCGGTGGACTTCTAGGTGGGGCGGGGTGGCGGAACTGGGCTTGGCCCTGCTCGTCTCTACAGTCCCAAAGCGGGCCAGCGTCCAAGAGCGTGAACATCTGGCAATGGTGTGTGGGACGTATGATCAAGCAAATGGACAGCTGAAAGAAAACGGGACCTGGCCCTGAAGACATTTATTATGTGTCTGGGGAGGTGAGCCCATCCTGGTGGGCCCCTTAGGCATCGGTTTCCCGAATTAAACAAGGCTGCTTTCCAGTGTCTGGGCTCATCCAAAGGTGCCAGTCGCTTTCCCATGCCCACCATCAAGTCTCAGTTAGACCCTTCCCAAGGTAACACTGTTGACTTCCGTGGCCCTGTGGCTGACAATGGCTCTCCACGTCACCTTGCCCTTTAAAAACCCTGCAGACTTGTTCTCGCCACTGTGGCATGCAGAATCCAGTCGTCCTGGTTCCTGTGTACGTAATTAACTACAAAGGCCCTGAACGTGGGGCGTGCTGGAACATCAGCAGCAGAAGGAAGCCACCGGAATGAAATCGTCCACACGCCTATTGGCTAAGACTGGCTGATCCTCGCGGTAGCAGGTTTCCTGTCACAGATCAGTATCCTTACAGCAGCTCTAAGGATAATAGCAATCATGGGCCTCTCTGAGTTGCGAGAAGAAAATTCTGAAAGTTAGTGTGTCAGGTGTCTTCGTCAGAGAGGGAGGGAAAGAAAACAGAACACAGAGGCCACGGGCCCGCAAACAGGTCTCGGGATTCACAGAAATCACAGAAACTGAGCTGGAAGTTCCTTCAGTAGATTTCAAGTGTGCTGGGCTACATTATTACAGGAGGTTCCTCAGTGCTGCCCAGGGGAGGGGTAGGCTGAGAGTAGGAGCTTGACCCCCCCCCCCCCGCCTTCAAGCAGACCAGCAATGCATCGGTCTGTTTTCTGTATTGGTGTTCCAGGTGGGATTTCATTTTAAAAAGGCCTTCTGTTAAAGACAATAGGCAACCAAATCTCCAAACAAGGGAACAAAAAATATATATTTGTAAACTGAGCTAGGGCCACTTTTCTATTTCACAGACAGGGAAACTGAGTCTTGGGGTGGGTCAGGGACCTGCCCAAGTAAACAGGTCTTGATGCCAGGACTGATCAATCATGAGCTATTTAGCAATCTCCCTCCCAAGGCCTTTTCCCTTTTCTGCTACCCGAAGATGGGCTTTATTATTATTTTTTAATTGCCAGCATGAAAAGAAATGAAGATTTTCTCTTGTTTTATTAAGAATTTTGGCTTCTCTTGAAAACTCAAAAGACATGTCAGTGCTCAGACTGAGTTCCCTTAGCCCCTCAGCTGGGCTGAGTGAGAGCAGCCCAGCTTAGACAGGCAGCCTCTCAGTTTGCTGCAGTCCCCACCATTCCTCATTGCCTTGCACTCGGCTCTCATCTCTTATCCTGCTAACCGCCTGGCCCAGTGAATTTGCAATGTGCTACATACAGAATGCCCAGGATGAGGAAGCTGGATAAGACTAGGTTATCCTCACATAGCTGATCAACTCTTCTTAGATAAGGAAGATTAGAAACTATGTGACAAGGACTGGGAGATGAGAAGCCCTGAGAGACGTGGAGGCAGTTACCTTGTTCTATCAGGTCCTGAGGCTAGAGTGAGAGCTAACAGCAGAAGTTAGGAAACAACTGAGGGGCTGGCTTAAGACAGAGAAGAAATTCCACGCCTCGGATTGGTGTTAGGATGAAACAGGCCCATTTGGAAGATGTTAGAAGAGGCCAGAAATAGGATGCGCAACTGTTCATCAGCATATGAAGGAGATAATCAAGGGCTGGGCTAGGGCTAGTGCCTAACCTTTATGTGCAGTAGAATCCCGCGGGATCTTGTTAAGTGCAGATTCTGATTCAGGAGGTCTGGGCGGGGCCTGAGAACCTGCATTTCTAACAAGCTCCCTGGTGATGTTGATGCTGCTGGTCCATGAAGCACACACTTAGATGACCTCTAAAGGACATTTCAAGAGTCTAAGAGGACCTGGCTAGATGGCTCAGTTGGTTAGAGCATCATCCTGATATATCAAGGTTGTGGGTTTGATCCCCAGTCAAGGCACATCCAAGAACCAACCAATGAATGCATAAGTGGAACAACTAACTGATACCCCCCCCCCACTTCTCTCTCTCTAAAATCAAGAACAACAACAAAAAAGAATAAAAACAAAGAGAGAGTTGAAGATTCCCTGAACGGCACGGTTTCCTCCATAGCCTTGTGAAAGTCTTCCCACTCCACCAGGAATGCGGCATGGCGCTGAGGTGCCCAAATTCTGGGAGTTTCACACCCACAGCTTCTACCACCTGCCCTGCCTTTGCCTTAATGATATATATCCCTCCGGAACATTCTGCAGAGATAACTTGTGCTGTTTTAGGTGGTCTCATTAGTCCAGGGGTCCCCATACTACGGCCCGCAGGCTGCATGCGGCCCCTGAGGCCATTTATCTGGCCCCCGCCGCACTTCTGGAAGGGTACCTCTTTCATTGGTGGTCAGTGAGAGGAGCATAGTTCCCATTGAAATACTGGTCAGTTTGTTGATTTAAATTTACTTGTTCTTTATTTTAAATATTGTATTTGTTCCTGTTTTATTTTTTTACTTTAAAATAAGATATGTGCAGTGTGCATAAGGATTTGTTCATAGTTTTTTATAGTCCGGCCCTCCAATGGTCTGAGGGACAGTGAACTGGCCCCCTGTGTAAAAAGTTTGGGGACCCCTGCATTAGTCCTTACATCTTCCCTAAAGAGGACTTCAGAGCTTGCTGACACAGGGAGTTCAGCATGTCTGAACAGGTAGTTATTGAGGGGCCCTCGAATATCCAAGCTAAGCCACTGCTTAGACACAATTAGTTCATCTTTCCTCATCTTGCAGAGGAGGAAACTGAGGCCCAAAGAAGCCAGGCTGCTCAACCAAGGCCACACAAGCAGGCAAGGCCACACAAGCAGGCAAGGCCACACCAGAGCCACGTTGACTCCAGGCTGGATGTAAGCGGAGACAGCCCTTGCAGTATGACCTTGGACAAGCGAGGAGTCACAGGCACCTCAATTTTCCTACCTGGAGAATAGGGATGACACTACTTGCCCACAAGTTACTTTTAGATAAACTAAAAAATTAAAAAATTAAAAAAAATCACAAACCATATATTCTGAGCACTTTCAGAATATATATATAGAATATGGGTATCAACTTTTTAGGGTTTTAAAAATCTACTGTAATCAACATCTTCTCACCAAATCACCTTGATCCAGGGCTCAGATTTTACTATATAATAGGTTCAAAAGATTCTAATAATAGATCTGAGCTTTTGGTAGGGCAGAAAACTGGTTTCAATCCTAAAATCACAGAGCATTCAGAGCCCCAAAGAGTCCTTAGAATCCTACCCATAACCTTTAATAAAAATTGTGGTTAATTTCAGGTGGTTCAAGAGGCTCTGAGGTTCATCTGTGGGAACCACGTAGATCATTCAAACTATCACCAGATGTTTATTGAGACCTATTCAGTGCCAGGTCCTGGGGGGATAGGCATAGCAACACAGATCCCTTGTAGGGGCTGCTGGAGTTTATAGCCAGATCAGTTTCTCTCAAAGAGTGGCTCTTGGGAGACCTGGCCTCTCTTATAGGCATAAATTCCTAGGCCCCACAGCAAACCTATTAAATCAAAGTATCTGGGGACAGTAGGCCAGAATGACATTTTTTAAACCTATTATTCCCCGTATACTTCCGATTCACAATAAAGGTGGAAAAAGATTTGTCTAAATCCAGCTGCCTCCTTTTACAAATATGAAATCTAAAACTAACAGAATAGAATATAGACTTGCCCTAAATCCCATAGCTTGTCAGCCCCCAAAACCAAACCAGATCTGAGCTTCCTGAAGTCTCCTGAAGTCAGGGGCACGTCTGGTTTGTCCCTGTGCTTTCCTAGGCCGATACCTGGCTCACCACAGGCCCTCAACAAATATCAACGGCATGAGTGAGTGAATGAATGAATGAATGACTGAAGGACTGCTCATCAATGTGACAGGTAGTCTAGTTTAATGACTCAGAACATTTCGGTTCCAGAGTTGAAATAACTTAGGATTCACTTCTGGGGTAGGTGGGCCCCACTTTCCTTGACTGATAAATAGGGGAAACTAACAGAATAACGTGCAGGTTGTTGGAAGGATGAACTGAGTCAATCTACACACAGCGTCTAGCTTAGTGTCTGGCACAAAGTTAGGTCCTGCTGGTGAAAGAGTGCCATTATTAATAAAGGCTGTGATCTGATGTTTGCGACGGTCACGTTAGGGAGAGCGGGAAAGTGATACAGCTCTAATAATAAAACTGTGAGCCCTGCAGAGGCAACTATTTAACACCTGAGTCAATTCAACTGGCTACTGCTGATAACAGGATTTAGACGGTTTCCTCATTAACAGGAGGTCAGATGCCCATGTGGAAATCCAGTGTTCTTCAGGGAAGCAAAATGTTAACAGTGGCATTCTACAATAGAAACAAATGCCGCAGACCTTTAGCAACAAGAATGGCTTGGACAGAGCTTCTCAAAAGACAGCAATTCTTATGCAACAGCAATCATTTAATATTATGCAAAAAAAAAGGCGCACATCTGCAATTTCAGTCCAGAGGTCATTTTAAGTTTCTACCGACACAAAGATGGTCTAGAAAAGCAGTGATTATTTTCCTTCAGCGACTGTCCTTTTGCTACAAGAAGCGAAGGGGCTGGGAGGAGCGAGGCAAGAGAGGTGAGGGAGGGAGAGTGGGTGGAGGAGGCTGGCAGAATTAATGTGGAAAGCAGGGTAAATAATACATTGGAAATGGATTTTGACTGGCTCCTTTACATAACCGCTCCTGGTATCTGCGTGCTTTTACTCAACGTTCCCCGGAAGAATTGATTAGCGTTCAAACAGCCACATGCTCACACATACAAATGCAATTTTAATCTTTTGTTTAATCACTATTTGGCGCGCCCTGGCACCCTTTGGAGGGAGGCGGGAAAGGTGGCGGAGCAAGCCAACTGTATCCTGCCCAAGAAGAAAGGCCTGCTAAAGTGCACTAATCCCAACACTGCTGACGTGGCAACTCCCGCCCGCCCGGAAGACACCTGCGTCTCTGGCCCACAGCCCCGTGTCTTCCAGATAAGGGGAAAGAGCAGAGCGCTCCACAGGGGCAATGCTGAGTGGACGGCTGAGAGAGTCATCTGCGTTACTCAGGGTCTGAGGACATATTACAGACCAGACTCTGCTGCAAAGTTTTGGAGGGCTTCCTCCAGACCCTCCTCTCAACTACAGGGACACTGGAGTGGTCTTGTTTTGAGGTTTAAATGACTCTATATGATTCCAAACATTTGTTTATATGTTAAGTAGATTATTCTAGTCACCTTCTTACACACACACACACACACACACACACACACACACACACACGTGCTCACAACAAAGCATTCTCTTTACGACTGCCTTCAAGGTTATACTTCACAGAGGGCCAGGTAGGATTTAAGCTAGCCAAAGGTGTAAAATTAAGCAAGAAAGTTTGGACAGGTGGATAAATGTACTTTCTTCATGAATTTTGAGTACACAAGCTGGACTGTTTTGATTTATTCGTTTATGCCACAAGTGAGGATAATTTCATTGATGAACTGAGAACCTACTATATTCAAAGAACTGTGGGGAGACAGAGATAAATAAGATAGTCCCTGGCCTCAGTACAGATCATGGATAGGAGACAAGTATATAAGACAGGAAAAAACACACAACACTGTAACATAGTGCCTTGAAAGGTACACGGATAAATTCTACAGGTATTTACAAGGGCCCAAGATCAGGATCTACCTGAAATGATCAGGGAGAATTCTTGTAGAAGCAGTCTTTGAGAATTGTATGGAAGGCCGGGTAGGATTGTGACTGGCAGCAGTGGAGGGGCGGAGCCCAGCTGGAGGGGAAGCATGGGCCAAGAAATGAAGGTTAGAATCGAAGGGACACGTTTGCTTAAGGGCAAGGAGCCTGGTGGAGTAAGTGGGCACAAAAGAGCCAGAAGCAATGAGGGCAGGAAGTCTGGACCAGAATCCAAGGGCTTTACATTTGAGCTTTATGGCAGGTGGTAGCCATAGAAGGTGTTTGAGCCAAGAATAGGCTGGAGGAGAAGTCCAAAAATAAAAGATGTTGCTACCTATGCCCCTGCAATTAATCTCCGAACCCTCCTCTTCCTTGGGGAGCGGCCAGGAGAAAGACAACTGTTTTCATTCAGAAGAAATGATCTCTCTTTGCAGGCCGAAGACCCCTCTTATTCTGGCGTTCCACAAGCCAGACTAAAACGGGGCTGACCTAACCCCAGCTCCTCTCCAGCAGGCTGCTCTGAGGGGACAACCAACCTAAAGGGGACCATTTATAACTAAAGAGAGACACTGTAACCCAGTAACCAGGAGACTGCTTAAGTCTGCTGGGCCCATGCCAGGAAGGTCCTTCGGTCCCACCTGGCAATCAGGTGTGTCCTTTTCCCTGTCACCTCAACACCCGGGATGTTGGAATCTGGAATCTGGACGGGGCCTCATTCCTTAAGAGGGTAGGTCATTCATAGATAGAAACCATTGTTTAAAGTAAGTCCTCACTTAACTCATTGATAGGTTCTTAACACCTGGGACTTTAAGTGAAACAATGTATAATGAAACCAATGTTCCCATAGGCTCATTAATATAAACAAGAGTCAAGTTCCTACTGCATATTTCAAGTCACAAAAACATCACCAAGCTTCTAAATAAAGACCCAAACGGTTCTAATATATAGTTAACACTGGAATAAATGTGAGCTATATATGCATTTAAGAAAAATTAATAAAAACAAGTAAGATCACTATTTTCCAACCGGCTTATTATAGTTCCAAGTTTGGGTGGGCGGAGCCAATCCTAGCAGCTCAGGGCACAGGGATGAAACCAGCCATCACAGGACCACTAACCCACACACACCCACACTCAGACTGGGACAAGGGAGACAGGCCAGTCCACCGACGGTGCACCTTGCTGGGATGTGGGAGCAAAACAGAGGAACTGGACAGAAGCCATGCAGACGTGTGGACAACATACAAATGCTACAGAGTCCATTTTCTTTCTCATCAACATTATAACGAAACAATGTTGAATGAAGTGACATTATCTGAGGACCTGCTGTATTTCCAGGGCAGACATACCACCCATCCAATTCAGCCTCTGTTCTGTACCGATGGTTCTAGAAAAGGTCATTTGCTACTTAAGGTGTGAATGCTAATTAAAATACTTTAAACAGCAGAGAGGAAAAAAAGCCAGGACATTTTATAATGTCTGTTATCTAAAGGGCAAACGAAACCTATGATAATTTTCCCATTTTTAAAGAACAATTGCAACTTGAACCATTTTCTTGAGGAAATTCCCAAATGTTTTTTCACCGGGGAAAGATAGACTCTGATCATTTCATAATGTTCATCTGAGTCTATCATCCACCCACTTATCTATCTGCCTGTCCATCAGTCTGTCCATCCACTTAACTGTTTAACAAGTATTGATATAAGCACACACCAGGCTTTGTGCGGAGTGTCCAGGATACACTGGCGAGCAAGACAGACAAGGGCCTTGCTCTCATAGAGATTATAGTACTGTGTATGGCAGGGAGGAATATAGACTTTAATCCAGAACCGCAAATAAATGAAAATAGTTACAGTGGTATGCACATAGAAGAAAGGTATGTGGTACAAAGAAAGTCCCTTTCTTTCAGATCTGATCAGGGTGATCTGACCTATGCAGGGAGGTCAGTAAAGGCTTCCCTGAGGAAATGGACAGAGTAAAATTAGAACCTAACTTAGCAGAGGGAGAACAGAGCATTCTAGTCAGAAAGAAAAGTGTGGCCGTGCAAAGGCCCTGTGGCTGGGCAAATAGGAAACACAGGAAGGACTGAAAGAAGAGCAGAGGGTGTGGTGCACAGAGAAGGAGGGCAAGCCTGGTGGGGATGAGAGGTGGACAGGGATGAACATTTTGTCTTTCTCCCAGAAGCATCTGGAAATCCAAGTATAAGGAGGTGGTAAGAGGCTGCATTTGGAAAGTTCTCTTATAGCCAAACGGAGAAGGTTTTATAAAGCCAAGAGGAAGGGTAAACCTAAGAAGGAGGCAATCATAGTGGTATATGCAGAGATGATATCAACTTGGGCTAGAAGTGGGGATGGACACATGCCAATCTTTTGTTTTAAAATAGTCATGAGGGTCGTGTCGGTCTGCAGTAAAAAAATGCAACCTGAGCCTGACCAGACAGTGGCATAGTGGATAGAGCGTCAGACTGGGACGCAGAGGACCCAGGTTTGAAACCCCGAGGTCAATGGCTTGAGCACAGGCTTGTTTGGCTTGAGTGCGGGGTTGCTGGCTTGAGTGTGGGATCATGGACATGACCCCATGATCACTGGCTTGAGCCCAGGTTTCATTGGCTTGAAGCTCAAGGTCACTGGCTTGAGCAAGGAGACACTCGCTCTGCTCTAGCCCCCCCAGTCAAGGCACATATGAGAGGGCAATCAACAAACAACTAAGGAGCCCTAAGGAAGAATTGATGCTTTCCATCTCTCTCCCTTCCTGTCTGTCCCTGTCTATCCCTCTGTCTCTCTCTGTCTCTGACACACACACACACACACACACACACACACACACACACACACACAAACGCAGCCTGAGAACTTGAACACTCAGGTGACACCTTCATCTTTAAGGTACGTAAGTTCAAGGTCCCGTAGACGCAGGTTCGTCTGACCTAGGGCCTGAGCCCAGGTCTCCCCTCACCTAGTCTGGTGTTAGTTTCATCACGTGTTACTTTCAAGTTTCAATCCTGTCCACAGAGAGCATGTCAGACCTGATAGAATTGTATCATACATATACTTAACCTTCAGGAATTAAATGACACCTGGTCAAAAGGAAAAAGAAAGAAGTTGGAAATGGGGGGGGGGGGGGCTGTCGATCCCCCTGTCCCCATGCTCAGGGGCCTGTGCCCCAGATGGTACCCCCAGTGGCCTTGTTCTCTCCAATATCTGGAAGTGTGGGCATTTTGGTGTTGAACAAGCCCATGCTTGGCAGATAAGTATTTTCATTACCTCAGAAGGCACAGCGATGACTTCAATCAGAGAAAGTCATCGGTTTCAATGGTGGAGCAAAAACAGCCTACACTGGACTTTGGAGATGGGTCATCATTCTACTCCACAGGCGACTGTCAAGGCCGATTCTGATTTTTATGTTATTTTCCCCCAAAGTGGTGCATTTATTATAACCCAACCCTTTCATAAGATGAAACTTTATTATTGTCGTTCTATCCACTTTGTCGATGACCAAACTGAGGCTTGGGGAGAAAATTGATATGGAAAGTGTTTTGCAAACTGCCAGCCACCACCTGAGTATAATCATCACAGCTAACGGTTCCTACCACGCACGTCCGCCCACTCCTCCCCACATCTCGGTGTCCTGAAAGATGGTCTGTTCCGGGGAAAATTGCTGAAGAGGATCATTTTCCTACACCATCTTCACAAGGGAGTCTTGAAAGTCTCTGTGGAGCTGATGTGTGATCCCCCACGGGAAAGCCTCTAACAAGTGTTCTCCCTAGAGGCTCGGCAAATTGAGCACAACAGAGGGCCATTATACTGCTCCGCCAGCCGATGTGGACAAGTAAAGAGAGGCCGGCAAAACTGGCAAGCTGAACAGAAGGCAAGTTCCAAGCCTTTCAAGGACCAAAAAATGACTGTAGACATATCCGATTAGTCTGCTGGTTGGGGAAGCAGGACTGAGCCACCAAGCAAGAGAGCAGTTGCTCTCTTAACAGTGATACCGTATTTCTCCATGTATAAGACACTCCCATATGTAAGACGCACCTTAATTTTGGGGCCTGAAGTTTGAAAAAAAATGTATTACATAAAGTTACTGAACTCAAGTTTTATTCATCGTAAAATTCATACAACTCCTCATCACTGTTAAAACTCCCATCCATCAGCTTGTCCTCATCTGTGTCTGATGACGAATCACTGTCTTTATATGTTGCCTCGTCCTCAGTTCCATCTATGGCATTTGAAATGCCACAACCACTGTATAAGATGCACCCAGTTTTCAGATTCCAAATTTTTTGAAAAAGGGTGTGTCTTATACATGGGGAAATACGGTAATTTCAATCATTGCCCCCTACATATTGAAGATGGCCGAGCCTGGGTTCCTTTAATGGGGGATATTTAAAAAAAAAAAAAAGTATTTGGAATTGAGACAGAGCAGAGATCAAAGGGACCAGAGGAAAAGAGGACAGAGGGAAAGGGGATGATAGGATGGGATAAACCTGAAGGGAAGGGGGAGGGTGCTATTGGGAGGGGGACAAAGGAGATATTGAGGGGAATATGGGGGAGGGGGGGTGCGTTTGGGGCAGCACTAAAATCTACGTAAACACAATAAATTAAAATCAATAAAAAAGTATTTAGCATAAAGGTTATTGTGAGGATTGAATGAGATACAGTAAGGAAAAGTTCTTGGCAGTATTTGGTATTTAGGAAGCACTAAAAGTCACAGCTACACTATTAGCTATTGTTTGGCTAGAATGCTGAAATCTACCAAGCACTCCGACATACAGTATCCCATGTCTTCACTACAGTCACACCAGGATGAAGGCAGGCATCCCTGACCCAGCACAGTATCCGTCCAGGCGGACCCCAGACCCTGAGAATTCTTCTCGACACTGTGCCCCCTGCAGCCCTGCAGCCCTTACAAGCGAGCCAGCGTTGGCCAGGGACAGGACCCATCTGCCATGCCTGCTGAGCTGAAAGAGTGAACTCCCAAGTACACCTGGCAGGTTGATTTCCACAAGCTTCCATCTTCAAGCTGGCAGGCTGTTTGCTGCTCACAAAGGTCCCCCAAGGCGGGGAAGCAGAAGGTGACTGACAGCATCCCCTCCTCCAGGGCTCTGCCCACTGCCCGCCCCTCCCCTTCACACAAACACCTTAGTCTCACCCTGCAGTCTTTGTTCTTACAGAAGGACACGCTGCCCCAGGCACCACACATGAGGTGTAACCACAGCACACAGGACGGCCTTCCTGCCCAGAGATAATGGCCTGAGTGTGTCCTTACAGCATTCTTACTGCTCCTTTGTGATTTCACATTCGTTTGGGTGATGATTTCGTTATTGTCTCTCCCCAAATTGTGAACCCCATGAGGGTAGGAGATAGTAATTTTTTGTTGAATGAATGAATGAGCAGAGACATCTTTTGTTCTATCTTTTCTAATGAAAGAAAGTCACCCATGATTAGACATGTCTCACACAGTCACCAGGATTTAATACCATAAAGGGGTTCTGAGGATTAACTTTATTCTCTTGACTAAATGGCTTCAAGTCAACTTAATGAGCTACAAAACTCTAAAGAGAGTTGGCTCACTGGATCCTAAAATGATTTCTAAAAGACCAGCAGACTTTGAACTCTTCTACCTGCTTCCTTCTTTCATTTGCAAACGGTCCCCTTTCTGCATTCCTAACCTTAAGGTTCACGCACAAATTGCTGCGTTTCCCCCAGGAGCTGTTTCCTTTTTCTTCCACTGTAACAGAAATTTTAGCCGGGAACGTGACTGCTCAGGATAAAGACGCCATTTCCCAGACAGTCTTAAGGCTAGGTGTGGTCAGAGTAGGCTCTATCCCGTGAGTTGTGAGCACAGGTGTCGAGACAGTCCGTGGGACCTACCTGAAGAAATCACAGGTGTGTGCCTTTGCCCCTCTTTCTCCTGTCTATTCCACTGCCTAGAACGCCAGCATGCTGGACTACGGCGGGAGCCCTGCCCTCAGGATGGTGAAGCTATCAGTGGGAAGGAGCCCAAGTCCCTGCAGGCGTTATGGAGTAGAACTATCATATCAGCCCTGGACTGCAACCCTCCAGACTTCCATGTGAGAGAAAAAGAAACTTCTATTGTGGCAAGTCATTCAAATCCAATCTTAACTGATACAAGCATCTTGTCTTGAAGCCTAAATGCCTGAAAAGCAACTTGGTGTGGGGAGAGGACCCTGCAGGAGGATCGGAGACCCAGCTTTTAGACTCCTGGGTCCCCATTTAGGAAGAGTGGGGCGGTACGCAGGTCCCTTGTCTTCCTAGGTCCCTCTGGCTGCGCAATGGAGGTCAGAACACCTGTCCGTGACATGATTATTTATACAAAAGATGTGAAGAACTCTACTGAAAAGCTAGTATAATTAGTGAGGTTAGCGATGGCACAGAATACAAGGTTGACATATGAAAACGAAAATTCTATTTCTAATGAAACATCAAAAATTGAAATAAAACATACCATTTACAATGGCATCAAAAATGTTAAATACTTGATGGATAAATTTAACAAAAATATGCACAACACTACTGAGAGAAATCGAACAATTAAATGAATAGAGATATATCATGTTTATGAATCGGAAGACTTGATATTGTTAAGATGTCCCTCACCTTCTCCTCACCCCCCAAAAGCTAATCCTTCCAATTTTCAACCCTTACTTATTCTCACGCTCTCCTGTATATTAATACATTTATGGCCTGTGAAGTCTTATAGAAAAGAAAGCTGCCTAAGTTTGTTTAATCCAGCATTTCACAAATTTACAAATTTATTTGAGAAGTTCCCCTACCCCATCCCACTCCCCACGTGCTGGAGAATGATTAACATCCTACGAACTCATGAACCTCGTTTTGAAAAGTTATGCTAATGATCTCAGGGTTTATGAGGGAGAACACAACACCGTTCTTCCCCTCTGCAATGTGCACTGGTTTTTTGTCTTTTTTTCTTTGAAGCACACAGACATAGAACAATTACACAAAGATCTCAAGCCGACATACTGATGCAGAAGGAGAGAAATAAAGTCTACAGTAATATAAGATTTTTCTAAAGGCAGTCTTTGGGCAACTGCTAAAGCATATGTCACCTGTCCGTCTACTCACCCATCCATTCATCCATCTATCCATTCATCTAATAAATGTTTATTGTGCAACTACTTTTTCTTGGCCTCAGGTTAGGTGCTTTAGAGCGTAACATAAAAGACATAGTTTCTGTCTATAAACAGGCCAGATTTGAGATTATTTCATTCTAAAAAATTGCTATGGGGACCTGGGAGAAGAAGCATGAATTATTCTCCCAGAGTAGTTTTCTGGGAACAGCTCTGCACAGGGAACTGGGGCTGGGCACTGACGGATGAGTATAATGTGGGCTGGTGAAGGCACCACAGGTGATAAGGTTGCCTGGAAATGTCCCGTTCTGTTTGTTACTCACACAGAAGACTCCAGACTGTTTTATAAGCCTTGCTTCTTATAACTCTGGTTAATAGATCACTTTATATTTTTCGAATGGTTTCTCATATGTAAGTTTCCACCAGAAGCCCTTGCTTAGCTTTAGAAACTGTCTGTGAAGCTGGGAGGTTCTTTTTTTTTTTTTTAATTCTAAATAATTGAGAAAGATTTCTCAGGATGACTGTGACAGGCTGAGTGAAAGTGGCTCTAGTCCCCCCTCCCCCACACACTGTGTCTGTCCTTTGCTATGGAATAGTGCACCCCTCACATGACGAGGTGGGGTCTACTTCCTGACCTCCCGAGTCTGGGCAGGCTGTTACTTGCTTTGGCCAAAAGAATGAGGCAGAAGTGACAGTGCATCAGTTTTGAGCCCAAAGCTCCAGAGACTTGGACTTTTTTACCCTTTTTTTGTTGTTGTTGTTCCTCTGCCTTTTCTCGGGGGACAAGCCTAGGCTGGTATACTGGAAAGATGTGAGAGGAAACTGGAGGACAGAGGTCATCCTAGAGCAGCTGACACTTAGGAGAGAGCCCCGCCAAGGCCAGCAGCGCCACCAGCCCACCACGGCTGACCAGGGATGCAGGACAGAGCCCGGCCCGACCAGAGAAACCAACCAACCGATCTGTAGACCCATAAACAAGAACACACGGCTGTTGTCTGAAGTTACTAAGTGTTGGGGTAGTTTGTTATATAGCACTATGTGTGGTAATAAGAGGTGACAAATGACCTGAGGGAACATTCGGAGAATTCAGTTCAGTTCTGTTTGCACACAGAGGTGCCCACATGTAAATATGACAGCTGGAATCCTGTCCCCCTGTTTCATCTTTCTAAATAGCCAAATCGCATCTGTCTTTCAATGCTTGGTTCAAATTCTATAGCTTCAAGAAACCCTAATTCTACTCCCCTCCACTTAAAATAATAATCTTTCCTCCCACTGACCTCTCGCTGGGCTTTCTCTCCCCTTCTCTTTTTGGAAGTTAGCACTAAGGTCTCAAATTATAGCCATTTGTATCCATGTCATTCCTTTCTACTGGATTCTAAATCAGTGCTTTCAAACTATCTGTGACGAAGACCCACTTTGCTTTAATTTCCCATTCATTGCAAACCAAACCATCTGCGGTAGGCAGAGTTCTAAGAATCACTCCCAGTCAGCCTCCTCCTCTTATGCTCCTCCCCCACCTTCGAGCGTGGGCGGCAGCGGAACCTGTGAACATGATGAGACAGTCCTCGGAATACGAGGCACCCATATTTCCCCTTTTATGGATTCAGCGAGAGGCTCAGAGAAGCCAAGTAACACGTCAGATCCCTGTGCCGACAGGCAGTGAGCCTGTGTTCACAAAGCACCCTTAGACAAGGTGAAGGGGTCTTGTCCAGTCTCTTTTTTTTTTATTCATTTTTAGAGAGGAGAGGGAGAGACAGAGGGAGAGAGAGAGAGGAAAGACAGAGAGAGAGAAGGGGGGAGGAACTGGAAGCATCAACTCCCATATGTGCCTTGACCAGGCAAGCCCAGGGTTTTGAACCGGCGACCTCAGCATTTCCAGGTCGACGCTTTATCCACTGCGCCACCACAGGTCAGGTTTGTCCCGTCTCTTACCGCTGCCCGGTAGCAGCCTGCCTATCGAAGCTGCAGGTTCAGTGGTTACCTGAAACGGCCACAAAATCCACCTTTAAACATTTCCCTATCATTTCAGCCCAGGAGAAGCAATCCAAAGGTGACCTGTTTCCTGTCCGCCAGAGTCTGAGCGACACTCAGCCTGTGCACAGCTCATCCTTCCCAACTGCTGACTCCAAGAAGGGCAGGGTGTGTCTGCAGCGTTAGCAGTGAGAGCAGCAGCCTGTGCCACAGGACTGGACCGCCCCGGCTTCCTCTGCTACATAGGAGGGAAGCACAGGACCGGAGAGGTGGGAGGCGCCTGAGAGAGAGCATTTCATTCTGTTCTTTTCAAATTGGGTTCCATGGATCCATTCCAGATGCTGCAACTGGGAATCAGGGGCAGGGGGGCTCTGGCAGGAGGGGCTCCTGCCTCTTCTTTGTCGTACATTTATTAGGCTTTCAAGTAAGATTATGTGACAAGTGTTCCAATGCTTAAAAAAACAGTTTGGAAACCAATGATTTAGGCCAATCTCTTCCTTGCATTTCTTAAAGACAGACCTACAATTTGATTTACAATTTTTAAAATAATTAAGGTACATGGCAACAGATTCAAAAAGTCAAAAGGTTATACAATGCAAATAAATCTCTCCCCATGCCCAATCTCTGGTCCCACTCCCTACGATAACCATGAAGTTTCTTGAGTGTCCTTCACAGAATTTTTAGTAAGGAAACGGAGCCCCTGAACTTGGCCTGTCTGAGATTATTCAGCCAGGGCTGTTACCTGGATGTTATGCCCCAGACATTTCTCTCATCCTGTATAACCTGCAAGTCTTAAGTGTTTCCACAGACTGCAAACTCTCCCAATCCACCTACAGCTTTGGAAAGCACGCATCGTGTGTCTTCTGGCCTCACTCACTGAACAGGAAAATCTCAGGCCTTTTTCGTGGGACCGTGTTTCCCCACGGCCTTCGCATCACGTGGTAGAGAAACAACTAGAGGCGCATTCCCAGCGGGCCAGTGCTCTTGCGCCAGGGGCAGCAGCTGTAGAAGCGTGTGCTCAGCAAGTGGTCTGGGCCAGGGAGCCGGACTCAGGCTGGAAGCCAAGTCCTGGAAGGGCAACACCTTCGGATCCTCGGCCTCCAGAGATCCTCCGGCAGCTTCGGTTCCGCTCTGTGTGCACTGCCCGCCTCTCCAATGGTCTCCTGGCCCTCGGGTGCCGCCCCCGTCCCCAACCTTCCAGCCTGCTCACTGCGCCTGGTGTTCCCCATCTGCAGCCCCTCTTCCTGCCCGCCTTCCGTTCTGCACCCGTCTCTAGGCTGAGCCCCTTTCTTGCCCGGTATCAGAGTACACAAGAGGACAGGGCACCCAGAGCCTCTTTCTCTCACAGTGAAGACCCAGCAGGGCAGGCAGCATTTTATCCTATGTGCCAGGATATGCGAGACAATTTACAACAAGCCTAGAAGGTGGCACTATGATTATCGTCCCATTTTATAGATGAGGAAACTGATAGGAAGTGGCAGCTGGCTAACCAAAACTCAGAAGGGACTTCTTCAAGTTACTACAGCCGAGGAGTTGCTCTTGATCCCCAGGCCTCTGATGTCGCATCTGCCCATTACAATGCCCACATCATGTTTCCGAAGGGGGCAAAACACCTAAGGTTACCCTGGCAGACTATCAGCAACTCCCCTCCCTCCTGTTATCCAA
Source organism: Saccopteryx bilineata (assembly GCF_036850765.1). Classification (NCBI taxonomy): domain Eukaryota; kingdom Metazoa; phylum Chordata; class Mammalia; order Chiroptera; family Emballonuridae; genus Saccopteryx; species Saccopteryx bilineata. The sequence goes on along the minus strand of NC_089493.1, from coordinate 178,335,278 downwards.
CAGCCCAGCTTCTCAAGGCACCCGAAGTAGACTCTGAGCATAAGAGAAGTCCCCAGATCCACGAAGAAATTAATCTCACATTACTTGTCAGCAGAGGTGCAGACTCCCTGCTGTTGCCTAGGTTACCTGCCTGGAGCTTAAGCCACTGCCGATCACTCCACTATTTACCTTAATTAATTCGGCTGGCCTGGCTCCCTCTGGAGAGGTGCACAGCCCTCCCCATGCCCCTGGGAAAAGCAAGGAAGTTGGGGAGCCCTTCCTGGGGAAATGACAACTACTTATGCAGGCAGGCAGCTCTGGAGGCTAGGGTGGTCAGGAAGACAGCCGCGGAGGGGCCACCTGGAACTAGGCTGTGAAAAGAGAGGCTCGCTGTCAATGGCGTTCACTTGCCAAGAAATTTCAACTCTCACTCAGAAGGCAAAGATACGCCGCCAGGCAGGACATAATTATAAGTTGTATTATTTGGGCTATTCAAATAATGAGACCTGAGAAAACAGCTGTCTCACATGTGAAGAGCCCCATTTCATTTTTCATGCTCTTAAAAACTACACAAGACGTGGGCAGAGGGTGGGGGAGCCCTTCATACTGCAGAGGGCTTAATTTCTAAGAAATACTCTGTCCGCTGACCTCAGTCTAAGCGTGGACTCTACATGCATTGCTGGTTCTCAACTCTTTCCTCTCTTGGTGTGTGTTTGTTTTCTAAAGGAGTCACAGATGACTGGACATGTGGCACTTACTGGGTCCTTGTCGGAAATATGTCAGGACTCAAAGAATACAGAATTTATAGACATTGTAACTTCGGCTTTTTACCAGATAGGAAAGGACACATAAGACGGTCAAACACAGCTCCACACACCCTTAGCCTTGGAAGGCTTAAATGTAACAATCAACTAAAGTAGCTCATGACTCTATTGTGAAACCCCACACCGAGCACTGTCCTCTCTACAGAGAGCCCCACCCTCATTTACACGAATTAAGTATTTGTCCAGGCTCTTGTTTCTTCAATCGCATCACTAGTCCAAATTATCTCTCTCTTTCTCTCTCTCTCTCTCTCTCTCTTTTTTAAGTGAGAGGAGGGGAGAGAGTGAGACTGACTCTCACATGTGTCCCGATTAGGATCCACCTGGCAACCCCTGTCTGAGACCGATGCTTGAATCAACCTAACTATGCTCAGCGCCTTAGGCCAATGCTTGGACCCACTGAGCTATCCTCAGAGTCTGGGGCTGACATTTGCACCAATCAAGCCACTGGCTGTGAGAGAGGAAGAGGGAGATAAGGAGAAGAGAAGCAGATGGTCTCTTCTTGTGTGCCCTGATCGGGAACTGAATCTAGGATGTTCATACCCCAGGCCAATGCTCTATCCACTGAACCAGCCAACCAGGGCTCGCTCTCTCTCTTTTTTATAGGCATAGAGTGTACAATGTAAGTTGTTTCCAGCAGGTCAATCCCCACTAGCCACTTGATGTCCCAGGAGCTGTGATTCCCCATGTGACCCCGAGCATGACACTGAATGGCCAGGGCTCAGTTTCTTCATTTGAGAAGGGGGAGGATAATGGCTGCCCAGGCAGCTTCATCAGCCATGCAGAGGCCCAAAAAAGACCATGAACAAAAAAAGCATCCTGTGATGATGAAGGGCCAGACACGTGGAAGCAGATCTATGACCATGTCCTGAGCTGGGTCACCCACGAAACCAGCAATCTGCATGTTGTCCAGCTGAGGACATGGAGTCACTCTGCCTATCTTGTCTGTAAAAGGCTTGTTGTGTCTGTGGGTCCAGGCTATCTCCAGCCTGGCCTGACCCTTGCTCTCAGACAAAAGTGGTGCTAAGTTCAGTTAAGTCTATAACTGGTTATCCAGTCACATAACTAGCCTGGGGGTGAAGTCTGTAGCTTTCGGTGGACTGCAATGCCAATAAACTGCGTGGCTCCCAACATCCGAAATGACCTCTGCTGCTTTGGTGAGAGAGTCTGCTTGCCGCATTGTTGCGTGTGGCATCAGACCTTGCTAATAACTGCTCACACTGCAAATTTCCCACTAAAGTCACCATGTTATAAGCAATTATTTGGCTCTGTGCAAAAATGTTAATTTCATGCTTTGTAAACACATCTCTTGTAAAAGACCAACCTGCCTATAAAAATTGCTTTTGACATCACCAAGATAATCTTTAGGGGAAAGAAAAGTAGAAATAAAAAAAAAAGAGAGAGCACGACAGGGGGTATTCTTGTAATCAGTTGCTACAACCTTCTTTCTCTTGAGTGCCCCCCTTCTTTTTAATAACAAAAGAGAGGTGTCCACAGGAAGGTTCACAGAGGAGGCAGAGAAGTACTCAAACCAATGAAGACTCACTTCTAAGGATGCTAAATCCTTGCACGTCTGGACTCCCAATTAGGGATAAGGAGTCTGGGAAGCCTGTGACTTCACATGCTTCAGGCTGACTGACCTTAGCATCGTCGAGTCAGCAGGCCCTTGGTGATGACCGTGTTCTGAACAGCTCATGCTGCTGGCCAGGAAAGGCAGGTCCAGAGACAAGATGCCCTGCCAGATTCCCACAGAGGTCAATGCTGGGGTCACGATTCCTACCCAGAGACCCTGACTCCCTGGTAGTGTGCATTTAGGCAACATGTGGCCCTAGGCAGAGAGAAAAATCTAAATAGTTCTTTAAAAAAGTTAAAGAGGGCGACTCCGGCCATTCTCTTCCCCAGCAATTCCCTACAGTGCTGTGTGTTCCATGACCCCGCCCTGGAACAAGAATCCAGCTGAAGAAACAGACGGCCTAATTTAACTGAGAAGCATTTCTTCGACATCCACTAGCAGTGCTTCTCAAACAGCACTTCGCTTGATCTTAAATATTCATCTCATATCTCAAATCTTCCTTTCCACTCAATCATTTGGATGTCTTATTTTAACTTGGTTTTCATGTAAAAATGTTTCCTTCCTGTCTTCTCCAAAGAGTTTGGGTAAACTGGGCGCTTCGGGACGGGGTGCCTTGTTTCTTCCACATGAACATACATAGGCAAAGATCCCGTTAACAACGATCTTAGCAGGAGCTAAGCTCTTCATGGCGGACCAAGAGGCCAGGCAATGGGGGTACAGGGGAAAGGGGACACCTTACAACTTGCAGCAAGGCACTCCAGAAGAATGAGTAAGGCTCTTTATGTTTTTGTGTTTTAATGTCAGTCTTTATGCTTATTTTCCCTGGCTATAGATTATCTGACAAAGAGAAAAGCACAGAGAAGAAAATTAAAACCCCCTATGGGAACCTGGGTAAAGAGTACACAGGATCTCTTTGTAATATTTTTGCAACTGTGTGTGAAATCTGCAATTATCTTAAAATTTAAAAATATAATTTAAAAAATCCTCCATAAACCCCACCATCCAATAATAACCACTGTTAATCATTATGTGGTGACCCTTTTTTATCTTGTTTCAATGCAGATGTCTGAAATCTGAAGACCTAATTGTAGGTCTGGAATGGGCTTTCTTCACCTATCATTGTGTCAAGAGAAATTTCCTGTTATTAAAAGTTCTTTGAAAGTATTTTCAAAGGGTGAATTATATTCTACTACATGGATGAATCATATCCCCTACTGTTGGAGATTTAATTGCTTCCAATTTTCCACTATTACATTTTTTTTTCATGTTCACATATTTTAATACAATAAGAGTTTTCTTTTTAATGTTCAACACACATTCCTGATTACCTTTTTAGGTGAGACTCTCAGAAAGAAAATTCCTGGGTCAATATTTTTTTTTTTTTTTTTTTTTTTTTTTGCATTTTTATGAAGCTGGAAACAGGGAGAGACAGTCAGACAGACTCCCGCATGCGCCCGACCGGGATCCACCCGGCACGCCCACCAGGGGGCGATGCTCTGCCCATCCTGGGCGTCGCCATGTTGCGACCCTCCTGGGTGTCGCCATGTTGCGACCAGAGCCACTCTAGCGCCTGGGGCAGAGGCCACAGAGCCATCCCCAGCGCCCGGGCCATCTTTGCTCCAATGGAGCCTTGGCTGCGGGAGGGGAAGAGAGAGACAGAGAGGAAGGCGCGGCGGAGGGGTGGAGAAGCAAATGGGCGCTTCTCCTATGTGCCCTGGCCGGGAATCGAACCCGGGTCCCCCGCACGCCAGGCCGACGCTCTAACGCTGAGCCAACCGGCCAGGGCCCTGGGTCAATTTTTTAAGGCTGTCACCACACTTTAAGAAAGTTCCTTCCTGACCCTGGCCGGGTAGCTCAGTTGGGTGGAGCATTGTCCCAATGCTCCTAGAAGGCAGGTTCGATCCCTGGTCAGGGCACAGACAAGACTCATCCAACGAATGCATAGATAAGTGAAACAACAAATGCATGTTTCTCTCTCTCCTTTCCTTCTCTAAAATCAATCAATCAAAACAATTTAAGACTTTCTTTCCTGATGGGAAATAGAGGTGGGCAATATTTTTTGCTTTTGTTATCGTTGTTGTTAAATGAGGTTGAAAAATGTCTCAATAGAAAAACTCCAGGAGACTGCAAAGTGCCTAATTGGTGATTTTCAAATGCAGGACCATCTGGGAGCCAGGCAAGAGGGAACAGGAAACCCACAAACCCACCTGCCTGCAGACTGGGGTGGGTGCCTCCTCCAGCTGCCATGCTTTCTGCACATCTCAATGCAAAATGATCTTTGAAAAGAGGCGCACTAAACCAGGACATATGGGACCGTCTTTTGTAAAAGGAGGTTGTTCACTCTTCTCCTAGGAGGGTAATAACTCGGGAAATATGCATAAACCATTGCTGCTAGGATATAAACAGCATGAAATTATCCAAACTTGGAGCCATTAAAGATGCACATTGTGAATTTAGAATCAAAACACTCTATAAATTCATAGCAAATCTGCACATTGAGAAATCAGCCTGCAGACTGTAAAAGCAGTTGGTAAAGGCTCTGCCAGTGCTCCTGACTCTGTTTCCCGGGTGGGCACGAGGTGTGAGCGCAGTGGGTTCCACTTGTGGAAGGCCTTACTGGCATCAGGAAGACGCGGCAGCTCCGGGGTCCCTTCCAGGGCTGACGTTCCTGATACACGGTTTTACCGTTTGTTCTGAAGGGATGTGGCCGAGTCCTCCCGCATGTCTCAAGGCTGCCGAGACCCTGCTGATTTTTCCAAACTTGGGGGAATGGGACAAGACACAAGGGACTTGACAAGTTACCACAAGGCTTTATAAACATCCCTGTCCCCAATATAAATACTGCCAAGGGAAGAACATGGAAGTTGTCAGTTAGAAAATTAACTGACAACTCTTTCTCCTCAGAAATGATGCTTGCTGGCTCTTTCACTGTTTCCCTTGGAGAAGAGAGAAAATGTTTCCCCGCACGCCTCTTTCCTACCCGAGGAATGAGCCCAGGAAGGGAGCTGTGGGCCCCTTGGGTGTCATTTCAGGCTCACTGGAGGTCAGAAGAAGCCCTCCTGTTTGACAGCTGACATGTGGGCCCAGTTTGACGGTGGGTTCAGGCACTCCCTAAGAGGGGGGTGGGGTCTGTACCGCTCAGAAATGGAACTAATTACCTATGAGAAAGGCTCAAACAAGTATTTGTTTACCCTCATGGACTGAGATGAAAAGATCAAGGTGGAAAGCCAAAATGCCTTTTGACTTGTCTCTGTTCCTTGGTATTCTAACAATTGCACCTGTGATGCAGTGATTTAGAAGAAATATTGATATATATATATTTGGTCATTCAGATGACCAAAACAAGTGTCTTAGATATATTTGGTTCTCACCCATAGTTCCTGGCTCATAGCTCCCAAAACTCTTAGAATAAGGGAAATGTGCATAAACCATTGCTTCTAGGATATAAACAGCATGAAATTATCCAAACTTGGAGCCATTAAAGATGCACATTGTGAATTTAGAATCAAAACACTCTATAAATTCATAGCAAATCTGGCTGGTTGGCTCAGTGGTAGAGTGTCGGCCTGGTGTGCAGGAGTCCCGGGTTTGATTCCCGGCTAAGGCACACAGGAGAAGTGCCCATCTGTTTCTCCACCCCTCCCCCTCTCCTTCCTCTCTGTCTCTCTCTTCCCCTCCCACAGCCAAGGCTCCATTGGAGCAAAGTTGGTCCGGGCGCTGAGGATGGTTCTGTGGCCTCTGCCTCAGGCGCTAGAATGGCTCTGGTTGCAACAGAGCGACGCCCAAGATGGGCAGAGCATCGCCCCCTGGTGGGTGTGCTGGGTGGATCCCGGTCGGGCACATGTGGAGTCTGTCTGACTGCCTCCCTGTTTCCAACTTCAGAAAAAAAATACAAAAAAAAAAACCCTTTTAGAATACCCTAACTGATGAGAGCAATGGGGTATCTCTTGTTATGTTATGAGGTGACCTCTGATCCCCCCCTAAGGAAGGGGGCTGATTTTCAGTGGAGCCTACCAAGTGGTTAGAGGATTGGACCTTTCAGTCTTACCCCCTGATTTCTGGGGAGGTGAGATGTGGGCTTGACATTGAATCAATCACCAGTGGACGACGACTTAGTGAATCATGACTACTTAGTAAAGCCTCCATAAAAACCCAAAGGACAGCTCGTTGGCCCTTTTTCCAAAGAGCTTCTATGTTGGGGAACCAGAATGCTTACACATGCCATCACACACACACACACACACACACACACACACACACACACACACACAGTGTAACTGGGTCCAGGAACCCAATACACTGCCTCATTGTCTTTTCAAAGACATTATTTACCAACCTATTATTTTTAGCAATTTCAACAGAAAGGCTGTAAGAATAGTAAAAACCAGTACACTCTTGACCTAGGTTTACCAATTATTACTATTTCACCACATTTGTTCACTAACCTATTTAAACATTTATTTTTGCTGAATCATGTGAAAGTAAATTGCATATGGCATGATGCTTGACCACAAAGCACACATCTCTCAACAGAACATTCTCCTACATAACCACAATTTCATAATCACATTGATATAAAGTATTATCTAATATATACTCCATATTTGAATTTCCCTAGTCTCCCCCAAATTACTTATTTTTAAAATTGCCATAATTCACATAACATAAAATTTACCCTTTTAAAGTATACAGTTCAGTGATTTTTATTATTTTCAGAAAGTTGTGCAATCTTCACCACTAGAAACCCCGGACCAGTACAGCATCAGCCATTCCCCGTCTCTCCCTTCTCGCTAAGCCCTTGGAAACCACTGACCTATGGATTTGCCTATTCTGGACATTTCATATAAATGAAAACAACATGCGGTCTTGTGTGTCTAGCCTCTTTCGGTAGCATACTGTTCATTCACACTACAGCACGAATCGGCATTTCCTTCTTTTCTATAAGTGAATATATATTCCATGATTTGGCTATACCAAATTTTATATAGTCACTCATAATTTGATAAACACTTGGGTTGTTTCTGCCTTTTGTCTACTATGAATAATGCTGCCACTATGTATATTCATGGATAAGTTTTTGCATTGGACGTATGCTTTCATTTCTGTTGGGTATACACCTAGGAGAGAGATTGCTGGGTCATATGGTTAACTCTATATGTGTAATCCTTTGAGGAACTGCAGACTTTTTCAAAGCAGCTGTACTATTTTACAGGCTCATCAGTGACGTATGAGAGTTCTGGTGTCTCATCCTCACCAACACCTGTTATTGTCTTTCTCATAACCGCTTTTATAGCTGTTCCCCGCCCCCCCAAACCAGAATCTGATCAGGGATTTTGTGTTACGTTTACTTGTCATGTCACTTTCATTTTTGTTTTTAATTTTTCTCAAGTGAGAAGTGGGAAGGAAGAGAGAGACTCCCACATATGCCATGACTGATTGGAATCCACGGGGCAAGTCCCCTATGCAGTGATGCTCTGCCTATCTGGGGATGATGCTCTGCCAATCTGGGGCCATTGCTCTGTTGCTTGGCAACCAAGCTATTTTAGCGCCTGAGGCAAGGCCATGGAGTCAGCCTCAGTGCCCGGGGCCAACTTACTCCAACTGAGCCATGGCTGCGTGAGATAGAAAGAGAGAGAGAGAGAGAGAGAGAGAGAAGGGAGACGGGGAGGGGTAGAGAAGCAGATGGTCACTTCTGTGTGCCTTGACCAAGAATCGAACCCGGGCCAACACTATACCACTGCGCCAACCAGCCCAGGCCCATTTTCTTTAATCTGGACCAGTTAGTTCCTCAACCTTCTTTTGCCTTTTCTAATGCTAACATTAAAATAACCAATAGAATCTAGTCCAGAGGAGGGATTCATCCCTGATTCTGGTGGATCCTGAAGCATGTTCTCTTGTGGCTGGTATTGACAGCTTGGGAGCACTGAGGGTACAGCCTCCAGGGAAATAACCACACTGGCCTTGTAAGGGTTCTGGCTGGAGCCCAGCTCAGGGCCAAGCAAAAGGATGCTGTGCCGTTTAACTGGGAAATGTTTCCCAACATCATAAGGCTTCTGCTCAGCACCATTTGGGAGCTCAGGAGAAGGCCAGCTGGCCAGACTGAGGTGACGAGAACACCTCTCAGAGGCACTGGGGAATCTGGGTGACTGCCTCAAAGTGGCCCTTGGGACGCCTACCCAGTGAGACTGTCTTGAGCGCTGGAGTTAACTGCAGTTGCTGAGCTGCAATAGGGGATAGCACTGGAGAATCCAGCCCACCGGCCCCACAGCAGTAATGAGCTCTGACACGTATCGCATGTCAGACTGTAGCCAATTGAACACTCCAAGTCTTCTCTAACAGGAATGGAGACTTAAAGCACTGAGCTGCAGGGGGACAGGCAGGGCACCTGGGACCTAGTCCTGGCTTAGCCACAGACTCCCAGGACGCCAGGCAGGCAGATCAGTGTCCGTGAGCCCCTCTCTCATCTGTCAAGTGGGGGAGAGGAACAACCGTGAGGCTTCGTGAAGCATCAGGAGTGTCTCACTCCAGGCGGCATGCTGTCAGCTCCTGTCCCTGAGCACCTCAGGTGTGTTCTCGTCACAGGGAAGTCACAGGAAGAGCGAAATGCACTGCAGCTAAAGCCCCCGAGGTCAGCACACTGCCCGTCACTCATGGGAACTGTGTCTTCATTGATGTTGTTTTAAGGTACCAAAAAGCTGCAAATTAATATTGATATTCTAGGAAGAAAAGGTCAGGCTTTCCTGTCCTTTCCTTGGAAAATGGAGGAAAAGGAATGTAGAAGTCTCCTGACTTACAAGGACGACTAGGGTCATTTGGTCTTAAGTTCTCTGAAAGGATTAAGGTTAACTTAGAAACTTCTTCTCTTTCAATAGGAGGCAGAATTTACATACCACCTTGCATTGATTGTAGTTCCTCCCTTTCCTGGAATCTTGAGAGTAAAATACCTCTAGGTTAGTGCGGGAAGAGGAACCCTGAAAGATTTATAAACATCTTTGATTGTGTTACCTTGAAATTCTAATGTTTCTGTGTATCCCCTAGACAAATGTTATAATCTTATTAATGATTGTGCCATAATGTCATGCTCTTCCCGCTCGTGTGTGATCAAGGGTATATAAGCAGTCCCTGATATTTTTGGGACTGCACAATTTGGGCCTGCAGATGCCCTGTGTCAGCCATATGCAACTGGCATATTTAAAATTTCCTCCTTTAATAAAACTCTTCAAAATTTATCTGGACTGGGTGTGTGTAAAGCCAGTAGCCATGGCCACCATCATAGCCATCTGGCCCATGCAGGTTCGCATTGGATTCGGACAGTCGGTAATGAAACAATGGAGCCAAGAACTGGTGGTCCATCATCTTTTTTTTTTTTTTCTTTCTGAAGCTGGAAACAGGGAGAGACAGACAGACTCCCGCATGCACCCGACCGGGATCCACCCGGCACGCCCACCAGGGGCAACGCTCTGCCCACCAGGGGGCGATGCTCTGCCCATCCTGGGCGTCGCCATGTTGCGACCAGAGCCACTCTAGCACCTGAGGCAGAGGCCACAGAGCCATCCCCAGCGCCCGGGCCATCTTTGCTCCAATGGAGCCTTGGCTGCGGGAGGGGAAGAGAGAGACAGAGAGGAAAGCGCGGCGGAGGGGTGGAGAAGCAAATGGGCGCTTCTCCTGTGTGCCCTGGCCGGGAATGTCCATCATCTTTAATCCTAGCTTGCACCCGGTGGGCAAGTAAAACACACACTGGGCTCCAAAACCCACTCATTCAGTGCTCACAAAGCTACTGACTTACCCGAGTTTCCTAGAATCAAAGGTCTCTAGCTCACCAGACTTACTCACCTCTATTCCCCATCTCCTTCTCTCTGAACAAACTGCATAAACTGGCTTCTCCTTCAGCACTCCACCATCTTGGCTGCCTCTCCTGGCCTCCTCCATGCGGCCTTTCTCTGCTCTCCTCTCTAATGCTAATCCCAGGAACCGAGAGAGAAAAAGCTCCCGGTCTGCCCCCATTTATAGCGTAGAAATCCAAGTCTTTACTCCAATATACAAACAAGGAAGTCTCTGATACAGTCACTTATCTGAGGCATAATGGGATTCCTTATAAGAGTGCACCACCCCACATCAAAAAGGGTGAGAAAGGCTTAGTCCTAAAACCAAGCCCCAGGCTACAAGGATCCTGCCTGCTCACAGCCCACCCCCAACACACATTAATATAATCACACCCATCCCAAGCAGGAAGGGCAACTAATATCATCACCTGGGAGATGGGCTTCTACGTGGGCAGCGCCATCTTTAACAAAGTAAGCATAATATATTTTATCTGCCCAACAGTGTGTCTACGTGAACTCGATGAAATGGGTTACAGGGCCTTTCAGAATCTGGGGTACGGTACTTTATAACAATTTAACAACACCTCATGACTCTTCTGCATAAGTTATCCTGCTTATTCCCAAATAGGGGAGAAAGGGTCAAGTTATCCTCATTTTGCAGATGAAGGTTCGCAGATCTGAGGTTAATTCATTCATTCTTGAACAATAATCCTGAGGCGTCCACCATGTGCCAGCGGCCAGGCTAGGCCCTGGGGCCACAACACTGAGCTAGGTAAGGAGGGAATCCCGCTCTGGAGCTTTCAGCTGGGTGCGAATGACAATGACAAGTGTAGCAACACAATGAAAGCAGCACTAAGCTGAGGGAGTGGCCGGGACTCTGTGCAGGGGCCCTGGATCTAGTGTCATTCACGGAGGGCTGACTCCCAGCCCAGGGCTCTTTTTGGTCTACTAGGGTTGTAGGAGACATATGCCTCAGGGGGTAAGAGTAAGACTTTTTCCTGGGGCCCGCTGGGCTGGAGGAGAAGGCCATAGAACATTTTTTTCTGCTGATGAATCAGAGCTACAGAATGAATGAACCTCAGCGCCCGAGGCCTCAGCTCCTAAGGAGACCAGAAATCAGGGTGAGACTCCTAAGGGGTTTTAGGCTTTGAGTAAACTCCCCGTGTTGACTTTGCCAGCAGCACATGGTACTGCTGGACAATGCCAAGAGCTAGGTCCCTCTCCTCTGGGCCTCGCTTTCCTGCCCACCCCCCCAAGGTGAATAGGGTGAACCAATGCTTGCTTTTTAGCTCAAGTCTACTTAATAACTTTCAAAATGTTCTTTCATCCACCAAAAGCCAAAGACAAGCCTGACCTATGGTGCCGCAGTGGATAGAACATTGACCTGGAACACTGAGGTCGCTGGTTAGAAGCCCTGGGCTTGCTCAGTCAAGGCACATACAAGAAGCAACTATGAGTTGATGTTTCACGTTTCTTCCCCTCTTCTCTCTCTCCCTCCTCTCTCTAAAAATCAATAAATAAGTCTTTTTAAAAAGCCAAAGACAAATCATTAGTTGATGTATTTCAAAGGTGTTTTATAAAATGCAATTCAGTGTCAGGAAGCTTTATTGACCTCTGAAGTCAAATTCTTCAAGGCCAAATGGCTGAACACAGCTGTTCAATAGTGCCCCCTGTCTACCTCACCCTCATACTCCTTTGCAGTTAATAGGGCCTTCCCATAACTCATCCCATGAGAGAGAGAGGAGAGAGCGTCTCCACTTCCTGTGGAGGCCCATTCATAGAGCAATATTTATACATTCCCTTTAACCTGACATTGCATAAGATCTATCACCAGTTAATTAAATTGTAACCATCTTATACATTGACTTCTAGTTGTGATCAGCATCTAAATTTACAGATCCACAAGGCTGCAGTGACTTGAGTGAAGAAGCTAAATAATATTCACTTAAAGGAGCATTAAATTGTGCAGAACCATCATGAGCAGTCAATAAAGCCTTCATGTTAAACAGAATTTAAAGAGATGATATTTGCTACTTTACTCCCTTGAGGAACATATGCCTTGAAAAGTTATTTCCTACCCCTGAATTTCCTGCGACTACAGTGGTTTTGACAATTTTCTGATTTATTTAAAGTGAATGATTAAAGCACTTGGTTAGAGGCATTTGCATTCATCTAAACAAGGGTGTGTGGGGGCTGCATCCTGGATCCTGCCTTGGTCCTGAAGGGAAGAGAGACAGGGGACTAATTAAGTAACAAACGCTCGGCCAGACAATTCTGTTCTAGGGGCATAATCTCCTTTGCCAGGAGTGGGAGAGGTGACTGGCTGAGCGAGCCCCAGCCTCCTCAGCCTAATCCTCCCTCCTCAGCAAGAGGCGCGCAGTGTCTGGAATAATAATGTAATTACGGACAGCTAAAACACCTCATCCATGAAGGGCGAGAGTTTGGACTGTTTGAGCTGTGGGAAGGAGAATCAAAGCACCAAAGGGTGGCTCTTTCTCTGGGCAAGGGTGCTGAGAACCGTCTGTTTTTCCTCTAAAGTATGCATGCTTTTCAGAGAAAAGGGAACTGCTTGTGACCGACATCTAACAGCTACTTAGGTTAAAAGTGGCTGCTGCACTCACTCAAAACACAACCAAATAGCCTCAAGTGTCTCCCCTCCCCCCAGTCATGGGGGGAGGGGTTGTCCATGCTTCCTCCTTAGGTCTAGATCAGCGATTTTCAACCACTGTGCTATAAGTATGTTTAAAACATGGAATACCCAACTATTTCATCAGAGGGACTGCCTTCTTTCCCTTATATTGTCAAAAAAAAAACAAAAACGACAACAGCCAACACAACAATAGCCATCCGGTGTGAACAAATAAAAATTATACCTATTTTTTTGTCAGATCGGCCAAAAATATATTTTTTAGTGTGCCGTAGAATTTTAGTAATTAGTTTATGTGTGCCATGAGATGAAAAAGGTTGACAATGGCTGGTCTAGATGTTAAAATCCTGTTTGTTCTGAAAGAGTAGATGCAGGGTGAATGGGCAGTGATGGTGTTTTATGGATTTTACATTCACTAGTTTAACACAGTGACTGGTATACAGTGGGTGCTAAATGTTTGCTGACTGGCATCAGCTATAGTTCATGTTGCTGAAGTTCAATTTAATTTTGCTGATTTCTTTTTTTTTTTAATTTTATTGATTGATTTTACAGAGAGAGGAGGGGAGAGAACAAGAAGTATCAAGTCATAGTTGCTTCACTTTTGTTGTTCATTGATTGCTTGTAGTATGTGTCTTGACCAGGTGAGCCCAGGGTTTTGAACCGGTGACCTCAGCATTCCAAGTCAATGCTTTATCCCTCGCGCCACCACAGGTCAGGCAACTTTGCTGATTTCAACATGGAAGAATACCACCTTGCTGGATATTTGAGTGCAGCGACTTATAGCAGCATGTGGAAGTATCATGAAAACCTGAAGTCAGAAACCACAGCTCAGAGCCATGATTTTCAAACAGCATTCCAGAGGCATAAGGGGTCAACAGACTCAACTCACAACCCTGGGATGTGTTAGGGCGGGAGGGGCAAGAGGCCACTGGGATGCTGCCCCGCCTCCTGTCCATTTCAATAAAAACAATTTACTTCTACCTGTTTTCTATGCTCCAGTTTCACATAAAATATCCTTTAAAGATAAAGGTCCTACAACTGAATATTCACATAGTTTCAAAGTATTTCCTGACAAGAGTCTTATTAGTTGCAAAATGGAAAATAGTAACTATATGCTGGAGACACACTGCAGGTAGGACCTTACTATTGCTGGCAATAAGACATCAGGTACCTCCAATACAATGTGTTGAGAAGGGCACAGGCCCTTTCTGTAGTGTTTTTCCTCAAATGTGTCAACTAATCAACTGAAAACATCAGACTAGCCCGAACAGGGACATTCTACAAAATAATTGGCTACTCTTTCCAAAAAGTATCAAGGTCATGAAAAACAAAGACTGAGGAAATGTTGGAGGAGCCTAAGGAGATATGACCAGTAAATATAATGTGGGATCCTGGAACAGAAAAAAAGAACATAATGAAACATTTTGGCAAGGTTCATGTTTTAAGGTCTATAGCAGGGGTCCCCAAACTACGGCCCGCAGGCCGCATGCGGCCCCCTGAGGCCATTCATCCGGCCCCCACCGCACTTCCGGAAGGGGCACCTCTTTCATTGGTGGTCAGTGAGAGGAGCACAGGATCCATCCTCATCCTGTGCTCTGGGAGTACTGTATGTGGCGGCGCCACAAAGCGCAGCATGGCTCACGTACAGTACTACTTCCAGTGACATGGGAAGCGCGTCATATCACCTGTTACGGCTAGCAGTGACAAATATGGAACCGGACATTGACCATCTCATTAGCCAAAAGCAGGCCCATAGTTCCCATTGAAATACTGGTCAGTTTGTTGATTTAAATTTACTTGTTCTTTATTTTAAATATTGTATTTGTTACCGTTTTGGTTTTTTACTTTAAAATAAGATATGTGCAGTGTGCATAGGGATTTTTTTATAGTTTTTTTTATAGTCCGGCCCTCCAACGGTCTGAGGGACAGTGAACTGGCCCCCTGTGTAAAAAGTTTGGGGACCCCTGGTCTATAGGTTGGTTCATAATACTGTCTCATGGTCTAGATAATTGTACTATGACTGTGTAAGACGATAACATTAGAAAAAGCTGGGTGAAGGGTATACAAGAGATTATTTTTGCCACTTTTTTGGTCAATCTAAAATTATGTCAAAATAAAAAGTAAACAAAACATCTGAACTAAATAAAGTTTTAAAAATATCGCCATTCAAGAGAAACATAATTGGACTTCTGGCTTGATCTTCACATGTGACAGAGGCAAGCCTCGCTGGGGAGCCAACAATTAAACCTCATGATCAAAGCTGTAAGTTTGAAACGGTCATGGAGAGCCAGGCCATAATGTCCTGTACCTGCCTGGGAGAAAAAGTTCCAAAGAATAGGCAAGAAGGACCATTCACGGGGATGAGCAGGCTGACCACTCTGCACAAGTGCCCCCAAAGCATAGAAAACCCGCATCCTCCGAAGACAGGGTCATAGCTGGAATCAGTGAGTCATTTATCTGGTGGTCAGTCCCTGAGACCTCATCAATCTCTTCCCAGTGTCAGTCCACACTGAACAAGTCCCACGGCCTTTGGATTTATTTATAGAAAAATATTGGAATCCCTGCCCTGCCCAGTCAGTCTACTAAGTTAGGTCTATGTGTGATTTTTAATGTAATTCATTTAAAAAAGCTTCATCTGGTTTCTCCTGGCCATGCTCAATTATTCCCTACCAATGGTTCTCAAAGTGTGTGCCAGGGTGCACTCTAGAAAATTTCCAGGTGCGCCCTATGGTATTTCAGAGAAATATGTGCCTGTTGGGGACCAAAAAATCAACAGGCTTTTGGAGTTTAGATTTTTGGGGGACAGAAGTGTAGGGAATTGGCTGTAAGCTGGTGGGGAATTGGCTGTAAGCTGACAGTCTGCCCAACCCCTCACATCTCACTTGCCTGATTAGGTTGCAAAAGGCTGTTAAGCTGTGGTGCTGGATTGTTTACACTAACCCCCATGTTCCCTGGAAAGACTAGAGGCAAAATTCTTCTATCCTTTTTTTTGTTTGTTTGTTTGTTTTTTGTTTTGTTTTGAAGCTGGAAACGGGGAGAGACAGACAGACTCCCGCATGCGCCCGACCGGGATCCACCCGTCATGCCCACCAGGGGGCGATGCTCTGCCCCTCCGGGGTGTCGCCCTGTTGCGACCAGAGCCACTCCAGCGCCTGGGGCAGAGGCCACAGAGCCATTCCCAGTGCCCGGGCCAATGGAGCCTCGGCTGCAGGAGGGGAAGAGAGAGACAGAGAGGAAGGAGAGGGGGAGGGGTGGAGAAGCAGATGGGCACCTCTCCTGTGTGCCCTGGCCGGGAATCAAACCCAGGACTTCTGCACGCCAGGCTGACACTCCACCACTGAGCCAATCGGCCAGGGCCTCTTCTATCCTTTGTTTGGTGTAAAGTTAAGATTTGCTAATGGCCTCACTTTGCCCTATAAATAAAGCAAGATGCAGTTTTTAGATGCACTTTGTCCTTACCAGCAGCAATCACAGGGCCCTCCTGACCCTGTATTTTCTTAATTCCATACCATTCCTACTTGGGACCTGGAATTACTAGCTGGTTCGTGGCATGTGCCCAGATATAAAAATAAATATAGTTACTCTATTATACCATTTCATTATCGAAATACTGCTCTTTTTGTTAACACATCATTATTATATTTATTATTAACACATCATTATATCATTTTTAGATGAAAACACCCAAATAAAATAGATAGATTTCTCAAAAAGAAGCATGATATTGAAGAAACCGATTCTGGAAGTGAGCAAAAGTTAAGTGTAAATAAAATAGGACCTGAAGGCTGACGGGCAGAATTTAATTTATAGCATTTTCCATCACTTAACACTGAACCATATGGATTAGAAACCCATTCATGGAAGTTTCAAGTGATTTTGGTTTAACATTAACAGAAGAAGAACTGGCAGCTATATCCACTGATCGTGGATTGATGATTAAACATAAGTAATTGTCTCTTGAAGCCTTTTGGATTTCTATAAAAGAAGAATATGTGGCAATATCTTAAAAAGCTTTGAACATTTTACTACAATTTTCAACATCCTATTTATGTGAGTTAGGATTTTCTACCCTCAACACAATTAAGAGCAAAAAGAGAGGAATTCTTCAATGTATTGACAAGGAAATGAGAGCTTGCCTTTCAAATATATGCCCAAACATTGAAGAAATCGCTACGACACATCAGGCTCATGTTTTTCATAAACACAAGAATGAAAAAACTTAACACATTCGTGCTGGGACCTAATGAATTTACTAAATCTTTCTGAGAATGTATCTATCTATATAAAAGGATAACTTTTTGTCTTTTTTTTTAACCCCTTTTTTACGAATTCTAAAAAGCATACTCAAAAAATATAATATAAAAAATGTTTTTTAATGTCAAAATAAATTTAATTTTGTCGTACTTATTTCATTTAATTACCATAAAAGCACCTTGGATTTTATATATATTTTCTTTAATATTTGACTTAATTATTATAACATATTTCTCAGAAATTTGTATATAGCGCGCCTACAATCATTTGTAGGATTTTAAATGCGCCCCGACTTCAAAAAGTTTGAGAACCACTGCCCTAGACTAAAGACCAAGTTGTGGCCCTGGCCAGTTGGCTCAGTGGTAGAGCATCGGCCTGGCGTGCAGAAGTCCCAGGTTCGACATCCGGCCAGGGCACACAGGAGTAGTGCCCATTTGCTTCTCCACCCCTCCCCCTCTCCTTCCTCTTTGTCTCTCTCCTCCCCTCCCGCAGCCGAGGCTCCACTGGAGCAAAGTTGGCCTGGGCACTGAGGATGGCTCTGTGACCTCTGCCTCAGGCGCTAGAATGGCTCTAGTTGCAACAGAGCCACGCCCCAGATGGGCAGAGCATCACCCCCTGGTGGGCATGCCGGGTGGATCCCAAGTCCGTCTGACTGCCTCCCCATTTCCAACTTCAGAAAAATACAAAAAAAAAATAATAATAATAAATAAAAAATTAAAAAGACCAAGTTGTGATGGAGAACAGCTCAAGACAATATACACTAAAGAAGTGAATAAGCTGCAGCCTAGAAACGCTGGTGAAGAGGCAAAGGGCCCAAGAGCCTCTGAATGCAGGAGGTCTCTGTATCCTGAAAGGCACATGGCCGTGAATGGAGAAAGGGACGGGAGAGGAGGGAAAGGTGGAATCCGGCTAATAGTAGAATCAATTCTGGTTGCATCTGAAAAATTCCTAAGAATTTTGTATCCTATTCCACGCTGTACTCAAGTTTATTTTCACATAAATGTTATTAAATTTCATTTAAATATAGTATAAAATGGTCACACACACTCTCCACCACCAAGTCATATCCAGAAAAAATGGGTCATGTTTAGTCTGTGGATCCTCATACCTACTGGTACATATTCTAACTTCTAGGAGCATGGGGCAAAATGGCTTTAAAAATGTTTATGTTCATAATATCAGCATATTCCATTAGTACAAGCAAGTGCTTTAAGATTTTTTTTTACCTACTTAAATATTAAAAGCACAAACATATCTGCAAAATCTACTCACCCAGAAAACCTCACTCCCTAATGATGCCAGATAAATGAAGCATTACTCTACTAGGAAGTTGGGTTAAGACACGAGGAAATTTACATTGTACCTATATTAGTTACGCATGGTAAAATAAAGCTTGCCCCTTCTTTTCCTATTATGAAAAGTGTGGGTTTGGCAAGTGTCCCAATGGTCCGTTTGTTTTTTAAAGAGACTATCGGAACTGCTGATAAGAGATTACCCGTTTTTGAAGTGGTATTAAAATTCTGCATTGGGTCCTTTTTTCTAGGAAAGCCAGGAACCTAGTTAAGGATGTTTATTTGGTCCTCAAGACACTTACTGAACATTAAGATATTTGTTGTTTTAATATAAAAGGAGGCAATAGCCTGCCCAGCTTTCATCCCTTTGCTTTTCTAGAACCCTCACTTAAATCTCGGGGAACCAGACTTTTCCTACTGCCAGTGCCGGAGGTTTGGGTAGCTGGACTCCCTCTTAGTTTCATGAATAGACATTTCACCTATATACCAAAGAGTATGGCCTCCTTGACCACAGTGAAAGCTCAGAGGCAAGTACTTGGCTCAAAGCGGACACAGAAGGTCGGTTCAGTGACTGACAACAGGGATCAGGAAAGAGCCTTTCTCCTCCTAGAGCTCTGAAGCCGCAGGAAGGCTGCCCGGGGCTGCCGGAGGCCTCCGGTGCAGTGAGCGGGAGGCAGGTCTTCGGAGAAGCAGCCAGCACTGAGCAGAGGTTCCAGGAGATGTGTCGGCCCCAGGATCCAGCTGTGCCCGAAGGTCTTTCAAGTTACACAATCCAATAAAGTCCCTTTTTTGCTTAAGCTAGTTTGAGAAGGTTGTCACTTGTCACTAAAAGCATCCTAAGACAAATGTCTTTCTTTAAAAACAGAACAGCCTGACCAGGCAGTGGTGCAGTGGATCGAGTGTCAGACTGGGACTTGGAGGGTCAGGTTCAAAACCCCGAGGTCACCAGCTTCAGTGCAGGCTCATTTGGCTTGAGCACAGGGTCACTGGCTTGAGTGTGGGATCATAGACATGACCCCATGGTCGCTGGCTAGAGCCCAAAGGTCTCTGGCTCGAGCCCAAAGGTCTCTGGTTTGAGCCCAAAGGTCACTGGCTTGAGCAAGGGGTCACTCGTTCTGCTGTAGCCCCTCATATGAGAAAGCAATCAATGAACAACTAAGGAGCTGCAATGAAGAATTGATGCTTCTCATCTCTCTCCCTTCCTGTTTGTCTGTCCCTATCTGTTCCTTTCTCTGACTTTCTCTGTCTCTTTCTAACAAACAAACACCCCAGAAAATATTAGGAAGCAGAGTTTTCTAACCTTTAAAATGCAATGTTAAGATCCAGGGTTCAGGTATTTCCCCTTTGCTGGGGTACAAGGTGAGATGGCAGGAGATGATGTAAGCAGCTGGGCTCGGGGAGACAGCTGTTGAGGCCCATGCAGACGTGCTCACATCAGCTGTGGCTGACAAACAGCGTGCCAGTGCTGGAGGGCAAATATGTGGAGCAGATAGCTGTTTATTAGGCTTGTCACAAACCCTCTCTCTTTCATGGAATGGTTCACTCCAAACATTTAGGAACACAATTGCACTCAACTAACGGAACTTCTGGGGGCTTATTTGGTACTAGGGTTTTAAAAGCTGGCTCCTGCGACACACACCAGGAAAACATCACTGTCACTGGCGATGTGAAATAAATAAATGAGTGAAAAAATAAATGAAAATAGATGGGATCAAATGAGATAAGTCAAATCAATGAAAAGAGGTCTCAAACTGGAGGGCTAAGGTCACCTCCAGTCTACAGGGAACTACACACACAGGGCTTTGTAAAAATAAAACAAATACGGCTAACTACTAAAAATCCAGAAAGTTATCCCATGCATAACTAATATTTGTGCTCTCTTGAGTCACCAGAAGACCTGGTACCTGGCCCTGGGCTCCTGCATGGCAGCCACTGGCAGCACCTGAGTCCAGCAGATACCCCTCTAGAAGGGGGGAGGTGGGTTCTCCAACTTCCCGCTCCAGTTCACCCCACTCTCAAACACAGGCAGGTGGCACTCATGCAAGTGGCCTCCCCAGGCCCGTCGGGAACCTGTATTCGCTACCCATGAGTAGGGACTAAATCTGGGACCCCGGGAAGCGAACAGCAGGCTCTTCCATCAACCACTTCATTCGGTTTGGCTACCCAGTGGCTCCACCTTGAGACAGTGGGAGATAAAACTAGGAAATGTAAGCTGAGGGCATAGTGTGGAAGTCTCATGATGCCCCGACAAGATGTTTATACTTAATGTCTTAGGCAAAAGAGAAAAGGTAAATGTTTATTACCAAGAAGAACTGACACCTGCACTGAGCCACCCAGTGGTCATTTCTTACACCCACCCTTTCATCCTTCTTAACAGAATTCTGATTTTGTTCAGTTATCCATCCTGCAGGTTTCTGTGTCTACATGTAATGTCTGGAGCTATGGCAACCGTCTTGTGACAATGAGGAACTTTAACCCGGGGAGAACATGCTGAGCATGGCAGCATGATGACAGAAGGATGGCAGGAAAATGAATTTCAGGTGCTGCTGCTGAGCCACTGAATTAATTAATCCCACAGTTTCCCTTCTCCTAGGATTCTCGTAACACAAGATAATAAATCTCCCTATTGCCTGACCAGGTGGTGGCGCAGTGGATATAGCGTCGGACTGGGATGCGGAAGGACCCAGGTTCGAGACCCTGAGGTCGCCAGCTTGAGAGCGGGCTCATCTGGCTTGAGCAAAAAAGCTCACCAGCTTGGACCCAAGGTCGCTGGCTCGAGCAAGGGGTTACTCGGTCTGCTGAAGGCCTGCAGTCAAGGCACATATGAGAAAGCAATCAATGAACAACTAAGAAGTCGCAATGCGCAACAAAAAACGAATGATTGACGCTTCTCATCTCTCTCCGTTTCTGTCTGTCTGTCCCTGTCTATCTCTGCCTCTGTAAAAATAAATAAATAAATAAAAACAAAATAACTAATCCTTATTTAAAAAAAAAAAAAAAAGGCCTGACCTGTGGTGGCGCAGTGGATAAAGCGTCGACCTGGAAATGCTGAGGTCGCCGGTTCGAAACCCTGGGCTTGCCTGGTCAAGGCACATATGGGAGTTGATGCTTCCAGCTCCTCCCCCCTTCTCTCTCTCTGTCTCTCTCTCCTCTGTCTCTCTCCTCTCTAAAAATGAATAAATAAAATTTAAATAAATAAATAAATAAATCTCCCTATCATTTATTTATTTATTTATTTTTAGAAAATCTCCCTATCATTTAAATGAGTTGAGTCTTCTGTTACTTGCAGCTCAAAGCAGCCAAAATTACAAGTGGGTTTTAAGGGAAAATAATTTTAAAAACCCACCTAGACACTGATAGATAAGACTCAAGAAATGCCTTTAAACAGGTGCCATGCCCTCAGCGGCCCAGAGGACTCATGACCCATCAGTTGCCCCGAGCAATTTCCCAGTTCCATAGAAACACACACAAGTTCCAACAGTCAGCTTAAGTTTACCACTTAATCACACAAGTCTGGCTGGTGTCAAGCTCTTAAAGGAGTTGATCCCAGGGAACAGGGAGAAAAATGAAAGGGAAGTAAAATTGAACAGTTGCCTGCAGAGAACACCAGCTGTGTGATTGATTTCCATGTAATCTCCATTTGTCTCCCTGGAATTCCACCAGATCCCTGGCACAGGGACACAGGGAGATGTGCTGCTGCTCATGCCCGGAGTGCGGTCAGGAAAACAACATCCCCTTATAGGTCCCTGAAGGCTGACAGGTGATCTGGGGGAGAGTTTTCCTCTCCTTGCCCATGGCCATACTCAGGCTGCTGCGGCCGCGGTGGAAGGCTAGCTTACTGGCTGCTCGATTAGAAGTTGTATATCTCAGGCAGGTGAGTTGTGCCTGTCCTGGGTGTCTTCAATCCATCATTTGCTCAGGGCAAGAGCACTGGCCCTGACCACAGCTGGCATATAGGGTTTAACAGAGACAGAGTGAGAGTCAGAGAGAGGGATAGACAGGGACAGACAGGAACAGAGAGAGATGAGAAGCATCAGTCATCTGTTTTTTGTTGTGGCACTTTAGTTGTTCATTGATTGCTTTCTCATATGTGCCTTGACGGGGGTGGGGGGGTGGCTACAGCAGACCGAGTGACCCCTTGCTCAAGCCAGTGACCTTGGGAAAACCACCTAGGGAAACGAGTTATTTGGGGGGCGGGTCCGGACTTGGGGTCACAGGTGGCAGGGAAAGGATAAGAAAGAGTAGAAGAGGATGGGGGGGAGGGCAGGGTGACTGTGCCCCATTACCATTTCACTTGTTGGATGCTCTCCGTCATGGACTGCGTGTTCTCCAGTGTCCACGCTGAAGTGCACATTGGCCCAGTGTGTCCCTGCCCAGAGAAATGGAGCCCGAAATGCAGAGAATACAGCATGCCTATGGCAGTGCGCTTCAAGTGCAGTTCCAGTCTGGTTCTGCGGCACCGGCAACTTCCAGAATCTGGTAAGAAATGCAAATGCTTACCTAGGGCCCTGCTCCAAGTCGACTGAATCACAACTCCAGGGCTGGGTCCCAGAAATCTGTGTTTCAAAAAGCCCTCTAGCCTGACCAGGCGGTGGTGCAGTGGATACAGTGTCGGACTGGGATGCAGAGGACCCAGGTTCGAGACCCTGAGGTCGCCAGCTTGAGCGCGGGCTCATCTGGTTTGAGCAAAGCTCACCAGCTTAGACCCAAGGTTGCTGGCTTGAGCAAGGGGTCACTTGGTCTGCTGTAGCCCCTTCCCCCCCCCCTCCGGCAAGGCACATATGAGAAAGCAATCAATGAACAACTAAAGTGCCACAACAAAAAACTGATGACTGATGCTTCTCAGCTCTCTCCGTTCCTGTCTATCCCTATCTATCCCTCTCTCTGACTCTCACTCTGTCTCTGTTAAAAAAAAAAAAAAAAAAAAAAGCCCTCTAGCTGATTGTCCTGCTCGGGAAAACTAGACACCAGCCTCATTATGGAGAAGAGGGCGGCCCAGGGATGCACAGTGACTTACTCGAGGACACGAGGCTGGAAAGCACAGAAGCTAAACGGGAATCTGGGTCTGACCCCCAGTCCAGGGCCTTTCTCATGGCATCAGATGAGGAAGTAAAGCTACTGCGAAGTATTTCAAAACCACTCTTAACCACTTCTAGTATTTGTGCACATGTCCCAGCAACAAAACTGGAGCCCTGAACCAAAACACCTGCATTCCCAATGAGACAGTAAGCTCGGGCACCCTCCCTTTTGACTCCTCTAGATGGCAGGCCTTAGGGCAAAGTGCCTGCACTTCCCCGGTGACTGAAACCAGGAACCCAGAGCAGCCCAAGACAGGAGCTCAGCAAGCAGACCGCCCGGCTCAGCCCAGCTATCTGGCCTGCTCTCTGTCACTGTGGGCAGGTTTCAGCTTTGCTGAGCCCGTTTCCTCAGCTGCAACTTGAAGACAGCAAGTTCGCAGAGATAAGGCCTGTTGTGACAACGAGATGAGGACCAAAGTCAGGGGCTGAGCACTGTGTCCGGCACACGGCTATGTGCTCACTGCATGTCACCTGTCACTGCTCTCCTCAACATTCCCTTGTCCCTCTCCTCCCCACATCCAACTGGTGACCAAGTCGTGTTGACTGCACCTCCTTGACTGTTCCCACACCTGGCCTCTCATCTTTGTCTTTGCAGGTCTGTCCCACGAGCACAGGGGTGGTTCTGGTCCTCATGTCGCCCCCCTGCGCCACCACGCAAGTCTTCCAACCGGTCTCCTGCCCCCCAGTCTACCCTCCAGCCCTAGAGCCCGGGGCGCTTTCCTAAACGCACAACTGAACGGCTCACTCTGCTGCGTGGGCTTCCTGAATGCCAGCGGCAGCTCCCATGGTCTTCGGGCCGAGTGCTGGCGCCTGGGCAGGACGTCCAAGGGCCCTGCTGGTCAGCAGCCCCTCCTTACTTCCCATCTGCATGCCTCCCTTCCCCTGACCCCAGCCTACACACCTAATAACTTCTGGAACTCTGGTCTTTTCCTTCTGCCAGGAATGCCCGACCCTCACCTGTCTGGCAGATCCACATTCATTTTCCAGATGCAGCCCAGAGCAGGCGCCTCCCGGAAGTCCTGTTCTCAGGTAGGAGCGACTGCGCCTGCGTGGGCCCCTCTGCTGCTGCTGCACCTGCTTCTCCCAGCATCTGTTCCACTTCACTGGACTTGTATGTTTTCACATCTGCCGCCCTTGCTGTCTGCTGGGTTTCGCCCTCCTTGGCAGAGGGAAGGCATCCTGAGCTTATTTATTAAATGGATGAACAATGAACTCCCCAGTCTGACCAGACCCAGCGTGGCCCTCTGGGCTCACAGCACAAACCTGCTCTGGTGTTCTTCAGGGAAGCCTGAGGTTGGGCTCCCATCTTGTTCGGAAGCAGGTTGGACTGATTCTCATACAAATGTGGCCGTGATTATGCAGTGGGTAAAGCGGACCATACGACTGATCTCTAACTATATAACCCATCCATCACCAGACGGTCATTCAGCTCCCAGTCTGGGCAAAGCCCCCAGTGCAGGAGAAAACAAGCCTTCACATCTCCAACTGGTGTGAAATATGGCAATGACCACTAAGAGCTTGCTGGCGTGGCCCGAGCACGGGGTTTCAGACTTGGCTTCCGGCTCCTGGTGCTGCCACTAACCCTCAGGGTGACCTGGGCAAGCCCCTTCCTGCTCGGGCCTCTGATCCCTGTCTGTAAAACAAGCGCTATGGGCCAGAAGCTCTCCGGCTACCTGTTAGAGCTCAGAGCTCGAACATTTCAGACATTTCAATGCCACTTGTAAAAAGAGAACAGGGACGATTCTGTTGCTTCTACCCCCACTCCCTGCTGAGCACTTGTAGTTCACCCAGGAGACAGACGAGAAATATGTATTCATTAAACAAATGACGTGACCTTTCCTGTTTTTATCCAAGTACTCTCTAAACTAGGACCGCCTGTCAGGAGGGCCTGCGGTCTCCAGCGCCTCCCACGTCAACAACTTCCCTCTGAGGTTTAGCCAAAGGAGGCAGTACTGCACAATGCTTAATAACACACAGTTCAGAATCAGACTACCTGGGCTCTGTCACTGGTTCTTCCATTTAGTAGCTGTGTGACCCTGAGGAAATTGCTTAACCACTCTGTGTCTGTTTCCTCCTCTGTGAAAGAGGAGTGATGACAGTTCTACCTCATGGGGTCGTTGTGAGGACTGAAATACTTAATGCAGTTAATTCCTTCAAGAGTGACTGCCACAGGTAAGCACGCAACAAGAGTGATTAAGTTCTTGTGTTTTGGGGGAAGAGAGTGTTGCTGTCTAAAGACATTTCAAGAAGGGCACTAACTCATTCAAAAGGGCTCAAACCTCATGATCTAATTACCTCCCAAAGGCCTCACTCACTTCCAAATACCATGTGAGGATAGAACGAGAAGTCTGCAGTCTGCAACGTGGAAGGGGGTCCTCACCAGGACCTGACCATGCTGGCCCGACCTTGGACTTTCGCCTTCCAAAACTGTGATTAGTTCTGGTGGTTGTAAGCCACCCAGACTGAGGTAGTTTGTTGCAGCAGCCTGAACTAAGACACATAGTAACAACAACAACAAAAATGTGAATGCATAGATACAAAAATGTAGCAGCGGTTACCTCTACACAGTCAGAATCCCTGGGAGTTACCCTTTTGCATTAGTGCTAATCTGCATTTTGTGAACTTTCCCACTCTGCCCCAAAAGCCTCTCCCCATTCCAGGGACTGGGGGCTGGCTAATCAGCTAATCCTAATCTGGAAATCAGCTCTCCATCTGGGACCATGTATCCCAAGAAATTGCCAAACTCCAAACTCATCCTCCTCAGGAACCGGCGGAGGTGGGGCCTCTCCAGAGGGGCCTCGTTAATTAGCAAGAACACATTCTTTCCACGGGTATTTCCAGGAAGAAGCTCAGTTAAAAGCGAGAACCACAGGCTCTGAAATAGGACATCTTTTAGGCAGAACTCTTTATTTGGGGGGCAGAATACTGTACTGGCAAGGAGGCCCCTCAGCGTTAGACCTCCAGTCTCACTGAGCGCCTGAGCTCTGCTTTGCACTGGAGAGCCGAGCTAAATGCACTCTGAGCATTTTCTTATCTGACCTCCAGAGCCTTGCAAGGCAGGTATTTTTTCCCCCAAATTAAGGATGAGGACAACTGAGGCTTTGCCACCTTGCCCTGCTCACACAGCTAGGAAGCAGCCAAGAAGGACTGAGCCCCAGGTCTAACTCTGCGGTGCACCACCGTGAAGCAGCAGCTTCTTGCTGGTTTTTCAGACCCTGGTGTACCTGGCCTTCAATTTCCCTGGCTGGAGTCCCCCGGTCAAGGCATGTATGAGACGCAATCAATGAACAACTAAAGTGTTCCAACAACAAGTTCATGCTTCTCATCTCTCTCTCTTCCTGTCTCTCTCTTAAAAAAATTAATTAATTAAAAATAGAAAGAGGGAGGGCTGTGGAGCCATACAGCTAAGGGTTCAAATCCCAGCTCTGATGTTCACCAGACTTGAGAGTTCATCTTCCTGAGCCTCAGCTGCCCCCTCTCGCAGGGAGGAACCCAACAGAGCCGCCCTGGGGAGGCTGTCCTGCGGAGCACCCAGCACACAGGAATAGCTCAGTAAATGACAGTTAGTTATGGGGGACACACTTCTTTTTCTGAAGGTAGAAGCCAACGTCCTCAGACAGTAACGGAGCCAAAAAGGCATTCGGCTTTGTGCAACTGAAATAAAAATAGGAGAGTTGAAAACTGTTTCCTGAAGGATGACTATTTATGAGGCCAATTTCAGTTTCCGAGCGCTAATGAATCCCCCGCGGCGGCCTCGGCGCAGCTCCGAGTCCGGAGTGCAGGGACGCGGCCTCCCCCGGGTTCCTGGAAGCTCGGCCGACTCTGGCGGTGCTCAATCAGCCTTTAATAATCACGGCAATAATCCTAATAATGATCCGGGTGATGCGCAGGGGGAGAAAGACAAGACGCAGGTGGGCAGGAATAACACTTCAGCTATTTTGTTTCCTCCAGACCAACTTCTGCCTGAAATAGATTAATTAAATCTGCATATTAATGTGGATTACTAATGACTAAAAAAACAAACAAACCACTTTTAATATGGAAAGTGCTATGCAAATGTTTTTAAAAAGCTAATAATAATATCGAGGAATCACAGGGTTCAGTGTAGAAAGGAAATAAACTCGCTTCATTTTTTTTTTTTTTAAACATTTAAAGCTTTATGGTTGAAAGAAATGGAGGGCATTTGGAAAATTCGCTGCAGGCACAAGACCATAAAAGGGGACAGCCTACTGTGAGAGGACCTCCTCTGTACTCACTGCAGGGTCTGGCCACAAAACCTACTTTCCTGTTTTGCCTTCTAGACCCCAAAGTCCCTGAGGGCAGAGGCCATGTGTCCAGCAGGTCCATGTCCCTGGTCCGCCACCCTGCCAGGATGTAGGGAGTAGTCAATAAAGTGTAATGAAAAAATAAATGACGTAATGACTTTCCTCCAGAGAGAGTAGTGTGAACGGGGTGGGGGGTGGGGGAGAGTAACTTCACAGCGGAGAAATCTGACAAATGCTACCTCACTGGGTAATCAAGGTCAACATCGACAGTGGTGAGTCATGCTAACAGTGAGTACCCGTAATATAATATAATGTGATGAAATGGCACTTTAGCTCTGTAGCTTTCTTCCCTAAACCACATAACTCCCATCCAAACATTAAAAAAAAAATTAAGACATGTACCAAGAGATTCTACAAAATACCCAGCCAAGACTCCTAACAACTGTCAAGGTCATCAGAAACAAGGAAAGTCTGACAAACTGTTCCAGCAGAGACGAGATGAGCGTAGGGAGACAGAGACAGGGCGATTGAGTGTAAGTGGTCTCCTGGGGGGAGGGGGATTTCCGGAGGGAGGAATGGGTCTGGGAAGAGAAGAGAGTCCTCCAAGGTCTCGCAGTCTCCTGGTGGGTGGACGCTCACAAGCAAGCTGACGCATTACAGAAAGATGGAGGTGCTATTCTGTTCCATACATAGCAAGAATCTCTTAACTCATATAATCTCACCCCTACTCTGAAAACCTCAACTTCTATTGACCAAAAATCCTGTCTAACTTGACAGCCAAGCACTTTATGGGAACCAAGAGATTCAATGGACTGGAAGAATGGTCCTCAGAACTCACCGAGACAAAATCCTCCCACTAAGTAGAGGAAACACTGAGGCTCCAAGCAGGGGACTGCGTCATGGCTAATGCCACTCTTAATTCACGCTTTCTCACTTGCAAAATCCAAAACTCTCTTGCTACCTGGGACACAAAGAACCAGTTTAGGACCACAGAAGAATTCCTGCCAAAATCCTAGCTCTATCGTTGCCAACCTTGTGGCTGTAAAAGGCACCCATGTGGAAAATGGTTTGATATTTAGCGACACATCTTTTGCCCTGGCCCCACGGCCATTGCCAAGCAGAAGTCCAGGCCTGGCCGGCGGAGGCCTGACATACAAAGACAGCTTCCACCTGGGGTGTATGGAAAGGGCACATCTCAGCGTGGATGACAGGCCACACTTTCTCTGTGGCCTCATCCATCAGCCATCCCGAGAAGGATCTCATTTTCCAGCTCGGCTGCTGGGAGTACGTTTTCTAAATGCGACCCTGTTCCTATTATGAGAATCAAAGTGCTCCAACCGCAAGATCATAAATACTCAAAAGTGACGGCTAATGGCAGTGGCAGTTTGCAAAATGCCACATGGCAGCGCAAAGTGGACACTGTAAATTACGGCCCGACTCTTCCATTCTCGCAGAGGTGTTTTGTAGGTTTTTAGTGATGAGATCTGCTTTCAAGTGGATTTACAGGGGCCCCCTGTGAATCCAGGCAGAGCTTTGAAAAATACTTCTAACAGATGCTAAAAAGAAAAACCAGAAGCACCTACGATTTCAAGCCTGAAACCAGTTTATTAAAAATGTGCAGTGGCCAAACTATGGAAAGCGACCCATTTGAAGATGGATACATTTCGTGCAAAAGCGCTGATAATTATAATAATGGAAATGATGACAGATGAGCTGTGGGTCAGGAACTGGGCTAAGCATTTTACAGGGATCATCTCACTGAATTCTCAAGTTAGTTGCACATAGTCGGTGCTATGGTTCTCCTTGTTTTACATGAGATAATTCAGGTTCCAAGAGGTTAGATCATTTGTCCCAGGTCACGTAGCCGGGGAGCGACAGACTGGAGTTGTGAACATAGGGATGGTCTAGCTTCAGAGCTCAGGATCTAGAGGTGCCGGCAGTCTCTCTCCCAGTCAATGAAAATCTGCAGTGGAGTACATCAGGGGCTCCCCAAACCTCAGTAGAATGTCCTTGTGCATTCAGAGAGGACTGGGCACCATGCAAATGTCAACTTGTGAGAGCCTGTCATCAGCACAATGACCAAAAGGACAAACTTTTAGAAAATACAAATGATTCCTGTTATTATTTATTAAATTCTGTTCTTCTAGGCCTGAATTTTTAGCTTTAATTTCTTTATGAATAAAATGAGGGCAATACCACCCTCTGGCTGTTAAGATAATTGGTGAGGTCACCTATGTGAAAAGATCCTTGCAAACCCCAAGGCACTGTACGAGTGTGTTATTAATGAGAATACCTGGGTAAACAGTATCAAACTGAGTGTTAGTATGCATTCTCTATTCTCTCATGTCCCCTTCACAGAGGTGGAGACTCAGATCCAAAGAGATTAAGTCAGGGTCACAAAACTGAGAATCAGTGCCACAGCCATAACAGAAGGTCTGAAGGGGCATTGCAACACACACACACACACACACACACACACACACACACACACACACACACACAGTTGGAGAACTCCTGGGAAATCATTGAGGGTCTCAGGCTAGTGCTAGGGTTCAAGTGAGTGTTCATGTCTCCAGGTGGTAGGAAAAGGCTGTAAAGAGGGTGGCCTAGGGGCAAGTTACCCCACAGGTTCAGAAATGGCCCTGTCCGTGCTGCCCCGGGCACAGTGTCTACAGCATCTGCTGTGGCCCGTGACCCAGGGTGGAAACTCCAGGCTCATTAAGATCAAGAAGCCCCTGTCCGATGCTCATTTGATTTATCTGCAGCTGGTCAGGGACACATTTGATGAGAGCAGAGAGAGAAGCAGGCTTGTATTGGGCTGTGATGGGGCCACAGCCCTGTGCCATTGCCACCGTCAACTAAATGTCTCCAGGTTCTGCGTCCTTCCACAGATCTCTTTCCTTTGGCAACTGTCCCAGCTTTCACAGAATTCTATGATCGGACCATTTCCTTCCAGCCCTGTTTCCTCTGTTTTTAGACTTTTGTAAAGCTGATGAAGGGCAAGTGACAGAGTCACCAACTCTCCGGGCTCAGAGGGTCTCAGATGCTAAAAGTTGTCTACTCCGACCTCCTGCCCCTGTCCTTTCCTCCCATTTGGGCCCTCTAAAACATCCCTGCCAGAGGGATCATCCAGCCTCTGCTTGAATACCTCCAGGGATGGGGAGCTCACTACCTCCTGAGGCAGCCAGTTCCATGTTCTGCCTATTGTCAGAATAATGTAGTAAGAGGTTAGGAGCACAGACCTGGACCATGACTGAGGACGGACCTTGTGGGACCCAGTACAAAATGAAAATGCAGGGACCCTTGCTGAGGAAACTACTGAGAATTTCAGGATGGCAGCAGCATTTGCAACACACCAAATACAGGGTCCTCCCAGCACGAGGCCCTGGACAATGACATGGCCGCAGCCCTGTGGCCTGATTCTGACAGCAGACTCCACGGGTGGTTGGGATCCCACTTATTAGCACATGAGCACTAGCCTCACGTGTAAAATGGAGGTCATGCTATCTATTTCACAAACTTGTTTCTGAGAATTAAATGAGTCGCTACGTGAAGTGCTTAGAACAGTGTCTGGCATGGAGCAAACACAATCATATTTGTGCCCGAGTTGCCCGCTACAGACAGAGAAAGCAGCACACACAGTGATCTCCATGCCAACGCTTTTGATGTCTGCAGAAGACTCTTGCAGCCCCATAAGCCTCCTTACCTGGAGCAGAGTTGCTGGCTCCTGCCACCGCCGCCAGCCACTAAGGTACAGGTAGGAAAAATTACAGCCACCAAACGATCAAGGACAGATCCGTTCTGTGGGACCTGAAGTTTAGGTTTTGGACAGGGCGGGGGGTGGTGAGGAGAGGCTCTCTAAGAAAAAGAACAAGAAGCTAAGGCACGCGCACAATGTACTTTTTATATGCTGCAAGCAAGGTGTAGTCCCAACTCAACTTTCCCACCGCAGGACCCAAAAAACGCTTGTCGCCATCCCGACAACCGACGAGGGGATGCCAGAGTTGAGAGAGGCCGCAGTCTTCATGGCAGTGATGATACCATCTTACTTTTGCAGATTTTTATAGAACGTGTGACCGTAGAGCACGTTTCCAGGGCCCCTCTCAGGGCCTTAGATGGAAAGGGCTCTGGAGGAGCTTCGAGGTAAACCAGACGCTGGCCAGCACCACAGGGCAGGAGGGCTGGATCAAACAGGAAAGTCAAGGTGCCCAACAAGGAAGTCACAGTTGCAAGTCCTGTTGAAGCTAATCCTTGAATGTCACCTGAATGTGTTTACTTCTCTCCACAGTCCCCTGCTTGGGCCTCCCGGCCTCCCAGGTGGCACCCTTGTCCTCTCCCAGCTGGTCTCTACGGAGCAGCTGCCGCAACCCTTGCAGAATGCAAACCTGACCATGTAAACCCTTCCCACTGCCGCTGGGATAAAATCTAAACTCCTCACCGCAGAGCGTGTCTTCCTTCCAGGACCCCCCACCTTCTCTGGTCCCAGTGTCACCGTTTGGCCCTTCAAGGCCAACCCCAGTCAGACAAGCCACACCTCTGTGGGAACCCTCCCTTCATGCCATACTCCAACCTGGCTAATTCATCCTTTCAGTGTTTGCTTAAATAGCACTTGTCCCAACACGCTTTCCCCACACCCCCCAAATGAAAACAAAACTTTGCTTGGTACCTGTTGTGTGCTTCCACTGCACCCCCTTCTTGCTCCATGAAAACACTTCTCTCACCTCGTGATATCACAGATGTAAATCCGGCTCCCGGCTAGGCTGTAAGCACCACGAGGGTCACTCTGTCTTCATACATACATGCACCCCTAGGTGAGCACAGTGGCAGAAGCAACACCATGTGCTGGTGAATGACTGAGTATTGCAGGATGCAGAGCCAAGGGTTGGGGTACAGGCAGCACTGGGGCGGCGCTTAGAAGGGCCACACTGGCGTCCCAGCACTGCCACGAACCCACTGGGCAATCCAGCACGAGGCCTCCACCCCTTGGAGCCGCACTGCTTTCGGAGACCAGAGCCTCTGCGCTGCTGGTGCCGCGGCAGAGCCCTCCTCCCCTGGCAGGAGGTGCGATGAGGCCAACTCCTTTCTGCTGAGTTTCCTGAGCACAGAAATCCTGCAGGAGTAGCCTGACTTCGGAGCCTTTCATTTATTATTCATTTATTTCCTTGTAATACCGTTGCTGCTGCACGTGAAGGACATGGCCCTGGAACGGGCTCCCCACCTGCAAGCTAGCACTGACTGAATCCACACGGCAGAGCCTGGCTGAGAGCATCCAATTATCAACAGCCAAACAAGCCTGGGGTGCGAAGAGCCTGCCTGGAGTCAGACACCCTCTTTCCCGTTAATGACGCTCTTGGTGCATTCCAGGCGCTTTCACATGATCATTTCCTTTAAAAAAAATCTTATTTTCCTTACAGTCCTTAGGGGATGGAGTGCAGGGTTTATCAACTTCCTTTCACAGATGAGGAAACTGAGGCTCAAACAGGCTGAGTAACTTATCCAAGGTCGAAGGGCTCATAAGTGGCAGAGCTGATGAGACAGGGAGAGACAGATAGACACACATACACTCATACGAGACTGACTCTTGGGTCCACACTTTGTCTACTGTATGGTATTCTCCCTCCAACAGTCTCAAGTTACTTTTAAGAATGATTTTAATATCCAGAAACATATCTGTAAGTTAATTTTTGTTCTCCGAGACAAATGAGCTTGAAAAAGTAAATAGGAGGACAAGCACAACAAGAAGCTGAAACTACTTCACTGTAATGAAACGTAAGTCTGTTATAGGGCACAGCCCCCTGGCCCCACTGCGCTTGTTCCTAGTCTTCCAGCGAGCCGGCTCTCTGTGGCCTCCGGGTCCCTGTGCTTGCTGTTCCTTCTGCCTGGACTCTCTTCTCCTGGCTTCTTCCCAGCCTTTATGTCCCAGCTAGACCATAGATTCTTCATAGAGCCTCCCTCTAATCCCTGCTTACACCAGCGGGGGTTTTCATTGTTTATTACATTGTAGCACCCATCATCACTGGCTTATTAATGTGTTTGCTGGCTTGTCTGTGTGTTTCTTCCACTAGAATGTAAGCTTCCCGTAGGCAGAGTCTGGTTTTCACACCAGGGTACCCCCAACTCCACAGAACTATGCCTTGCACACAGCTGGCACTTAGTAATAAGTGCCCTGAATAAAACATGAATCTTATTTGCATCTGACCATAGTCAAAGCCCACGGTATTCATTTATAAGAACCAAATTACATACAATAGCCAAATAACCTTACAACAATCAAATAAAGGCAGAAAGACAGATAACAGTCTTCTATTTTTACTACGGATGAAATTAATAAGGAGAAATTAAATGGCTTGCTTGAAGCCACAAGGCAGTGAGAGATGGAGCTGGACCTTGAACTCACTCGTGACTTGGCTTTCTAATAGTATAGAATTTTATAAAAACCTGCTTAAAGGATTCTTCCCTCAGTCTCTTCCCACTGCCTTGAAGGCTCTCGCAGGTCACTGTGCTGTTTGCTGAGCCCTCCGGCTCTCACTCCCCAGCGCCCAAGCCTGCAGCCGTTCTTTGAGCTGACATACTGCAAGGGAATATGAATTAACAGGCTCTCTGGGGTGAAGCTAATCCATACCCGGTGTACTCAGAGTCCTCCACACATACACCTTTTCTTGTGTGTGCAGAAAAGCTGATGGACCCCAAAACCTGGGTTCTAGGGTTCAAGAAAGGCAAGTATGCAAGTGTCAGAGGACTTATGTGTATCCCAGAAAGCTAAAAGGTGCACAGAGACACCAGCGGTCAGTCACTACCAAAACCACGACCCATGAAGGTGTGCGTGACCTTGAGAGGTCAGCCCAGATGCTGCCCAACAACGGCCTCGTCCCTCCCAAGGAGCAGGCTTGGTTCTCATTCTAACATGCCCACGGGAAAAAATAAAACTGAAAGCTGGAGCCATCAAAACCCAAATTTTACTGCTAGTAAGAGGGAAGAGCATCTCTCCCCTCCCTCCCCACCCCCACCCCCACATAATAGACACATTGGGAAAGCTGAGGTTATTCAATTTCAGTTTAACTTGGAGAGTTCCTGACTTCTGAATTCAACGAACTTGGAAAGACCCTTCCCCCAGCAGGGAAAAAAAAAAAAAGAAAGAAAGAAAAAATGCTGGGAAGGGACACAGTGTTGTCAGCTCTGTGTCTGTTCAGTGAGAACACTCAGACCAACCAAGAAGACAAACAGTCCACCGCCTGCTATCATTTCATTAAATAAAGGGCACAGGAGAACATATTTCATAAGATAAAGGATGTATTATTCCAGGCTGGAAAGACGGGCACTCAAGACCAGTAACTCACTGAGCTCTTTGACAAAACTCATTGCTCTCTCTCCCTTTTCTCTTTCATTTTACCTTGGACTGCTGACAATTTTAACAACTGGACCGAGTCTGTGGGCCAGGGACTGGGAATCGCGGATCCCACCACATAAAGAAAAAGCCCCAAGGTCCAAAGCGGATGACTGGCCCAGGAGCCCCAAGGCCTGCCTCGCCTGATGTGCGCTGGGAAGACAGGTGCATAAAAGGTACGTCAAACGGCTTGACTTTCCTTTTCTTACCAAATGTTGCATCTTAGCTTCGGGTTAAGCCAGATGCCCAGGGCTGGACAGGGTTCCAGAAAGAGTAAGAATGATCACTTGGACTAAGTCCGGAGTTCCTTAACGTTGGTTCACCCCGGAAGCTGTTAGAAAGCCGCGTGGAGGCCCACGGGAGAGACGGAGGCAGAGGTCACACCGGATCCACCACTTTGTGTTTTCCTGGAGGCAGAGTTAGGGCCCAGGGATCTAGGCGGCCCCAGGCAAGAGACATTCACAGGTCTGAGAAGCAGGGAACTGGTTACCTAGCCTCCTCACACCTCCTCAACCTCTACGACTGTCAACCTGCACCTCAGCGAGCCAGACACAGAGGCCTAAGGTACAGATTCTCGGCCCTGAAAGTCTTTTTTTTTTTTTTTTTTTTTTTTTTTACAGAGGCAGAGGTAGACAGGGACAGACAGACAGGAACGGAGAGAGATGAGAAGCATCAATCATCAGTTTCTCGTTGCGCGTTGCGACTTCTTAGTTGTTCATTGATTGCTTTCTCACATGTGCCTTGACCGCAGGCCTTCAGCAGACCGAGTAACCCCCTGCTAGAGCCAGCGACCTTGGGTCTAAGCTGGTGAGCTCTTTGCTCAAGCCAGATGAGCCCGCGCTCGAGCTGGCGACCTCGGGGTCTCGAACCTGGGTCCTTCCGCATCCCAGTCCGACGCTCTATCCACTGCGCCACCACCTGGTCAGGCCTGAAAGTCTTGCTGTACACCACGGCAGGGTCCTCTTCCTTGTGTCCAATGCTGAAGGGCCTAGGAATTATCTACTGATGGCCATTTAGGCCTTCTGTGAGCAGGGCCAGTAGTTGCTGCCCGTGACCTCCATTCTCCCAAGGACAGGAATCAATGTATTATTTTAAACTTATAATAACTTCTAATAAACTTATAACTAAACAATCTGGTACAGTCTTGGGCACAAGAGGCACTCCATAATTCACTGAACTAAAAAAAGGGCTGAGACAGAAGTCTGGCCATCTCAGCACAAGGTGCCCAGGTGAGGCTGTTTGGGGGACACAAAGCCGTGCGTACACAGGAACACAGCATTTAAACCCCAGACAGTTCATCTATAGCAAAGGTTATAGCCCAACGGGGTCTACTCACAAGATAAGAAGGTATCTTTTGAATTTGGAAATTCCTACAATGGGAACATTGCCTTTTCTGTACTGGACTGTGGGCTCCTGGAATATGATACTCAGCTTTCGCTTGTCTCTGCACACTCCAGATGTGCCTGGCACGGAAAAGGACACAGTTCAGGGGCTCCAGAGATGGCTGGGGCACTAACCTGGGCTAGTGCCAATTTCTGCTTCCTCGGTGCAGTGACAGACCCTGTCATACACTCATTCATGTTGTTATCAAGTGCTCTTTACCTGCCGGGCATTGTGCTAGAACACGGTGACGCTACAGATGTAAGAACGTTCTCATCCCTGATCTCAGGGAACTTATGCTCTTGGGGGGGGGCTAATCTACGGGAGAAGAAGAGAATAGTATGCAAGTAAGGTAACAAGGGATGGACTCCAGATATGGCGGGGAGCAGGCACTTTAATCGCACTTAAAACCTCCACTGTGCTGGCCTGGGAGATTCAGGCAAAGGGAAAGGGATTCATGAAGTGGTCATAACACCACAGTGGACACATCACCAATACAGGAAAAAGAAATTCCTTCCTCCCGTGGTTCTCTAGGGCTTACCAAAGGAAATGGGAACAAACACAGACACAAATGCAATTAATCCCACAGAAGAAACAAATGCTAACAACCACACCATGAAGTCTGAGGCCAAACTTGTATTTCCAACAGTGTGGCGGACTGGATACCCTGACCAAACCTAGTGGCTGAAAACAACTAGAAAGGCAAAATAAAAAGCAACAATAGAAAAAAAGATCACTTTTTTTTTTCTTGCGGCAGAGACAGAGAGTCAGAGAGAGGGACAGATAGGGACAGACAGACAGGAAAAGAGAGAGATAAGAAACATCAATTCTTCGTTGTGGCTCCTTAGTTGTTCATTGATTGCTTTCTCATATGTGCCTTGACCGCGGGCCTTCAGCAGACCAAGTAACCTCTTGCTGGAGCCAGCGACCTTGGGTCCAAGCTGGTGAGCCTTGCTCAAACCATATGAGCCCTGCTCAAACCAGATGAGCCCGCGCTTAAGCTGGCAACCTCAGCGTCTTGAACCTGGGTCCTCCACTTCCCAGTCCGACGCTCTATCCACTGCATCACCGCCTGATCAAGCAAGATCACACATTTTTAAAATGAATCATTAAGCTTTAAAGAAAGCAAAATAATTAATTAAAAAGAAATCACACACACACAAAAAAAAAACAAA
This sequence comes from Saccopteryx bilineata, assembly GCF_036850765.1. Classification (NCBI taxonomy): domain Eukaryota; kingdom Metazoa; phylum Chordata; class Mammalia; order Chiroptera; family Emballonuridae; genus Saccopteryx; species Saccopteryx bilineata. Next base: position 178,297,607 of record NC_089493.1, on the reverse strand, counting down.
AACCCAACAAACGAAAATAGGAACCCAAAGACCTGAAACTGGCTTTTGGTGGAAACATTTGCTAAACCCGGTTAACACAAGTGCAGATTTACACAACCTCCTAGAACATAGGACACAGAGGACAAAGCCAGAATACACACCAGCCGGGGAGTCTGACAGGAGTTTACACCACCATTCACATATAGCTGGAACCCCCTGCACCCTCAATAGAAGAATAAACTAGAAAGAAACCTACATACCAGTGGACTGGACCAAATTCTGTCCATGCGGAAATGAGGTGGGAGGGAACCTCTCTCAAGAATTTGTTACCACGAGCCTGCTCTCGGTGAGGCTTGTAGTCCGTAATCAGAGTAGCTGGGAGATCTGAAAAACTTCAAGCTGAGAATTTAGTGTAAAGTGATCCCACTAAGAATGTGGAAAAACAAATATAATCAACGAAACAGAACAGAGGGTACAAATATAAGCCCAGTCATATATGGGTAACTGATTTCTGACAAATGCGCAAAGGCACGTACGTAGAGAAATGACAGGCTACTTATCTAATGATATTAGACCTGGACATTACTACACAAAAAAGAACTTTGAAGCCCTGGCTGGTGGCTCAAGAGATAGACCATTGGCCCGGTGTATGGATGGATGTCCTGGGTTTGACTCCTGGTCAGGAGAAGTGACCATCTGCTTCTCCCCACCTCACTCTCCTCCTTCTCTTCCTCTTCCTCTCCTGTAGCCAGTGGTTGGACTGGTTTGAGTGTGGCCACAGGCATTGAGAATAGTTCCCTCAGAGCACAACAGCTTCAGGCGCTAAAAATAGCTCAGAACCTGAGCATCCGCCTCAGATGGGGTTGCCAGGTGGATCCCAGTTGGGGAGCATGTGGGAGTCTGCCTCACTATCTCCCCTCCTCTCACCTAAAACCCCCCCCCCCACAAAACTTTGAGCCATACTTCACATAAAAATTAACTCACCATGGATTGTAGATATAAATGTAAAACCTAAAATGATTAAACTTCTGGAAGGAAATATAAAAAAGTATTTTTGTGACTTTGGGTTACGTAAAGATATCTTAGCCATGACACCAAACACACGATCCATAAAAGAGTTGAATGATAAATCAAACTGCACCAGGAAGAAAATAAAAGGACAAGTTACAGACTGGGAGTAAATATACCAAAGCCCTTATATCCAGTAAAGGACTTGTACCCAGAATATAAAAAAGAAACTCTTAAAATTTAATAATGAGAAACCAAACAACCCAATTTTTAAAGAATGGGCAAAAGGTTTTAAGACACATCACGGAGACCATATACAGAGCACAGATGAGCACCTGAAGAGATGCTTGACATCACTAATCATCAGAAAAACAGAAATTAGAAAGGCTAATATTAAAAACATTGATCTTACTAAGTGTTGGTGAGGATACAGAAAAGCTGGAACTCTCATACATTGCCACAGGTAACAAAATGGTACCACCAGGTTTTAAAATGGTAAATATCCACCTAACATAACTAGCCATTCCATTCCTTGGTATTTACCCAAGAGAAATAAAAACATATGTCTATACAAAGACTTGTATATGAATGTTAACAAAAAGTTTGTGCTAGCCCCCAATCTGGACACAACCCAAATTACCCATCAATAGGCAAATACAATCTGTACAAAGGAATACTAGTGACCGATAAAAAAGGAATGAAGCATTCATGTATGCTACAAGGATGAACCTCAAAATAATCGTGCTCAGTAAAAGAAACCTGGTTTTTTATAAGCACACATACTATATGGTTCCATTTGTACAAAATTCTAGAAAATACACACTAATCTACAGTGACAGAAAGCAGATCAGTGGCTGCCTGGGGCCTGGAGGGGGCAGAAGGGATGGGGGGACAGAACGACAAACACAAAGGGACAGGGAAATCTGGGGGATGACGGCTACATCTATTATCTGAGCTGGCGGTGGTTTCACGGGTGTATACACATCAAAATCCACCAAAATTATACACTTCAAAAATGGGCAATTTACTGCATGCCAATTATACCTCAACAACTCTGTTTTCATAATTCTACATCAAGTGAAACTGCAGAACCTCAGAAACAGAGATAAAATCTTAAAAGTAGCCTGAGAAAAGGCAGATTAATTTAAAGAAATAATCATCACATGAGCCCTGACTTCTCAACAGCTATAATAGAATCCAGAAGGCAGTAGAATAACATATTGAACGCACCGAGGGTAAACAACTGTCAAACTAGAATTGTACACCCAGCAAGAACAGGAGCAAAATAAAGAGTTTCTCAAGCAAAACCTGAGAGTTCGTTATCAAGAGACCTTCAGTCAAAGACATTTAAAAGGCTATGCTTTAGGCAGAAGGAAAGTGAATAAAATAATAGTACAGTCTTACAGAATTTAAAATAACTAAAATACACGACAACAATAGCATGCAAGTCAGGCAAGGGGGGTGATCAAAGATAGGGTGTTTGCTGAGTTCCTTGTAAAATATTAATATTAGGCTTGAAAAGACATGTTAAAACTTCTTGGTTATCTATTCAAAATGTAGAAACAGAATACGTACTGAACTTAGTAGATGAGAGGAAAACAGCAAAATGAGAAAAAAAATCCAAAAGAAGGCAAAAAAAAGGTGCAAGGTGAAACAAGAAGACCCAGAAGGCAGAAATAATCTTCCGCTAAAATGTGACCTTCTCATGGACAGAGGCCACGTTATGTCCTTGTTATGTCCTTTGCCCTATCTCGTTACCACAGTATCGGCACATATTAGATACTTGATAAATATCAAATGACCTAGCGTTTACTGAAAGAATAAATAAATGTTTGGATGGAAGGAAGTCATAATAAGAAATAATATTTAGTCTTTGTCCCAGGTTCCTGGTACAAAGTTCCTAAAATCCTTGGAATAGCCAGAGAGTAACAGGAGGGTCTTTTGTTCCTCCTAAGGATAAAGGATAAGGAGCCTCTTTGAGCAGACTTGAGTTTATGCTAATACGCTGACTTAGGATGGGCCCTCCAGATAGAAGGCCTTAGGGTGGGGCTGGTCACCAGGAAAACCATCCCCTAACCTCTAGGAAGGGGAGATGGGGTGATGCAGATTAAGGTCTATAAAAAACTCTTAGATAAGTATATGTGAATCCAGGTCTGCCATGTCCTAGCCATATGAACTGGGCAAGTTACCTCGCTTCTCTAAGTCTCAGTTTTTTCAGCCACAAAATAGGGGAAATCTAGGCCCTGGCTGGTTGGCTCAATGGTAGAGTATTGGCCTGGTGTATAGATGTTCCAGCTTCGATTTCTGGTCAGGGCACACAGAAGCAACCACCTGCTTCTCCACCCCTATGCCTCTTTCTTTTTCTCTCTTCTCCTCCTGCATCCAGGGCTTGTGAGCACCTTGGCCCCAGGCGCTGAGGCCCGCTCCATGAAACCTCTGCTTCAGGCACTAAAAATAGCTCAGTTGCAAGCATGGCCCCAGATGGGGGTTGCCGGGTGGGTGCTGATTGGGGTGCATGTGGAATACTGTCTATCTCCCCCCTCTCACTTGGAAAAAAAGAAAAAAATAGGGGAAATCTACATCAGAGGGTTGTTTGGAAGATTGGATGAGGTCATACCAGTCAAGTACACAGCATATGCAGGCCCTGGCCAGTTGGCTCAGTGGTAGAGCATCAGCCTGGCGTGTGAAAGTCCCAGGTTTGATTCCCAGTCAGGGCACACAGAAGAAGCATCCATCTGCTTCTCCAACCTTCTCCCTTTCACTTCTCTTTCTCTCTCTCCTCCTCCTCCTCCCCTCTTGCAGCCATGGCTCAATTAGAGTGAGTTGGCCCCCGGTGCTGAGGCTGGCTCCATAGTCTCTGCCTCAGGTGCTAAAAACTGGCTCCATAAACCTCTGTGTTGTTTACAACTTCAGTATAACTTGCTGCCGAAGCGAAGACTAAAAACTGGCTCCAGTTGCAACAGAGTAGGGTCCCAAATGGGCAGAGCATTGTCCCCTAGTGGGCATGCCGGGTGGATCCCGGTTGGGGTGCATGCGGGAGTCTGTCTCTGCCTCCCCTATTCTCACTAAAAATAAAAATAATAAAAAAGAAGTAGACAGCATATCCAATAATCATGATCAGAATGCATGCCTTTCAGCCCTACTTCCACAGATGGGAGGCCTCTGAAAACATGATCCATGTCTGATGTCCATACCTTTTTTTTTTTTTTTTTTTTTTTCTGAAGCTGGAAACAGGGAGAGACAGTCAGACAGACTCCCGCATGCGCCCGACCGGGATCCACCCGGCACGCCCACCAGGGGCGGTGCTCTGCCCCCCAGGGGGCGATGCTCTGCCCATCCTGGGCGTCGCCATATTGCGACCAGAGCCACTCTAGCGCCTGAGGCAGAGGCCACAGAGCCATGCCCAGCGCCCGGGCCATCTCTGCTCCAATGGAGCCTTGGCTGCGGGAGGGGAAGAGAGAGACAGAGAGGAAAGCGCGGCGGAGGGGTGGAGAAGCAAATGGGCGCTTCTCCTGTGTGCCCTGGCCGGGAATCGAACCCGGGTCCTCCGCACGCTAGGCCGACGCTCTACCGCTGAGCCAACCGGCCAGGGCCTGATGTCCATACCTTTTGTTCCATCTCTTCTAGTACCTAGCATGTTGTCCCATATGTCCCACATATGTTTTTCAAATCATACCAAATAATTTCCAAGTCAAGAGCTAATATGTCATCAATATGCTCTCATTCATGTTGGTACCACATTCAGAATCTACAGAACTCTTTAAGTATACTACGTTTGTTAAATATTCAATGTCCTTCTTACCCCTAGAAACCCTAAGGGCTCCATATTTTACTAGACGATACTGACACTTTACTAGGAAAACAAAAAGGCACAACCATGGACTGGGAGAATATATTTGCAAAACATATATCAGATAAAAGGCTTGTTATTATATAACACATTTTTAAAAAACTCTCAAAACTCAGTAATAATAAGATAAACAACCCAATTTAAAATCGCCAAGAGGCTGTGAACAGACACTTCAACAACAGATACAAAATGGCCAATAAACACCTGAAAAAATGCTCACGTGTGGATGTAAATTTCATTTCTTTGCAGGCAGTAGTAGAACAGCTAAAATAAAATTGACTGGTCATTGCAAGCACTGTCAAGGATGTTGACTCCAGGCACTCTCACCACTTAGAAAAACAATTTAGGAGTTTCTTTAAAAAAAAAATTAAATAACACACCTACCATACCATCTAGACATTCCATTGTCCTTATAGGCTTTTTACCCCAGAAAGACAAAAACGCAAATCCACACAAAGACTTGCACACAAATGTTCACAGCAGCTTTATTTGGGATAGCCAAAAGCTAGAAACAACTCAGATGTCTATCAACAGACGAATGGATAAACAAATTACAGTATGGCCGTGTGATGGAATACTACTCAGCGACAAGAAGGTACAAGCTACAACACACACAGGAACACTGGGTGAAACTCAGGATCATCACGCGTAGTAAAAAAGGCAGGAGAGAACCCAGACAGCGTGAATCCTCCCATCTGAGTTTCCAGACAAAGAAAATTCACCTGGGGAGACAGATGGCAGGACGGTGGTTTCGTGGAGACAGAGGGAGGGACGGGTTACAAAGAGGCACAAAGAACCTTGGAGGGATGATGGAAATGTTTATTATTTTGATTCTGATGATAGTTTCAAAGACTTAAACATCTGTTAAAATTGATCAAGTTACATACATTTTTAAAATGTGCAGTTTATCATACTTCATTATGTACTTCAACAAAGTTGTATGAAAAAAAAAGTGCTAATACTTTTTTAAAAAAAGAACTTTACTTTAAAACGAAATAAAACAAAGCCAGCAAGCCACCATTCGCTGGTGAAATAAGCAAGGCTTAAAAATGTTGGTCTGCAAGCCGGCCTCGAAAGCGAAAGCGCAGTCTCAGCACAAAGAGTGACAGGAAGGCCACGAGGCAGGAAGCCGGGCAGACAGCGGGGAGGACCATTATGTGGTTTGGACACAACTGCCTTTTTGAGGTTGGCGTCCTGGCAAAGCTTATTTATGCAGTGCCCAAATCCCTGGCAGTCTGATACTTCAAGCCTGAGGCATCGTCAGGTTGCGTTCCTGCGGCCTTTCTCCTTCTCCTGCAGGCATTTCCAGAGAGTCCCGGGTGGCAGGAAGCCCTCACCCAGAAGCGGGGTTACCATGGGTGATTTCAGGTGTGGCTGGCGGTCTAGAGACACGGATCCTTGGGGGAAAGGAGAGGCGGCGCTTTGGAATGGCTCCAGACATCTGTGCAGACTGAGCCCAGCACCGCTCCAGGGGGTGCCATTCAGTCACCTTGAAGCATGCGGCGCCCCTGGGCAGTGCAAGGAGGGGAAAGGAAGGCCCTCCTCCTCCCTTTGTGCCTGGGAGGCCAACTTTTCTGCTCCAGGTCTTCCCAGCGCTCTGTTCACCAAACCCTATTTTAGGAGATAAGCTTCCAAGTGGCCACAGAGGAATAGGCTAGGAAGGAACCCTGCCCGTTCATCCTGGCTCAGCCCGGTGCTCGCCCTCACCTGTTATTGCCTTGCGCTGGTCTGTCTGGAAGCCCTTTCCCCTCCAGATGTCCTGGTTTCCCCATCTGCCAGGCAGAGAGTAATCCCTGCCCTGCCCATGTCATTCATTCCACCCCCTGCCGGAAGGACTGGGCTCACGTCACCCGGAGAATCCTGGAACAGAGGGGTTAAGCCGGCAGGCCACAGCCCAGACTGCGGGCACAGATGGCTTTACCTGGCTCCACAATATTTAAAATTCAGGAGAGTCTCTACAAAAGAATCCAGAAGTCTGTCTTTTTGAAAAACCCAGAGCTCTGGCCTCACTGGACCCACATTCACAAGCAATCAGCCGAAGCCCCCTTCTCTCTTGACCGCAGCCCCCACCAGAGAACCTTCCCTCTCACTGGCTCGGCCTGTGGGCATTGGGGCCTGCTCTCAAGTCGGTGAGAAGCGTACTCGGACTTGATCTTACCCTTAGCCCACTTTCTCCCACCCCGGACATTCTGTGACAGGCCTATTAGATGGTTCCAGCCTTGAACATTTTTCTTGATATGGGAACTCATTACCGTTGAGAACACTCACTGGCAGGCTTCCACTTGCTGGAAAGTTCTTCCTTATATTCAGGTAGAAGGTCTTCCCACCCCAGAGCCAGGGTCTGCTTTACTTGAATGGACCTCTCTCCCATCCCAGCATTCAGGCACCTACGGTTACTGGTTCTATGAAAACCCACCCGAGTTCCTTCACCCTGCCCTCCAGACTCAACGTCCTCATCCCCTGGCTTTCCTCCGGACGTGCCATACCTCATCTGTCACATGTGGAGCTGGGGGCGTCTCCCTTCCTGTTTGTCCTAGGAAGCCTAATTAATTACAAACACACGTTCCTACATGGCTTCTGTCCTCTGACAGGCTTTAAAGAGAGAGACAGAGTCATCAAATACTACAAGCAACAGTAAATATGTTGTTGTTTTAGTCTCAACATCCTCACACTGATAAAAATAGTGCAGTGGATAAAGCATCAGACTGGGACGCAGAGAATCCAGGTTCAAAACCCCAAGGTCGCTGGCTTGAGTGCGGTCTCATCCAGCTTGAGAGCGGGGTTGCTGGCTTGAGCGTGAGATCATAGATATGACTCCATGGTCTCTGGCTTGAGGCTTGAGCCCAAAGGTCGCTGGCTTGAGCCCAGGGTTGCTGGCTTGAGCAAGGGGTTACTAACTCTGCTGTAGCCTCCCCCCCCCCCAGTCAAGGCACATATAAGAAAGCAATCAATGAGCACCTAAGGTGCTGCAACAAAGAATTGATGCTTCTCATCTCTCTCTCTTCCTGTCTGTCTGTCTGTCCCCGTCTATCCCTCTCTCTGTCTCTCTCTCTCTCTCTGTCTCTGTCACAAGAAAAAAAAAATAGACCTCGTGGCATCAGGCAGGATAATTCACTCTCCACTAATCATTTCTGAAACAGAAAAGTGAAACATCAGGGATTTCCCACGTTTTAATTTCTCACTCAATTACATGAGTCTTATAGTGAAAGTAGTTGTTTCAAATCTTAAAAATAAGTAGGGCCTATTTTAAGGTTAAGTCCTGTTTATAAAAAGGAAATAAACAATATTCTCAGATGTCCCAGGTCAGACCTAAGGTTAAAACAAGGACAAAAATTCTCTCTTCCGTGCTTCCTGCAGCTTTCTGGAAGATCAACGTTTTCAGGAGGGGAAAAAGCGTTGGGCCTTCATTTCATATCACACAAATGTGTGTCTGTGTGTGTGTGTGAGAGAGAGAGAGAGAGAAAGAGATTGGGAGATATGTTGCAGAGGTCACATACTATCTGTCTCTGGACCTCACTTTTCTGTTTTGTAAAGTACAAGGCTTGTATCAGATCACTGAGCAGTCCACCTGGGCATGCGCATTGTTAAACATGCCGATTCCCTGGCAGTCACAGAAATCCTGCCTCCGGAGGGCTGCGGCAGGGCCAGGGAGCTGGTATCTGACAGGTGCCCAGGAGAGGGGGCACCCCCAGGCTTCTCGTCTAGCCCTGACATTCAAGTCCATTCCTCCTCCCCTTATTTGGCATGCACTCTGTTGCAAGAGGTGCACCAGGGGCCTGGGGCTATGACAGCGAGCAAGTTGCACAGACACAGCTCTCAAGGAGTTCTCAGAGGGGAGTAGGTGGGTGCAGGGAGGCGGCCAAGGATGTGACAGGGGCCATGACACCCATCGGCACAGGGTACCATGGAAACACACCCAGCCTGAGGAAGGTTTGCTGGGGAAGGTGATGTCGCAGCAGAGACTTAAAGTGCACAGAGGACCTGGCGAGGGGAAGCCCAAACTGTAGCATGTCCAACGCCTGGGGACCCTGCGAATTGTGTATCTGTGGAGTGGGTGGGCTACAGCTGGAGCCAAGGGGCCTGAGGGAGACAGGAGATGGTGGCTGGAGAAGCTGGCCGGGGTCAGGTCATGCAGGGCCTGGAAGGCACACGAGGAACTCTGAATTTCACCCTGAAGGCAAGGGCTATAAGAGGGTAGGGACATGAGCAGACTCGTGTTTCACAAGGATTACTTTGGCTGTTGTGAACAGAATACACTGCAGGAAGAAGGAAGAAGGAAGCAGGAAGAGGCTGGGACAGACAAGGCTTCTGTTCTCAGCTGTAAAGGTTCAGTGCACAAGGCTTCTGTTCTCGGCTATAAAGGTTCAGTGCTACAGGCGGTCAGCATAGTGTCAGAATGAACGGCGGCCCGGCTTTCAGCTTCGTATTCCAGGTCCCACTAGTAGGATCACCTGACCTCGCTGGAGAAACTTGGACCTGGGAGAGCAGTAACCTCTCCTCACCTACACATGTACCTGCTTAATTCTGCGCTGCTTGCTTCTCTCTGGCTTAGAAAGGGACATGGAGCCTGCCAGTTGGTCTTAAGGTATCAAGAAGCAAAAGCAAGAAGATTCCAGAAATGGCTTAGAAGAGAAACATCCCTCCTGCTTGCCCTTTGGGAATATAAACGCAATCTTAACAGTAATTTACTTGTCGCCAGTACTCCACAGTTTACAACACTTTCCATCACCGCATCTTTTTGGAGGCTCCCTGCACTCCTGGGAAACAGGCACTTCCAGTTCTAAGGAGGAGAAAACTGAGGCCCAGAGGGCTTGGACACCTGATGCAAGGTCAGAGAGAGAGCTGGAGACGGCAGAGGCTCGAATTCATCCCACAGCTCTTCGCCGCTATTGATCCTGGAGCCCGTGGGGACTGTAATTAATTAAAATGTCTCTCCTCAGCGCTGGAGACAGCTACCAGAGAATTCAATGGAAACGATCTGCCCAGTGTGGAAGTGTTTCATCTTGAAGTCCTGGGAGGGCTTCTGAAATGAGGGAGGGACCTGCAAGGTGGGGAGGGAGATGCCACAAGGCAGACAGGAAGTGTCATCCCTGGCTGAGAACCGCCCGTTCCATGAGGGTCAAGACTGTGCAGCTGAGGCTCTCCTCTGCTCCCGGGAGGTGATAATCCAGCTCCCAGGGAAGCAGGAGGGGCCAGGTTGGGGTGGGGAAGATTGCTGGCAGGACCAGAGGGGACAAATCACATGACATGCTTCCCTTTCTTCTATCTTCACCCCTAACATTTCTACCCAGGGCAAATAAGGTGAGTTAAACTGTAGAGTTTATTTGTGGAAAGGAAAACAGGCTCCAAACGCTACTATCACAAACGAACAGTTATTTTGAGCCCAAACCAAGTGCCAGGCATGACTCCTGCCTATACCCTCGCACAACGAATCTTTAGCATAAGTCTATGAAGTGGGTAACTATTATCTCCATTATACAGGCGGGAAAACTGAGGCTCACAAAGGTTAAGCATCTTCCTCAAGGCTCACACAACGACGACAACTGACAGAGCCAAGACCCAATTGCAGGCCTTTCTGAGTGCTGGGCCTGTGTTCTGCTTGAAGAGGGGGTGTTTGTGCAAGAGACCCCTCACCGAGTTTGTCTGGATGATGGGGGAAGGACGGCTGCTCTGACTGTGTATGTGGGAACTTGCATTACTTTTAGTCCCTATGAAAGGCAAGCTGGAACTCCCTCCATCTCCTTTCCTACCTGCTTTCTTGGGATGAGGAAGGAGGGAACAGACAGGGCGGGGGTGCCAAAGGGTTAAAGAGCACAGACAACTCCACAGAGAAGAGGCAGCAGACCCTCCATTACTCAGAGTGCTCCAGTGCCCCCTAAAACCGCTGCCTCCCTGCCCTCACAACACATCCTGTGAGCAGGAGGCGAGAGGTGATTCCCTCATTTTCCACAAGGGGCGCTGACCTGCCAGAGGTCAGAGAACATGCTAATCCGGCGGCTCCATCAGCATCACAGGGATGGAGGACAGAGCTCTAGACTTCTGCAAAGTGTGGGGAGGATAGGAGTGGAGTCGGTGAGCTCTGCTAGACCGACCGAGAGGATGGATAAAAGATCCAGTGAAAGGAGGAAGAAGAAGGAAATGGAGATTGCTGGGTCTCAAGGAGGCCTAGATAGGAGTGATTCATGTGTCATCCACAGCTGCTGGAGTGATTTTTATGTGTCCTACAGGACCACAGGTAAAAGATTATGGTCTTATAATTAAAGCAGAGGGAAGAATTTCTAATTCATGATGACCAGAAGAGGGACTTTTCTTCTTCCATGGATCAATAAAATCTAGCAGGAAAAGTCTGCCAGGGTCTGCTCACAAGTAAAAAGCAGTTGCCTGGACAATAACATGAAACTATGAATGTAGTTGTCAGCTGGTAAGTCTTCTAATCAAATACCATGTTGTTATCCAATTTGCCTGGAACATAGATTAATTAGAAAGCAATGATGGAGTAAGAGAGGGTTCCAACTACTCTACACGGTGCCATTTCTTTGAAAGGCTGGTAGGTTTTCTGTGAGTCAAGTCTAAACCCAGAAAGTTGTATTTTATTGTTATAAATTTAGACCTTCCAAATTAATAACATTCTTTCTTTCTTTTCTTTTTTTTTGGTATTTTTCCAAAGTTAGAAATGGGGAGGCAGTCAGACAGACTCCCACATGCACCCGGCTGGGATCCACCCAGCATGCCCACCAGAAGGCGATGCTCTGCCCATCTGGGGTGTTGCTCTGTTATGACCAGAGCCATTCTAGCACCCGAGGCAGAGGCCATAGAGCCATCCTCAGCGCCCGGGCCAACTTTGTTCCAATGGAGCCTTGGCTACGGGAGGGGAAGAGAGAGACAGAGAGGAAGGAGAGGGGGAGGGGTGGAGAAGCAGATGGGCGTTTCTCCTGTGTGCCCTGACCGGGAATCAAACTCGGGACTTCCAAACACCAGGCCGATGCTCTCCACTGAGCCAACCAGCCAGGGCCAATAACATTCTTTACTATAAAGTAACCAATGAGGACGATGAGGTTGTTTTGATTACCATAAACAATTTGACCCAGGAATTAAAGACAAGAGAGCTTGCGGCTTACATCTGCCTAAAGTACCATTTATCTATTTTGTTCTAGCCGTCCAATGTTGAGAAAATTTTTCTGATGCCCTGGGTAGTAATTTATATTTGATGTATAAGTAGGTGCATTAAAAAAAAAAAATACAGCCTGCCTTACAATCAGGATTATCTTTGAAGAAACAGAGGCTGGAGGAATAAGCTGATGGTCTTCAACATGTAAGATGTGGTATACAAAACACACAGGAGTGGTTTAAAAAAAATTTTTTTTTCTTATTGTTACAACTTTAAGGAGAGTTAACCACATTTGAAACAATGTTTACAGCATCCCTGAAGCACCCACTTGGACCTCTACAGACAGTCTGTGGAGCTCTGGCTGGCTGGGATGGTCTCCAAGCCCCCCCCCCCACACACACACACACTACATCCTGAGCAGAAAGGGATGGAAACCCCTGTGGCAGAAGCAAACAGGCTTTCCACCTGTTCCCCACACCCCCATTTCAGAGGGGAAAGTGAGGAGGAGAAGAAGAGAAGGAGTAATTTCTGCCACAGACTGCACCTTCTCGGATAAATCCATAAATACTGAGTGCTAGAAAAACCACCAGCTGAAACAGAGAAAGGTATTCAGACGCTCAGAGCTAAGACGGTCTTGCCAGGTCCTCCTCCTGCTCCAGGCCTGCAGCCCTCAGTCCCATAAATCAGTAGTTTCTGGTACAGAGAATACAGGGTTCCCTTGGACGAGCAATTTAAATACTTGGGAGAGCCGCTGACAGATCTCCAGCGGTAATGTGTACAGACGGCAGATCTGCACAATGCATGCCATGGCATGCTTCTTCACTTCCAACCATGACTTCTCTTGCTGTCTATCTCAGGGAGAAAGAAAACCACCAGGGTATCCTGTATCCAGAAGAACTGAGAGCTGATTAGGAGAAAGAAGAAAAGGGAGAGGTGGTGACCTCCCCATTCCTGGCGCTCACTATTCAAGGCAAGACTGGATGACCACCTTTGAAGGCGGCTGCAGAGAGGATTCCTCCCCAGGGCGAGACGTTGCACGGAATGATTCCTAGGGTTCCCTTCCAACTCAAACTCTGTTTCTAAAAATAAAAGGGATCTCTTTAAAATTTATTTAAAAAAAAACCCACATGAGTTATACACGCATGTAATCATATCTCAGTACCAACTGCGGTATAACGGCATTTACAAAGCATTTTTCCCACACGTATTTTCTCGGGTAATCACCCCTGCAGCTGGCAAACACAGCCATCGCTGTCATTATTCCCACTGTAGAGGTGGGACAGGGATTCTGAGTTTAAGTAATTGCTCTGAGGTCAGACAGCTGGAAAGCAGAAAGCATTGACAGCTCCCAGCTTCTCTCTTGACATTTCTCCTCCTCCTCCTCCTCTCCCCTTTTTGTCTTCTGGTAACTGCAGTTCAACAATGGGAAAATGGAGGAGAGACACGGAGAAGGAGCCCCCAAGACAGGTAATTGACTGACTCCCCTCCCATCACTCTGAACCACCCGATGACTCGGGGAGGACTTACTTGTAACCTCGGTGGGTAATGAACACACTGAGACGTGCAGTCATTTTTTTTTAAACATCGGTTCATGCATATCCAAATTTTAAAAAGAAAAAATTAGTCCCTTTAAGTTTAAACAAGGGAGTGCTTTAAAGTGAGAAAATGAAAGGAGGAAGATTTTCTTTTTCCTTTTTGTAAAGTAGGTCCTGTTATTCCCACGGGGGGTGACTGAGTGCACGCAGCTTCTGAGATCACAGTGAATGAGACATTCGGACGAATTCCATAACGCGCTGGCACAGAAAGCAAATGCCAACTCATTAAAAAGGGAAAAAAGATTAATTCTAAAAGATAACATCCTCCAAGTTGGGTATCAGATTTGAATTTTCAAAGAGAACCACCTGGTTCTTGATTATGTTTGGAGGCTGTGTTGGTCCTCAGAATTCAGATCAATACTGATGTTTCTCCAGAGTGTTTTCACAAAGAGGGTGTGGGTGGCAGCGGGTAGACAGGAGTGACTCCCAGAGAACAGCCTTTCCGGATTCCAGTTGCTTAAGAAGCCACAATTTCTCAATCAGTTGGAAGGGAATGAGGAGTCTCAAAGCTTTGCGCCAGAGTGTTATGGTTTTCAAAACACACTCTCTCCATCTTCTTTCTAATGCAGAACCTGGGAAGGGAGGCATTGCCAAACCTCTTTTGTAAGTGGTCCCTGGAGCCCAGAAAGGTTTATTAATTGGCTCAAGGACACAGAGCACAGATTTACATCCGGACTGATATTCAGCTCAGTGTTCCTTGCTTCTCAAAAGGCAAAGCACTTCCAAAGAAAGTTGCCAGCTCAGTTCTGCTTCCTGAACCCCAGCCTGGCCAACATCTGGGCTGACCTCATCTCAAACCTTTACCACAGACCAGCACAAAGAACTTGAGGACAGCAGAGCTGTGTGTTTCACTCTGAGCTGAGAACAGCGGCAGTTGTAGCTAACGCTGTCCACACACTGGCACTGAGCTGAGAACACTGAACAGTTTTACATGCATTTTGCAGATGAGGAAACTGAGGCACAGAGAAGCTAAAGTCGCTTGCCCTAGTCTCTAAAGTGCTGAAGTGGAGAAGAAGCTGGAGTTTCAACCTACAGGGGCCCATGGTCTGAACCCCCCTGCCACTTACTAGCTGTATAATCTTGGCATAAATTACATCATTTCTCTAAACTTTACTTCTGTGATCTCTAAAATGGGGATAACAACAGTGACCCCACAAGGCAGTTCAAAGAAATAAATGAGATAACACAAATGAAGCACTTGGCATCAGGACTGCCCACTGCTCAATTCCAAGGGATGTTATTCACAAGAGGAGACGGGTTGTAAGGCAGTCAGTCCTGCCGCGCCACCGTCGGGATTCACGATCGTTGGAGGACAGCGCGGATATCAGTGTCAACATCTGCTCTGGACAGCTCTCCTTTCCTGTCCATTCTGACTTAGTTTTCCATGGACTATCCTGCCTCCCCTAACACCTGTAAACTTCTGGAGGGCAGACGGTGACCTGTGCCTTGGATCCCTTGAACCACCTTACTGCCAGCACATGCCAGGCCCTGGAGAACTGTGGGGATCTTTAAATGTCCACAAGTCCTTTTACACTTGTGCCTTGAGAGGTGTCCATGACAATGTGCAACGTTGGACACTAGGTCCAATAAGGTCTTGTGGCTTCCAGCTTGCTCTTTCTCTCAGACCACTTGCTATGGGAAAAGCTAACTGCCATGCAATAGGGACACTCAGGCTTCCGATGGAAAGGTCTAGGCATTGAGGAACGGAGGCTTCCCGCCGGGAGCCACGTGATAAGCCATCTCAGAAGCAGGTCCCCCAGCCTCCGTCAAACCTTCAGACAACTACAGCCCTGGCCAACATCTTGATTCATCCTATGAGATGCCACGAGCCACAACCACCCAGCTAAGCCCAGATTCCTGACCCATAGAAACTGTGAGATAATAAATGTGTGTCGCGATAAGCTTCCGAATTTTGAGATAACAGTTATACAGTAACACATAACCAAAACAGGAACTCTGGGAGTTGCACAGCAAGCAGACAACAGGAAAGTCAAGTACATCACCCATACATGGATGACAGCTTCCCTATTATTAAACTAAAAGAGAAACCAGATGAAAGCCTAGAGATGCATTCAGGCCTTGGCTCAGAAATCACCACTGGGAAAAAAGGGGGGAAGTGGAGACGAGGACACTCAAGCTAAATACGGCTGGCTGAGAAGCAGGGCATGGCGCTCCCTCAACAGAGGCGCGCGGGGGGGGGGGGGGGGGGAGGGTGAGGCTGTCAGGCTCTGCCGGTAAGGGCTCCAGCTCCAGTCCGGCTGTCCCCACCCCAGCCGAGACCACACTCCAGCTACACAGCCCTCCTCGGAGTTCCCCACGGGGACCACGCAGGCCCCTCCCAGCCCTCCTGCCTTTGCGCTTGGGGGTGAGGGGTCCTCCTCCTAACATCCCTCTCCCCTTTTGTTTGTTTATTTCATTGCATCAAAAATACATTTTATGGTAAAAAAAACTCCAAAGTTACAGAAAAGATGCAAGAATAGCACAATGAATTCCCATGTATCCATCCTCCATGTTCAATGTTACCATTTCCCACAGTTTTATCATTCTTCCTCCCTCTCCTCCACCAATCTGTATCTGAAACCTCTTCTGAACCAACTGAAAGTTGGAGACATGATAACCTTTTATTCCCCAGTGTGTATTCCTAAGAATAAGGACATCAAAATCAGGAAATTTAACAATGATACAATGCTATTACATAATCTATAGTCAACAGCAAAATTTTGCCCGTTGTTCCTATAATATCCTTTATGGATTTTTTTTTCTGGTTCAATCCAAGGTTGTTTATTCATTTTTCTCACTGATCAAACATGTCCTATGCCAGGCATTATGTAAAGCACTGGGGATAAAATAATGAGAGGAAAAACACAGGCAACTACTGTCTGCACAGTACTTACAGTTAAGTCAGGAGACATTAATCAAATAATCGCGCTAATTTTAAATGGATGTAACCACAAACTAAGACATGTGCTTTAAAGAAAAAATTACCCATCTGGGGTGAGGGCTTGTGGAGGGGGTACGGAGAGGGGAAGGGTCCCCTGAGGGTGGGACACCTGATCTGACAAGGGGAAGGTGAGGGTGAGGTAGTGTTAGCCAAGCTAACAGGGTGCGTGCGCGCGCGTGTGTGTGTACATGCATATGTGTGCTGAAATAACTGGAAGAGCACTCCAGGCAGTGAGAATGACCTGTGCAGAGGCGCGGTGCAAGAGGACACATGGCTTGATCGAGGTCGGTATGAATGGAGGGCAGAGGAGGGGGGGACAGAGGGCCAGGAGTGGGGTTCAGTCTTCATCCGAGAACAAGGGGAAGCCCTCAGAGAACTGGTGGCATAATTTACGTTTCCAAAAGACCACGCTGACTGCTGTGTGGCAAAAGGTAATAAAAAAAATATAGGTCAATGATTCCTTAGCTTTAATTCCAGAATCCAAAGAGCTTTTTAGAAATAACTGTTAAAAATGGACTCATCTGGTGACAAAACCTGACCTGAATGGACATGAGGCTATTTATAGTCTTTATTTATCCATGTAGGGGGAATATTCTTATACTTTGGCCACAAGAAAAAAAAGTTTGATTCTGGGGAGCTACTATAGTGGCCCCTCTGGGGCCATCACTCAATACAATATATGCACCATATGAACATTCCTAAGTCAGAAAGGTTCTTGTGCTAGTTATCAATTTACTGGTTCTCAATGTTAAATCCGCCTTCATTGCCTTTTATACTAAGATGGATCTGGGCCCTTTAAACATTATTCCCTTGTCAGCCAATAATGGTACCAGTGACCAGTGGGAGATGCTGGAAAGACATTCAGCAAGAAGGGCTGTTTCCATCCTGGTTCTGGTGTATTGGCCAGGTGGGCAGCATGGTGGCTTCCCTGGCACCAGACTCCTGCACCAAGCACAGCTTCTCCACGCCCAGCTGCAGTGAGCAGCAGTATCTCGCGGCCAGCGACTTCCGCCAGCACCCACTCCCTTGGGTGGCTTCAGGTGAACGCCTTCCGTAAGACACCTGACATGGCCGGCTTTCCCCAGCACGATTCAGGGGTGTGCCGTTCAGTAAGCACAGCTGTGCCCTCTCCAAGATCTCAGCCAGGGGCCTCCTCCTGGAGCACTCCAATGGAGGGGTGCTCCCTGGTGCTCCACCTCGCCCGTAAGGGTGGTGGCTGCTCCCATATCTGCTATTCTCACATTCTTAGAACATAGTTAGAGTTCCCTTTGCTTCGTAACAGCCAATCCTTCATTACACTGATCTCCTGTCATAGTGAGTAATTCTAACTACATCGAATGTATCATGTTTGGCCCTGGCCAGATGGCTCAGCGGATAAAGCATCATCTTGGCGCACTGAGGTTGCAAGTTCGATCCTGGTCGGGTCATGTACAAGAAGCAATCAATGAGTGCACAACTAAATGAAACAACTAAGTGGAACAACAAATTGATGCTTCACTCTCTGTCTCCCTTCCTCTATCTCTCGAAAATCAATGGGGAAAAAAAATGTCCCATGTTCACGAGTGGTTTCTCTCTCCTGAGGGAATCCTGACCGACATAATTCTGAATCTTAAAACGTGCCTCACACAGAGGGTTTAGGTGAAGAGACTCTGGACCTGACATAATAATAGCATCTAAGAACCATTCCTCAGACACTAGGCACCATTCCAGCTGCCTTGTGTATATGAAATCATTTAACCCTGATAACTACCCTATGGTACTCTTGTCATGCTCATTTTATTTAACTTACTTATTTTTGAATTTTTTTAAGAGTTCATTTGAACCAAACTGAAGCAAGATCACCCATGGTCCTTTCATGGCCATTTTAAAGTGGAGGAAATGGAGAAACAAACCAATCTGGGAACTTTCCCAACAGCTGGTAAAGGGCAGAGCTGGGATTCAAACCCAGGCAAACCTGTGGCCTTATAAGCCTTCCGCGAACCCTGTGCTCTGGTCCCCATCTCCCCACAGTTACTCTCTATGAGACATCTGAAGTTCAGGGACTTCTGGAGCAGCACCCCCCCTTCTGCCACCTGAGAGGCCCAGTCCTAGTATGTACACTTTTCTAACTTCCTAACCTTTCTCAGGGCCCCCTTAAAAGTCACCACCTTGCCTGACCAGGCAGTGGCACAGTAAATAGAGCGTTGGACTGGGATGCAGAGGACCCGGGTTCGAGACCCTGAGGTCGCCAGCTTGAGTGCGGGCTCATCTGGTTTGAGGAAAAGCTCACCAGCTTGAACCCAAGGTCACTGGCTCCAGCAAGGGGTTACTCAGTCTGCTGAAGGCCCGCAGTCAAGGCACATATGAGAAAGCAATCAATGAACAACTAAGGTGTTGCAACGCGCAATGAAAAACTAATGATTGATGCTTCTTATCTCTCTCCGTCCCTGTCTATCCCTCTCTCTGACTCACTCTCTGTCTCTGTAAAATATAAATAAATAAATAAAAATTAAAAAAAAAAGTCACCACCTTCCAGAAGTCTGCCCAACCTCAATTAATGCATCCTCCTCCTCCTCCTCACACCGACCCCTGGCTGACCCTGCAGTCGAAGCATGCTCTGTCTGCCTTGTGCGCTGCATCGCCGTGAACTTGTCCATGTCCCCTTGTTGACAGGAGCTCTCTAAAGACTGGGGCTGTTTCCTGCACCTATCACACAGTAGCCCTCAAATCAATTGCACTGGAATCCAGAATGAAAATAAGTTGTTGAAAGCATGGTAGTGGGAACTCAGAAAAAAGAAAGATAATACAGTTAAAGTAAAAGGCATTATGTACCATGTGTTTATTCATTAGTATTCAAGGATATAGCTAAGTTAAAAAAAAAAAGTATCTCTTAACAAGGAGAGTGGGTTTTGTTAAAGAATGCATATGTGCAGGGTAATATGCTAATCCTCCATAGGAAGAGAGTATTTTCCCTGTAAACTTAAAAGGAATAGAAGTCCCTAGAAGAGATTAAGACAATTATCCTGCCTTTGGGAAGTGTTTTACCACTCTACCCAGACACAACACAAAAACACACAGCACACACGGGTGCACACACACAAAACCACCTGATGTGAAAATGGAAGATGGTCCACGTATTATCAATAGTTTCCTGGGCTACCATTAAAAAGTACCATAGATGCCTGACCAGGCGGTGGCACAGTGGATAGAGCATCGGACTGGGATGCAGAGGACCCAGGTTCGAGACCCCGAGGTCGCCAGCTTGAGCACAGGCTCATCTGGTTTGAGCAAAGCTCACCAGCTTGGACTCAAGGTCGCTGACTTGAGCAAGGGGTTTCTCAGTATGCTGAAGGCCCACGGTCAAGGCACATATGAGAAGGCAATCAATGAAAACGAAGGTGTCGCTACAAAAAACTGATGATTGATGCTTATCTCTCTCCGTTCCTGTCTGTCTGTCCCTATCTATCCCTCTCTCTGACTTTCTCTGTCTCTGTAAAAATAAATAAATAAAATAAAAATAATTTTTTTTAAAAAGTACCATAGACTAGGGGGCTTAAAGCAACAGAATTTTATCGTCTTATAGTTCTGGAAGCTGCAAATCAGAAATCAAGCTGTTGGCAGGACCACGCCCCCCAAAAGCCTCTTCCGGCTTCCCCAGGCATCCCTTGGTTTCCGGCAGCATAACCACAATCTCTAAGATGGTCTCAGTCCTCACAGGGCCATCTTCCCTCTGTGTCTCTCTTATTACAAGGACACTGGTCAATCATACAGGATTAAGGACCTACTACCCTGGTCCAGCATGACCTCATCCTAACTAATACATCTGCAGCGACCCTATTTCCAAATGAGGTCACATTCTGAGGTATTGGTGATTAGAATTTCAACATATTTTGGGGGACATGATTCAACCTATAACAGTCCATTCATCGATTTAATGGGAGACGTGGTCCTGGGAGAAGGAGGTCACACGGCACCTCGAGATGGTTCCTCTCCCAGGAAGAGAGGACAAGGGTCAGCAAACCGCGGCGTGCTAAATCCAGTCTGCTGCCTGTTTTTGCAAATAAAGTTTTACTGGAACACAGCACACGCATTCGTTTATGGGTTGTCTCCGGCAGCTTTCACACTATAATGAGCAGTCACGGCAGAGCCCACATGGTCCGCACACCTAAAATATGCCCTGGACTAAAAGAATAGATAAAATGCACTGGCCACATTCAGAGATGGACCTTCAAAAAAAAAGAAAGAAAGAAAGAGCCTAGTCCCACATGGCAGGGCTCTGGGGTCCCTTTCTCTGGCTGGAACCTCACCCAAGGGGTTGTCCTGCTGAGAAGGATCCTTCAACATCACCTCCTCGGCCTAGGGAAGTGGCAAAACACAGCATGGTAACATCCATGTCACTGCTGTTTTACAAATTACATTTACTAAGAATTTCCGAGAGAGAAGAGTTAACTGTAAGTGGAAAGATCAGAGAACTTTCTGGGGAAGGAGAGACTTGACAGGAGCCTAAAAGATGTGCAGGGAGTGCTCAAGAAACCCTCTAAGTCAGTGGTCCCCAGCCCCCGGGCCGTGGGCCGGTACCGGCCCACAGAGAAAGAATAAATAACTTACAGTATTTCTGTTTTATTTATATTTAAGTCTGAACAATGTTTTATTTTAAAAAAAAAAAGACCAGATTCCCTGTTACATTCGTCTAAGACTCACTCTTGATGCTTGTCTCGTGAGTTTGACAATTATATTTAAAAATACCACAGTTTTTACGCCGGTTGCATAATTTTATTTTGTGCATTTATCCATCCCACCCTAAAGGCCGGTCCGTGGCCCAAAAAAGGTTGGGGACCACTGCTCTAAGTCACCCTGAGCCATAGCAGCTCACTTAGGACTCTTCTGAGCTAAAGGGAGTGAGCTCCCCATTACTGGAGGTGTTCAAGTTAGAGATGGCTGACCATTTATTTGGGAGGGATGAGGCTGGGGAGATTGGACAAGATGAAAGATTGTCCTTTGCAATCATGGATTCCACAGGGGTAGTCCTGTGACCTCTTCAGTTTCATCTCTCATTGTACTTGCTGAGACAACACGCAGCATAAAGTGGTGGGAGTAGAGGGAGAGACAGAGACATAGAGAGACAGGGAGAAAGAAGGGTTGAGACTAGAGGAGGAGTCAAAGAGAGCCCACTCATACACCAGAGAGGGAGGAAATCCACACCAGGTCTTTTCCCCTCTTAAATGCTGCAGAGAAAAAAAGAGAGAGCAAATGCCTGACAATTAAGGTTAAAACTAATCAAATGTCCCTTTAATACCTCTGGCTTGGCACCTAGCAGCCTTCTTAATGTGCCCCATTGTTCCCTGGCAGGGCCCTTGGCCGCCTCACAGCAGACAGCAGTATCTGACGATGGCCCAAAGTGAGGGGGACAGGGCGCGTTATCGTCCTCTGCTGCATGCCAGGAAGATCCTAATCCCACTTTACAGAAGTGGGAATGGAGGCCAAGGGAGGTGCCATGACTCGACACAGCAATCCATAAGGCCTGGTAGTTACGAGCCCGAGTTTGAGAGCCAGAGATCAGAGTCAGTTCCACTGCTTATTTCCTCTGCATTCCTGGAAGTTACTTAAGCTTCCTGGGCCTCCCTTTTCCCGTCTGCAAAAATGAGCACTTACCTCCTGGGGTTACAACCCTGATGAAATGAGCTGGGCCCAGGGCATGGCGTGCAGCGGCAGCTCGATGGATTAATGGTCAGCACGGCTACTGCTGGGGAGCCAGGACTCAGACAGAGCCCAGCTCTCGGCCCGACCCGTGGCTGGCTGCCACACCGCCTGTGCCCCACGCCCAGGCCCACTGCCACACCGCAGCCACCTGGAACCTCTAAGGGAAGGTTCCTGAAGGGGGGGTCGGCAGCCACGCCTGCCCTGGCAAAGGGCCCTGTACTCGGATGCCCTGCTGGCTGTGTTCAGGGGAGCTGCCTCACTCGGTTAGTTCGCTCAGGGGTGGGGGGTCCCCAAACTGCTCTCAGGAA